>NC_141322.1:14837722-15132722 GCF_037954235.1 Aulostomus chinensis
TTGTGCTGCCATATAGCTTGAGCCTCCCAGCAGCAACAGCAGCAGCAGCAGCAGTCGTATTGGTGTTATTGAGCAGCAGTTAGATATAATCCCATTTACACATGACACGAGGCCCGATTAGAACAGATTACACCTAATCCCATCAGATGGAAAGGAGCTCAGCTAACGGAGCCAGTGACATTTATGTGTATGAATGTATGGTGGTGCCTGTGTTTGTATTCATATACTGCGCATGTCTGGGAACAGTTGTAGGGGCAATATTAAGATAACAATCACTGACCTTCATTTCTCCCTGTGCTGAAATACCTCATCAGTTCAAAGTAGTGACTGTTACCCCCCCCCCCACCCCCACTTTCCTCATCTACTCCTCCTTCTCTCCTCCCTTTACCGGACGCACTCGCTCGCCCACTCCGTCTCTTTATCTTGCCATCTTTCTTTTTTTCCCCCACTCTCCTCCCCTTGCCTTCTCTGTTTTCGCTCGGCTACACTGTGGAACGGTGGAAAAGCTTTTTATATCCCACACATCACAGACCAGTTACAATCAATAGCATTTATGTCTGCTTGAATCGGAGAGTTTGCACGGGCATCATCCGCGTGCACGCACCTGCACGCGCGCACGCACAACATGTACGTACTTCCCACCCACGCATACACACACACACACACACACACACACACACACACACACACACACACACACACACACACATACATACTCTTGCACACAGGCACACATCTGATCTCATCCATCTTCTCCATAACATAATTAGAATCAGCAGCTCTGAGATGACTCACGCAGCTTGAGACAGAGACTAAACTCGGCTTTGATCGGAGGGTGGGGGTCTCCACTCGGCTAAGAAGCTGGCGGGCGCACCCCAAAACAGAACAGATTTAAGGTGTCAAAGAAAATCAGCTCAAAGTAAATTCAATTTCACTACACACAGTGTTCTTGAGTAAATTGCAATCATCCCAGTCCATATAGACGTGTCTACATCAAACTGAGTAGGAGAGGAGAGGAGAGGAGAGGAGAAACAGGGATAGATGACATGAGAAGATGAGAGTGAGTGGAACGGAGAAGAGACTGAAGGGACTGAAGAAGCAGGAAAGAGAAAATGAAGAGATAGTATGATAAGAGGGATAAAGACTGGAGGTTGGTTGTGAAGATGAGGGCAGGGAAAGGAGAGAGAGAAAGAAAGAGAGAGAAAGTGTGTGTGTGTGTGTGTGTGTGTGTGTGTGTGTGTGTGTGTGTGTGTGTGTGTGTGTGTGCGCGCACATGCACATGACTGTGAGGGGGGAGAGAGAGCACTTGTGAGTATCTGTTAGTTTATTGATTGTTAACAGCCTGCTCTCTTTCTGTTGTCATGAGATAAGCCAAAGAAGCATTTTTCCTCCACCTAGACACACACATGCAGACCTCCACACACACAAACACACACACACACCTGTCCTTAATGTTTAAAAGAGTAATGATTGATTGCTGAGCGACAGGTTTGACATTGAGCCCAAAGAACACATAGCAGTAGGTCCTGCAATCCCTAACACCACTATAGTGTCTCTGTCTTCCTACATGTGCAGCTCCTGGAGAGTGAGTGTGTGTTTGTGTGTGTGTGCATGTTCAACTCACCAGGTGTGTATAGAATGAGTGCTCAGAGGTCAGTGTTCATGCTGTGCTGATAAATGACCCTACTAAAATATAAACATGTAGGAGGGTGAAAGAAACTTTGTATTGTGTGTGTGTGTGTGTGTGTGTGTGTGTGCGTGCGCGTGCGTGCGCATAAAGCCAATTAATTTCATTTTGATAGACGGTACCAATAACACTGGCTAGTTTCCATTGAACACTCATTCTGTTCAGTCAAACCAATGTAACATTGCACGTCTGCTGATCTGACTCTTCATTGTGTCCTCCAACAGGCCTCAAAATGGCTCTATGATCCTCTACAACCGTAAGAAGGTGAAGTACAGGAAAGATGGCTACTGCTGGAAGAAAAGGAAAGATGGGAAAACCACCCGAGAGGATCATATGAAGCTCAAAGTCCAGGGAGTTGAGGTGAGAGGATGAGATGAAGGAACAAGTCAATGATCTTGTTTTGTGCTGAGTATGGGTTCACTGCCAATCCATTCCCCGTCTTACTCTCCTTCACTCCTGGTTGACACATACATGTAACACAACCGAACACACACAAACACACATACTACCTGAGAGTGCGTGGTGCCCCCCTCTCTTTCTCTCCCTCCCTGCGCCTGTCCCCATCTCCCTTCCTCTCTCTCTCTCTGTCTCTCTCTCTCTTTCTGAAGGATAAGAGTGTGTTTGGCCTGAGGCCAGGAATGATGTCAATGCCTCCTTCAGCAGAACAGAGAGGGGTATCGATCCAGTCTCAAGGCAGCGTCTGTGCGTGAGTGTGTGTTTTTGTGTGTGTGCGTGTGTGTGTTTGAGTCACATCAGCCAGCTCAAAAATTGATTATTCAGCAGGAATATACAAAGAGGTGAGAGGAGTGAGCATGCATGTGTCAGAAGCAGAAAGAGTGAGGTAGAATGGAAATCAAAAGAAGAGACAGCGAGGTAGCACATGGGTGTTTATTGAAGGCTCAATAGTTGAGTGGTAAATGTGAGCAGGAGACAGGCGAAAGAGACACAGGCAAAGGGAATAATTGAGATCAACTATTCCCATCTGCACCTCTATTATTTACAACCCCACACTCACATTAACTTTCATCTGACATGCATTTTTCTGCTGCCGTGCGTGAACACACAAACACACACATACTAAGACAAGTGTTTCTCTCCTTGGTAGTTGCTCTGTAATTGTTTGTGTCACCTCTTCCCTGGACCCCTCAAGCAAGCCATGTGTAGAGCAGGGGGGACGGGGTTGGCAGAGCATTGGGATGAGCAGTGGGAGAGGAGGAGGACAGGGAGAGGCAGGAAGCAGAGGAGAAAAACATAACCCTGGATGGAGAGCCTCCTCATATCGAATGGAAATATATGGAAATGCACTCTGCCTTTGGCAAAACACACTTTAGATAGAGGGCGGGCTACTTCTGAGAAGAGGCAAAACGGAGAGAAAATAGTGTGTATGAAACAAAACAGAAGAGAGTTTTAATTTTGATGATATGCATCCTGATTGCTGAGTATTTATGTTCTTGTAATCGAGTTTTGAACGAAATCATTCTATTTGTGTGTGTGTGTGTGTGTGTGTGTGTGTGTGTGTGTGTGTGTGTGTGTGTGTGTGTGCTTGCATGTTAGTGAAAAATGTCACAGATAACCTTTCAATCATTGTATCAGCCCTTTGTTAAACACTACAAACTTCTTGGGGTTGGATATCAAATCTCAAGCAGAATATCAAAAAGACATTTTTTGTCACACTTTGTTAAGCTGAAAAATAGTGCATTGGGACCATTCTTGTTATATTTCCAAAAACATTCAGTATTTCTCAAGACACAAACCATTGTGGACACTTGCTACATTGTGCAACTTTGTATTTCAGCGTCTGCAATCATCCATTTATGAGTCATCCTCAAAAAAAACAAACCAACACCTTGACCCCACCCCCACCCTTTCCACCCACCCACCCCCCTTCCACAGTTACTGGTCTCTCTTGCAGCCTCCGTAAGCCACCGACACTGTGCAGCACATCTGACCGTCTCTTGTGCTGTGATTGCTAATGATGTTTTAGTGGATACATTAGGAAAGTAGGCATCCAGCATGCTTGCTTTTTAGTTTTAGCACCTCATTCAATATAACCTAAGTGGGTATAACTCCTCTCCTGTTCTCTCCTCCTCTACTCCTTATTCACTTTTTTGTCTTGCTTCCTCCATTTTCTTTTCTCATGCCCCCACCCCCCAAAAAATGTCCTCTCCTTTCCTTTCCTTTCCTCTCTCTAGTGTCTGTATGGCTGCTACGTCCACTCCTCCATCATCCCCACCTTCCACCGTAGATGCTATTGGCTGCTGCAGGTAAGCCCACCCCCCTTCCCAGCCTTTCCTTTTATCACACACTTACAAACCAAACTAGATCTCAACAGTTTTACCGAGTAAGTTTATAGCCATGGAGAAATAATCCTTTCGCATGTTTTACGTGTCTTCTTTTATCTGTTATACCTGGAGTTCTCGTCATTTTCTATTTCAAGCTCCACATTAATAATATAGTTGTATCAGGCAGGGGTCCATTAAAAACAAAAATTAGATCTTGACTTTATGAATTTATTTATTTTAAATTTAGAAAAAAAATAGATTTGGACTTTTAGAATCTAAGCTAACAACCTATGTGATATGTAATAAGTTGCATGTATTGTCTCAAGATGACAGTTTAGTCTGGGAGGTTTCATCACCTCATTGCGTGTGTCAAACCACACTCCACCACACATTAGTCTATAGACTCTCATTGTAATTATAAATAACAACAGATTTTTATAAATAAAAATAATTTTCCCAACAAAAGAAATTGCTTAAATTTGAAGACATTTTGTGGTCCACCAGATTGTACTCAGGTCCAGTGGTTTAGAAACACTGCATTGTACCTCGTATGACATAAACCATCAACAAACATTCTCCTCTATGGATACAGGCTACACTGAAGTCACCAAAATCAACTGGTTGGGGTGAAGTCAGGTTCAGTTTCAGATTAACTTTATTTATACCTGTAGAGTAGATTTGTTTTGCAGAGAGATGACGTCCATCCATACATGCAATTGATTATTTGAAGTAATTGACATACATGCACATACACAGTTAAATCGCTAGAATAAACCAAGAATCTGTCCTCCTTTATGTCTGGTGTTGTGTTAACATACAGCACAGTGTGCTATCTAAGCCTGAGTCTCAATGCTTGGAGTGAGCGTCATGGACTCGGGAACTACTCTGTATGTGGTCCTCTCCAAGAAAACACCTCGCAGCTACACATAACATACTCACACATACACTTACACACACATCCATAGGTGTCCCCTGTGTATGAAAGCATGATGTTTTTATAGAGGTGTTAGACTCTCTCTACTGCTCATATGACAGTCCAGAGGGAGCAGCAATAGGGTAGGCACGCTTCTCAATCTATGGCCATGAAGTAGACGATCACCTAGAACTGTGATATAGACACTTACAATTTTAAGACTTAAGTTGAGGTAGGATGTTTTTGTTGTTATTGTATTGTTAAATACAGAAGAAAAACCTCAACTTTAGGAATCCTTTCTTATCTTGGAGTTAGAGTCGGCTCAAGGCTGCTGGTAGCTTATTTATTATCTGTTACCGGAGCACATTGTAAGGGTGTGTAATAAGCTTCTCAAGCAATAACATCTGCCTGTTGACACTTTGTTGGTTTTGTAAAAATAATACATGAACAGCCACATAAATGAAAAAGTTAGCATGAAGTATGAAAAAGTGACATTATTTTAAAGTGAAGAGTGTGTAAAGTTTGGGGGCTTAGTAGTAAGCTTGTGCTCCTAAATCTGGTCTTACAGTTAATACCATCCATCCATTTTCTAACACTTATCCTGTTAAGGGCCAAGGGGTAGCTGGAGCCTATCCCAGCAGCTTTTGGGCGAGAGGCGGGGTTCACACTGGACAGGTCACCAGTCCGTCTCAGGGCCAACACATAGAGACAGACAACCATTCACACTCACAGTCACACCTACAGTCAATTTAGAGTATCAATCAGCCTCGGCCTCTCTTGATGTCTTTGGACTGTGGGAGGAAGCTGGAGTACCAGAGAGAACCCACACAGGAGCAGGAGAACATACAAGACCCCGTGCCCGAGCCGGGGCTAGAATCTGGAACCTTCTTGCAGTGCTAACCACTGCACCACTGTGCCGCACTTACTATTAATACATTACAGTTAAGTTAGGATCTGAAAATTTCTGTGAAATGGCCCCTTCATCTCCAGAGGGTTGCTTGATGAATTTTAAAGACATTTTGGATGCAAGATAATGTCAGGAAATCACTGGTATTGGCGGATATTGGTAATCTTTACTATATTGGTATCGGCCCAATAATCCAACCTGGGCCAGACCTGTCTATGCTCAAGGCTCTTTTTCTTTAGTCATCATCAATGATGAGGAAGCAATATGATTTAAAGTCTTTTCTAAATGTTTTGGAAAAAGACCAAATTTTACTTTTTCTAATTCGCAATGTTTTTATTTGTTTTTCAGGATCTACTAAATGTAAATATCAATTAAATTTGTTTTATACGTATAATATCTGCATCTGTGAATATCAGCTATTGGCCATATAAGCTATAAAATATCAGCATATTGGATCTCAGCTAAAAATTCACTGTCTTTCATCCCTACTTCCTGTATTGTCTCTGTGTCTCTGTGTTTGTTTCAATGAAAATATTGAACCCAGCGATGCTCATTTAACATTCAGAAGTGCAAACACATTTATGCATTCTTTGCCAACATTTCCTGCATAATTTGTCACATGAAATTTACAAGGAAATTCCAGCTACGGGCCGTAAATTGAATATGCCCTTACCCAATATATTTTCATTTTCAGCATGCTTGACTAGTCTGACTCTTGGAGTCTAAAATTATGAAGGGAACTTCTACTTGCTTGGTCTGTAATGTGCCATTTTCTGCTCTTTGCGCAGATATCAAAACACATCAGAGAATATGATCATAAATGAGTCTGCGGGTGCTGTTGCATTGCATGGTGTCGTGCTGTAGCAGCCCACTGTGCCATCTTCTTTTAGAGAGAAAACTGTTCTACCTCAGCAGGTCCTCCCCCTCACCTGAGTCTATCTACTGAATCTTTCATCAGGAGGAGCCTCTCTCTCGCTCTCTCTCTCCCTCTCTCTCTCTCTCACTCCCGTTCTCAAACGCACATATACGTACAAATACGTGCGCGTGCACACACACACACACACACACACACACACACACACACACACACACACACACACACACTTGTTGAAACATTCATAGGATATGAATTCCAGAAGTCTGCTGGTGGCCTATAGTATCGTGAGACCTACAGTGACCTGCTCTCTCCATCTGTTTTTCTTCTCTCAGTCTCTATGTACACCACACTCACACGCACGCACATACACACACGCGCACACACACACACACACACACACACTAACACTGGACACTTCCACTGCCTCTGCAGGGTTACAGAGAGTGATGAGTGGGCTTGAGCTGTTAAATCTTTTATAGGCAGGTGAAAGAATCTTGTCTGACACGCTATGTCCGACCTCCTCCCTGACCTCCACGTACTCTCCTGCTTTTTTCCCCACTTGCCCTCCTTCTGGAAATAGACTTTATCATTTTATTGTCATCCTACCCTATGTGGTAAGAACATGACTTTATCTCGAAATTAGGCCAGCTAACATCATGGGTGTGCATATTTCTGTTTGTGTGTTGTAGAACCCAGACATTGTATTGGTGCACTATCTGAATGTTCCGGCGGTGGACGACAGCGGGAAGCCATGTGGTCCAGTTCTCTGCTCCATCAACACAGACAGGAAGGAGTGGGCCAAGTGGAGCAAGGAGGAGCTCATTGGACAACTAAAACCTATGTGTGCGTTTGCTTTTCCATCACTTCCAACACTCTCCTCCCTCCTACTCTTAAGCTCTCATGTTTCAGCCCTCACTCTTTCCCTAAACCGGAGAATACAGAGACTGAGTCATCTTGGGTCAGTGACAATAGCACTCATCATGATATGATTTAAAAGAAAATGACCAAACCAAGCCAAGCCAAGCCTCAAAATAATTTTGAGGCGAACCAGGGTAATAAAGCTAAAATATACTGATCCTCTAGCCTGCTTTTAAGCTGTAGAAATCTCCCAGAGCAGTTTTATTATTTAATTCAGCACAAACAACCTATTAATGTGTTGCTGAAAGTGAAATACAAACATAAAATAAGCCATAACGTAAGTCAAATTGCTGACAGCTGGTTTTATTTGAATAACATTTTGATCCTTTTGTCAACATGAGTGTGTAGATACCACCACATTATACATTAGAGGAATTTAAAGACACATTGTCTTTGAACAGACACCTAAAGAAAAGACAGTCAGTCTATTCACACCATTCAGACAGACTTTTTAAAGATTTTTATTGTGTTTTGGATGACTGCGACAGTCAGCACCATGCTGCCACCTACAGGCAGTTATACACTGTACCGAAGAACAAGGGAGGGATAGAGGAAAAGAAGATAGAGGTGCCCGAAATATCTAGCATGTATTATTCATAAACAAGCATCAGAAAGAGGAGATGACTCCAGTACACACACCAACACACATACAAAATTACCTAATCTCACCCATTTGGTCCTGGTTTGGAAGGCCAAAAAAGGACAGCTGCCTAAATCTACGTGGCTTGTTGATTTAAATAGTATCTCACTTCTCACTCTGCCCAATGAATCATATTCCCCCTCGCTGCTCTACCTGCCCTAATTTGCTCACACAAAGCTGGCTTTCAGCTTTTCTCTCCCTGGCACTTACTTACTTGATCCATCGGTGGCTTTTGTGGGGTGACTCAACATAGTATGTATATTTGTATTGTCACTCTAAGATGAGTCAACTAAATCCCAGCTATGTAAATGAAGATGTCTAATTTAGAGAAAGGGAATAATACTTTCCGATGTTAGAATTGAAATTCTTACACTCAAAGATTCCATGGCAGTCTTCATGACCTCAGCTTTAGTCTGCATTCCAAACACTGGAGGGCGCCATCACACACTGGCAAATGTATATGAGGTAATATAGTATCACTGCTGATTGATCTGAGCTTATGAAAGGAAAGAGAGGCTGGATGTTTTGTCTTCACTGCTGTTAAATGTGTTTTGTCTTCTCTGTCAGGTGCTGGAAGCAGCCTCCATCAAAAATGCTCCAGTGTCAAGCAACGCATCATCTCATCCAAGCAGGAGTCGGGTGCAGTAGCAGGAGGTGGAGCTGCAGTGGGGACCGGCATAGCAGGTCAGAGAGCTGAGGAAGTAGACGGCACAGAGGTCCAGAACAGTGATGTGTCTGAGGGCCAGACAGAACCCAGTCCTGGGGGGCGCAGGAGCAGAGCAGGTGGAGGAGACAGGAGGAATGGCCGGATTACTAAACCCTCTCTGCTGCCTCAGAGCAGCATGGAGGTGTCCTCGTCTACCTCCACCAACCAGGTGGAGGTCCCTGACACCACACAAAGCTCCCCATTGTCAATCACCAGCGACATGGCTGATAGCCCCGCACTTGCCATTGGAGCTGGCTTGTCACAGAGCACAGCTGTGTTTATGTCTGAGGTCACCACACTGACGGGGGATTCAGTTTATTCTGCTGGCCACACCCACCTGCTGGCTTCAACCCATGACAGCACCACTGCTGGCATCCTGCTGGCTGTTGCCCCAGAAAACCAGAGGTTTGCTTCATTTCCTGGTGGAGTTGGCTTAGGGGAGGGAGAATTGGTTCTGTCCAGCTCTCTTGACTCTAGCGGAGCAGTCAGCCTTCCTGAGACCACCATGACCTTTGACCCCGACTGCTTCCTCAACAATCCCAAGCAGGGCCAGACATATGGAGGAGGTGGAGGGAAGACTGAGGGATGTAATGGTGATGATGGAGGACTCCATTGTTCCTCCAACGGATTTGTCTACAACCCAGCCCTCGTCAACAACATCAAGACAGAATCTGCACCCCTGGAACAGCCACTGGCCGCACAGAGTAGCTATGTTGGAGAGGGGACCGGCCTCAGCCCCAGCACCACCCTGGAGCAGATGGACTTCAGTGCTGTCATGTCATCCGCCTGTGTGCCAAGTCTGGCCCAGCCTGCACACCACACTTCTCAAAACCTCTTCCTCCAGGCCTCCCCACAGACAAGCCAGCCCTCCCAGCTGCAGACCAATGGTACTGAGGTGCCGCAGGAATCAGGTGAGCCCCAGGCTTACATTGGCCTGCCCTCTGTGCCAACAGACTCTCCTGTCACCAATGGAGACCCGCATGCACACTTCCACCAAGCCAGCCCAGATCAGCAGGCAATGTGTGGTAGGAATGGACAAGGAACAGCAGTGGGGGCTTTTCCTATGACACCCCAGGATACTAGTGTTGACCAATCTGGCAGCAGGATACATCGGGACGTCGGGGCCTTAGACAAAGCTTCTGAGAGTGGAGGAGAGTTACTGCTCAAGTCTGAAGATGCTCATAAAGCCTTTGGAAGTGTGGACACTGAGCATTACCTTCAAACTACAGATGACAATGGAGGGGGGGAAGAAGGGGGAGGAGGTGCTGGAGCAGGAGGGGGTGGGGAAAATGAAATTCTATGTAATGGTGTAAGCTTGTCAGGGGCCAGCAGTTCAGTTGGGGCCAGTCCTCAGTCAATAGCCACTGGTGCAAGTATTGAAGGGGCACTCTACAGTTCTCCTCTTCCTCAGCAAGGTGGGGGGGTGTCAGCTACAGCGGCTGGGACAGGAGCAGCCATCAGCTTGGAAGGCTTCGAAGCTTCATTTGGAAGCCAGTTCTCTGATCTTATCAATGATTTCATCTCAGTGGAGGGGTCTGGAGGTGGGGTGGGGGCAGCTGTCACTGGTGTCCTGATGCCCCAGGAGGGTGCAGCAGGAGAGGAGCAGGGCACAGGGGCAGGCCACCTGCAGGGTTCGGAGGTGGAGCAGGGAGCTCTGGGACTGCTGCAGGAGACTGGGAGGCTGTTTGGTGTGACAGACTACTCCCCAGAGTGGTCTTATCCAGAGGTTAGTAAACCCACCATGATTATCATTCATTATTTATTCATGATTGTTCCCTGCAATACAATCAGTGCCTCTGACACATGATTGACGGTGGCTGTACTGAAGTTAAACCCTGGAATCATGCACAGCACAATTTGCACAGAGACCACCAGCCTGACTGTGATCATTAACAAGTCAGAATATCTCAAACTCAGCTGATTGGATTTTAATGAAATTTCAATATTACACTGATTCCCCTGGGTGGCCTCATTAATTCGCCCATGTAGCACATGTAATATCTCAGACAGCACTAAGGTCGTTGAATTATGATGAAATGTTGCATTGCCTCTAACCACTTTCTGTTATTTTCATAATAGCGCTTGCCAAACTTTGTTGCCACAGTTTAAGGTCAAAATTGTCAAAGGAACAATTTGCAACATCAAAGGTTAGCTAATGAGTCGCTGCAACTTTCTAGTATTCTAATATCATCAGTGTTACATCATACTGGTTCTTCCACAGAGCTGAGTTTTTTGAAGAAGACTCCCAAGCTGATAGTACAATCATTAGAAAAAATAATACTAGAAATTCAAAAAAGAAAATACCACCAAACTGCCTACCTTCATTAGAAAGAACACATGTTAATGCTGCTTATGTGAGCAGCATTAACATGTGTTCTTTATTGAGCAACTATTTCCCCTGAAGCACCACAGTTTTGTCATGAAGTTAAAAGAACGCAGCAACATTTTGAGAAATATGCTTATTGTCCATCCTCCCCAGAGGCAAACAAGAAAATTGACACTGTTGTCTCCTCTGTGATTGCATTAAGGAGTTGAGATCCACAGAGACTGTCTGCTTGCTAGTTGGCTTAGCACAGCAAATTGTTGTGGGTTGGCTGTGTAGCGTACCTCCATCAAAAGACATAAAATACTCTCTTGCCTTTGCCTGCATTAATTGAACTGTATTTTTTATAACAATTTAAAATTGCATGATATTGTAATGTTATAATCAGATACATAGTTGGAACTGCTTTCCTGACCAGGAATCTGTTTCTAATCATGGCTGGACAAACTAAGATCCTGGCCCTTATTTGTCTGAGTAAGAAGGAACCACAGGTTTTGAAAGCTGAGCAGGTAAGATGGAGGTATGTTAGCCTGCCAAGCCATTACCATTCATTGCCGTCAGCTAACTAGCTGTCAACTGGTCTCTGTGGATCCAGGTACCTAATGATGACATAGAGGAGAGAATGGTGTCTATCTTTTAGTTTGGCTCTGTTCTTTTATTTTATAGTCATAAGTTTCACCTCTGTGGTAGGAATTTGAGATATAAATGCAGACTGCAAATCTTCAGACCAAAGTGTGGAAACAGAGCACTGCAGTTTTCATCATGCTCATTCTCTCAAAGAGTATCATATTTCTTTGTAAACTGTTGAAACTCGCAGCATTCTCAGTCCCAGCTTCTTGTCGATCCATGATACTCAAACTGGGGTATGCGTTCCCCCAGGGCTATGCACAGTTACATCAGGTGGTACACCAAAAGAAAATCTGTAGTCTGCACTCAAAATCCTCAGGCAAAGATAAACCTGTATTTACATTTTTCCCACCCGCATTCTGTGAAGGCCTGGTACGACTTCACCCATGTCAGTAGTAGAAACTGTCAGTGGACGCAATACAGCAGCTGAACACACTCTCGGAGGTGGCATTAACATTAGCTGTGGTGGCGTAACCAGCGATTGTGCCAGTGCAGCTGGTGACAACACCTGAACTTATCTGAATCATGTCAGTTGTTGTCTGATGAAATATGAAATGGTTCAAGAGGCTGAATAAAAAAAACTGTTAATAGTGGCAAGTTTTCATATAAAAGGCCTAATTTCTGTTTGTTATACTTCTTTGTTGTAACATATGAGAGCTGGCTTCCTGTGGAGAAAGAGGGAGTACACAGCAGAGTACAGTGTTCAAGGGGGCACAGGGCTAATAAAAGTTTGGGAGCCGCTTGTGTAGATGAAGAGCAGGGGCTATGAAGCGATAGTCTAAGGGTTGTGTTTGCGCTGCAGGGAGGAGTAAAGGTGCTCATCACTGGTCCTTGGTTGGAGTCGAGCAGCGAGTATAGCTGTCTCTTTGACCATATCAGTGTCCCTGCTGCCCTCATCCAGCCAGGTGTGCTGCGCTGCTATTGCCCAGGTAAACACACACTCACAACACGCTTTCACTTTATATCTAGACGAGTGACACAGCGGACATGATCATTACTGATACTCATGGTTCTGTTTCTAACCTTCACCTCAGTAATCCCTTAAGTACGCATTTTCACAAAAAAATGTCTCCAGAGGAAAAGTCTGACAGTGTGGGTGCAGTGTAGTGAGAGATACAGGCGCTTGTATTCAAGGAGATAAGCACATTAGGAAAGAAACTGTGAACGGTGAGTAGGGAAGAGAACAGAAACATGATAGGCACACGCTCTCTTAGAAATGCTGTTTGGGATGGTACTGTGATGCATGAGTCACATCTGGCTTCATTAAATAATCTCAATCAAATGTTTACTGAAAAACTGCACTATACAATAATAGTCATCAACATGCCGCCCTGATCTGAGAACTGTCTCCAGATAATCTACTTACTCTTCCCGTCATGATTGTTTCCAGCCCATGACACAGGCCTCGTCATGCTGCAGGTCGCCATGGGTGGTGAGGTCATCTCTTCCTCGGTGGTGTTTGAATACAAAGCACGTGACCTTCCTGCCCTCCCATCCTCTCAACATGACTGGCTGTCATTGGACGGTGAGAGCGTTTCCTTGTGTGCTTCAACCACAAAGTGATGCGCAGTTACATTTTCAGAAAATATCACAACAGTGTAAAGCTTGACACGAAATTAGATTTGCACACAATTTGCTTCACTGTGAACGACCACTACAGCAGCGGAAGAGTTAGTGTGTGCATGTGTGTACTTGTACAGCCAGATAAGACACATTTAAAAAGCAGTGTGGGTGTTAAGACATCATTTTTAGAAAAAAAAAAATGGAATTGGGTTTGGGCACAGGTATTTCAAGTGGCCCAGGGAATGTGTTCTCCATAAACCTGTGAGTGTGTGTGTGTGTGTGTGTGTGTGTGTGTGTGTGTGTGTGTGTGTGCTGCAGTTTATTTACATGGTGTTTGATAAGATCCTCAATAAGAAAATAATCAGTAAATGTTATATAATCCATTATTTTCATTTTATATGTAGGCTTCAGTCATGAAAAACCTGAACAAGCCCTGGAATTGGAAACTAGCAATATCCAGGTTTTTTTTTAAGTAAATAAAGACAGAAAATTTTAGAAAAGTCAGGGACATTTGCCCCATGAATAACTGAACATGAGCAAGTGATTTGGTTTATGTTTTGTATTTTGTATCAAAACCATGTAGCTTGTCAATCATTTTAGTGAAATATATGTTGGTCAATTATTTAGGGGAATTCTCATGTAAAGTTTTTGGTGAATAAATGATCATGAAAATGTTCTTCACATGTGTGGAAAAAAACATGGAAATGTGTTTGGTGAAAATGTGAACCCTGTTAATGGCCACTTGTGTGAGTTGAGAGATGTTGTGTTTCCAGCCTCCTATATTGACAGGTATGGGGTCACTGCTGAGTGATGTACTGCTGCCTCTACCAGCAGGAGCAAGTGTTTTTCCTCAACCCCCCTCTTCCTACATGTAAATTCAGAGGGGCTCTTTTTTTAAACCAGTTCAGTGAAACCTTCAAACCTTCACCTTTCCTGGATGTTGGATGTGTTGAGGCCAAGCTGTGAGTGTCTGCCTGCTGGATGATTCTGTCAGACCTGTATGTTGCTGCTCTGAGGGTAAAATTCCAACTCACTGCAAGGTGTTAGAGGGCAATTGTCTGTTCTTTTTAATCAGCTCAGAGGCTTTAGTTGTCAATGTATGCAAATCCCGCGTGCAAATATATGTTCTGATGCAGCTACAGCTGGGAAACACGCAGGTGTCGTCAGTGAGGCATGTCCTACTGTGTGTTCGCCCCCATCTCTCGGCGTTGCGCAATGCGGCAATGCGGCTCTACGGTCACAGCAGGCTGCGTGTTCGTTGGAGTGAAGGACATCATGGCACAATCGCCGTCCGCCTGACAGTCAAAGTACTGGGCACAGCTGGCAGCGCTATGCAGACATGTACGCAAGGCAAAGACAGAGATGTCTGCTGGTTTGTCTGCCGGCTATGCTCCTTTGTTTGTTTGCCCTTTAATGTGCCACGACGGCAACTGGATAAATAAAATGAGATTTTCACTACAAAAACAAGCGCCGGTGCGCGACTTTGTCACGTGCGTGCTCCAGTTTAGTTTCTGGTGATGGCGATGACGACCTGAACCTCCTGCAGCTCCGAGTCTGGCGGGCTGATTTGAAGCGCTTCTGCTTCTTCTTCACCAGACACAACGTGGAGACGTCTCTCTCTCTCTCTCTCTCTCTCTCTCTCTCTCTCTCTCTCTCTCTCTCTCTGTCGGAGATGTGTGTGTGCGCGAGTCTCTTGCTTCAAACTAACGGGGTTGAGCAGAAGCGGGAACAAAGAGAGCAGCAGATATACAGTAGGAAGACTGGCTGTTTGGGTTCGTAGATTATTTGATTTATAGCTCTTTATCAGGGTTGTGTGTTGCATGTCATAAGTTGTTATTTCGTCACGGGCGAAGTATCGCTTGCTGTTGAATACTGATTTTGTAGCGGTAAAGCCTGCAGCTACTTTTGCATAACAGTGAAAAGATTGTGGTACAAGTGTTCGAGCCACTGTCGACCCCAAACAGACGCCTCAGGTCTCCACATCATTTGCATGCTTCACATTTTGACTCTTTGGCTCTTGCGTGCAGACCTGATTACTACAAGCTGGTTGAGCTTTATTGGTTAATCAGTAAGTCCATAATAACAAGTGCATGTGGCTAATGTGGCTGCTGCCTCGGCCCACGTAGTAACAGGCCTGTAGGCTAACAAGTGGGGATGTTGTTGATCAGATAAAACACAATTATGCATGAGATGTTGATTTGTTGTTCAACGCATGAATAAATGTGTGGTATGAATCATTCCACCGTTGAATAATATTCCTCTTAAATGTGAGTGATTGAAGGACAGAAATAATATGAATTTCAATGTGTAAGAAGATCAATTATATTAACAAAGATTATGCAAAATTGGTTGCTTGATGCGGCTGGGGATTCCACTGGTGTCAATGTGTCATTTAGCTTATGCTTACCTTAACAAAGGTGTTTTAAATTGGGTCCACAATGCACAGGAGTGTGTGGAGATCAGGTCACATCAGCTTAATGGTGAGAGCTTACGTGGACACGTCAGGGACCAAGACACACTGCAGGAAAAGTGTCTTTGAGTCACTTAACACTTTCAAAAGCAGTTGAATGTCTGAATAAATAGCAGAATAATGATAGTGGACACTAGTTACGGAGGTTCACTGGAATAATGATGGTTTTTCAATGGATTGATGTCAGTCAATTCAATTTTCGTCTAAACTGTTTTGTTAATATTATTAATTTATGTATCTGTCTGTATGCTTATGCAGTTGCTTGGTTGACTGTGGGTCCATCCTGTCATCATGCTTTAACACAGTCTTGACATTATTACCAAATTACTGTTGTTGTTGTTGTTGTTGAGTGTTCGAGAAGGTTTTGAATGATTCTTAAACACAGGATGATGATGAAAACACAGGAAGTTAGTGAAAAATACATTTACATGGCAGTCATAATTATTGTTCATGCACACATATTTGCAAAAACCTTTCCACAAATTGGGAAGAGATTTTTAAAATGTTGCTTGTTAGTCCAGGTTAATTTTTAAACATATGTTAATCTCCAGCAGAATAGATTACTGCAACGTCCTGCTGAAAGGTCTGAGACAGATAGAACTGATCCAGAATGCTGCTGCCAGCAATGTACCAAGGAGTCGGTATCAGTCCACCTCTCTGACCACTGCACTGGCTACCAATTTCTAAAAGAACTAACTTCAAAGTACTTAAAATTGTCCATAAATATTTAAATGGTTTAGGTCCAAAATACTTTGCCTGGACCAGGACAAACCTTTTAGGCCTCCCAGGTTGGCTCAGGTCAGGGTTCTGAGTGGTTCTGAGGGTTGAACCTAAAACTGGCTGATATGCTTTTAGCCACTATGTTGCTCAAGACTCCAACAAAATGCTGATTGTTTTTGTATCTATAACTATACTTTACTTTAGTCTCTTCTTCTTCTTTTTAATTTTTTTTTTTTTTTTTACATTTGGTTTTTAAATTCGCTGGCGGCACTGTCGCCTCACAGCAAGAAGGTTCCAGGTTCAAGTCCCAGCTCCATCACAGGATCTTTCTGTGTGAGTCTGCATGTTCTCCCTGTTCCTGTGTGGGTTCTCTCTGGTACTCCAGCTTCCTCCCACAGTCCAAAGACATCAAGAGAGGACGAGGCTGATTGATACTCTAAATTGACCGTAGGTGTGACTGTGAGTGTGAATGGTTGTCTGTCTCTATGTGTTGGCCCTGTGATGGACTGGTGACCTGTCCAGGGTGAACCCCGCCTCTCGCCCAAAAAGCCGCTGGGATAGGATCCAGCCCCCCACAACCCTTAACAGGAATAAGTGGAAGAAAATGGATGGATGGATGGATGGATGGATGATTTTTAAATTCTCGTGTTTGTTAATTGCGTGCATATGTTGTTGCTGTTCTCTGTAGCCTTTGGACATGGTTTTGTTTTCTTGTCTGTACTTCATCTGTTTCACTTGAAGAATTGTATTTCTGTGAATCATGAGTTGCACTGTGCAGGATGAAGAATAAATAAATCTGCCTTGTCTGGACTTAATACACACCTGCTATCTGCTGTAGATTTAGATAGTTTCAAGTCACAACCAGTGTATTCTTTTCAGTCACTGAGCAGGCATCTCTGTGTCCACGCTCTGGGAGGCTGACAAGACTTGCTTGCAGATTATGATTCTAGTGAGGTTTGGAACCCCTTCCTCAAATCCAGATTCATGCGCTCAGACCACAGGGGCAATGCAAATCTAACAGCATGTTGTTCTTAGGCAGGGTAGCAGTTATCTTCACACTCTTATGTTGACCCTGTCGGCAGTACATCTTGCACTACCTGTATCCATGTTTTGCACATCGCCCTCTATATAGAGAGATTTTGGTCTGAATTTTCAACACAATCTCACAGGTTATCTTTGATAAACTATCTTCCATCACTGTGCGGTGTGGCGTTACCTTCAATCAGCTATCAAATCCCATGATGACTCGTGTGTGTTTATTTGCATTCTGAACTTTTGTACACACTGATGTATGATGGGTGAGGAGGGCGGTGCTTCTCTTGTGTTTGTTCACTGAAGCAGTGTAGTGTTTTGCTTTAGATGAGTTGGAAACGCCCCCTTCTGATGGCGGACTGGAATGGGTGGAGCCTGAGACTTGATGAAAACTAACACGGCTCCACCGTTCCTAGTTTGTGTGCTGCATGCAGCTGATAGAAAAGTAGGGGCCAAATGAGAGGAGGGAAATAGAGAGACGGAGTGAGAGAGCAGCAGGTGCAGTGACACAACGTACACTGCAGCAAAACTGCTGCAGCCCTGGAACAAAGGGTCACATTCATGTACAGTCATGCAAAACTTGAATTGTCATCATGTGTACAGTTTTGACACGTAAATGCTCATCATTCCTAGTTTCCGTTTATGGATTAAGGCTTTGGCTTTGCGTTTTGTTTTATTATCAAGTGTTCGGGCCCCCTATGAAAAGAGCATCTCTTGTGAACTCTCCCTGACTCTAATATCTAACATATTATGTATTTGTTTAACATAAACAACCAGATGTGCTATCGTCTCAACTTCTCCTGGCTTCTATTATATAGATACCCAGTTCAGAATGTCCATCTTGGAGCGTCTGGAGCAAATGGAACAGAGGATGGCTGAGATAACCAATCAAAACCCCAGCTCAGAAACCATAGCAACCAAGGGTGGAGGAGTGGAGGGAGGGGGAGCCTCTGATCAGCAGTCTCAAGTAAGACAGGAAGTAGTGACTTTGTTTTGGATGCATTTTTTTTAAGCAAATAATTCATTTGAAAAGAAATCAAATTGATTTTTTTTCACTTATTTAAAAAGTTGGAATTGCCTGGATTTTTACTTCCTCATAGTTTGTCTGCTGCTAAAAAACACCAGCAGTTCTAAAATATCAGTTTATATCAAGTCAGTACTGATAATTGTAATCATGATGTATACATTTTTGGCTCTTTTTTTAACAGAAAATGTACTCAGTATTCTGCAGACCTCGACCAAGGAGGTGTATTGAGTCATGGCTGAAAAGATGCAGGATGTATTGATAATCAGTTTATCATCGATTTGTGGTCCTCCAAATTGGTTTCATAGATTCCCACCCCTGATATGTCACACTGCCCTCCAGCTCCCAAAGCGATCCTGGTGATGTTAGTGACGTTGTTCAGCTCTTGATTCTTTCTCTCTGAGCTGGAACTTGAAATACATTTTTATTAAACCGCCAATGGACATAAAGCTTTTGAAAGTTCTCAGCGAAGTTACTTGAATCATGTTGCCCATTTCTGTCTCTTCCTCCAGATCTCTCCTGACCAGGGTTCATTCGAGGGTCGAGTTGTGGTTGTGTGTGAGAAGATGATGTCTCAGCCATGCTGGGCTTCATCTAATCAGCTTGTTCACAGTAAGAACTCAAGAGGAATGACCTTACTGCATCTGGCTGCAGCTCAGGGTTATGCAGGGCTCATTCAAACACTCATTCGCTGGCGGTGAGTAACACACCAACTTGACACATACACAGTCATGGAGGTGTAGACAGTTATTTTACTGTATTTCACTTGGTTGTCGTGTTCTGCAGCACGAAGCATGCTGACAGCATTGACCTGGAGCTGGAGGTGGATCCTCTCAATGTTGACCACTTCTCCTGCACTCCACTGGTGGGTGATCACCATTGTTATTCATGTGTTTTCTCTCCATGCCTGTGTCTGTGTGTGTGTGTGTTTGTGTGTGTGTGTGTGTGTATGCGTATGTGTATGTGACACGTACTCCTTTGGTCTCACCAGATGTGGGCTTGTGCTCTGGGTCATACTGAGGCTGCGTTGGTGCTTTACCAATGGGACCCAAGAGCTCTAGCTATTCCTGATTCTCTTGGACGTTTGCCGCTCAACATCGCGCGATCCCGTGGTCACACCCGATTGGCCGAGCTTTTAGAGCAACTGCAACAGACTCCGCAAGTTCAGGGCCAGCCTGCTGACACCTGGATGGACAGGTGGAGAGGAGAGTCACAGCTCAGCAGAAGAAGCAACACCCACTCCGCTAACCCTAACTCAGGTGGGAAAAGTATGCTGCAACATATTATAGCAGTGTTTTTTCCCAGTAATCCTCAGATCATTTTACGGTCTGTGAGAAATTAGAAAATGAGCAGTATCACACCGGGTCACATCAGCAGGATAGTGCAGGATTTTTAAACTGCTATATTGTCTCATTTTATATGCTAAGGGGACTACACAGCTCTAGCTGCTCCACTTGATTATAACCATTATTGACTGCAGGGACAATTGCTTTGCTCACTGTAGTTCAGGCCGTACGTCTCCTATTAATATATCAAGCCTGATCGAAGTTGATGGTGGCCTTACTTGATATGTTTATTTCACCTATCGCTGTTTCTCCAGAGCTTAGGAGAGCCAGCACTGACAGCCAGCCAGACAACCAGAACTGGAGCCAAACTGGACAGCGAGCCTCACAGGGAACCCAAGGAGAGCAGGGAGGTCCACCCCCTGCCAAGAGACTCAAACCCAGCTCAGACACCCAGCAACAGCTAGCTAGCCACACCCCTAGCATCAACACCCTCAACTCACTCCTCAGCTCCTCCCGCAGTTCTAACCCTCGACGTTCTCTCCCACTGAGTCCTCTACAGAGTCAGCCCTCCAACATCAGCTGTCAAAATGCCCCTCCTGCCAGCTCCAGCCCTAACCGTCTTCAGCTCCCAGGTGCCCAGTTCTCCCACCTGCAGGTCAGGTCTGGAGGGGGCACCCGGTGGAGTCTGAGACACTCCCTGGGCCAGAGGAGCCTGGCCAGGAGGATTTTGGGAAAAGAAAGACTGTCCATTCACCTTCGCCAGAGAGTGGTGTCTGATAGGGGGGAGGAGACAGAGCTACTGACCTATCAGGACAATGCAGAGGATTTACAGGTGGGGGGAGGGGTGGATGTTGAGATCAGCGCACATCTCTGCCATGCAAATTATATATGAAGAGTGACATATGTGGCTTAAACAGAAATGTTACAGGTTAACACCTTCTCCCATTCTGTGTGTGTGTGTGTGTGTGTGTGTGTGTGTGTGTTACAGATGGATATTTCAATGTTAGCTGATCACATCATGGAGACTTCAACTGGAAGGCTCAAACAGGTGACTGTGGAGACTGATGAAGAGTCTGTGAAGGTTGGGATCAGCAGTGATGTCAGATTACTGTCTGGTTGCATCGGTGAGGTGGAGAGGTTAGTCAAAATTGTAGCCATTAATATTTATATCTCATGAGATAGCATAGGTCCCTCCATTCTTTCTTTTTTATGTAGATATAATTAGACATGTGGTTTGTTCTCTCTCTCTCTTTGCTTTCCTTCAGGTTTCTAAACTACAAGCCCCAAATTCCTGTCCCCAGATCAAGCTCCATCTCAGGGCCTGAGAATCAGCAGAGTCCTCAGGCTAAGCAAGCCCTGCCTTCCCCTTGTGACTGGAGCTCCTTCCTCTGTGCAGCTATGAAAGAGGAACGGTTGAAAGCAGACTCCTCCTTTCTAGCCATGACTGAAGCAGAGCAGCGAGAGCTGTATGAGACCATAAGGAATGCTCTGCACTCCCTTAGAAAACACAAGGTATCCAGGATCTCCACTGCTTCCTCACCATGGATTCTGGTGTTGACTCGGTTCCTCTTGCTTCCCTTTTCTCCCTTGTATAATAACAAGCTAAAGAAGGATCTGATCCATTTGACATGTAAATGCTCCTCTGCTTAGGGTCCCATTCAGGAACAACGCAAAGAGATTGCAGCAGTGATTCAGCGCTGCTATAAGAGATACAAGCAGGTGAGGTTCCACCTTCTGCTAGGCACAAACTAAAAAGATACATAAGTAGTTAGTACCATTAATTTCCTCATAAATTTGTGGAATTATATTATTTATTTCAATTTTTTGTGATGAGAGTCACAACAACAAAATAAACGTGATGTGGATGTTGTATTTTCACACAGTTGGAGCAAATACTCTGCTTTACAACACTGATTTTCTGTGTCTCAGTATGCACTTTATAAGAGGATGACCCTGGCAGCCATCCTGATCCAGAGTCGTTTCCGGAGTTTCCATGAGCAGAGGAAGTTCCAACAGAGTCGTAGAGCAGCAGTCCTCATCCAGCAATACTACCGCTCCTACAGACACTCCCTCAGGTACTTCAGACATGCAAGTACACACTTGCTCACACAGAATAGTTTTACAAAAACAATTCTTACACTCAGATTTTCACCCACAGCAACCTCCTAACTAAAAAACAGAACCAGGCTGCGCGCAAGATCCTGAGGTTCCTGCTCAGATGCCGCCACAGGTGATGCATAACACTCTCCTCCCACCTTCAAACATCACCACACACACACACACACACACACACACATATCCAAGAACACGTACATGCATGCACTTTGCCCACACACATTTACAGCCCACTGCCACACCTGCGCTCACTCCATTGGTGCTAATGTTGTTTTACTGTTCCTGTGAAGCCCCTTGATGGACCATAGGCCTCTGAAACGGGTGAGTCCTCTCTCTCCCTCTCTCCTGGTGGCTGATGCCTGTTTGCATGTCAGCAGAGGGAGGGGGAGAGGATATCCTGGATAAGCATCCTTCCCTCTCTCTCGCTCTCTCTCTCTTGCTCTCTCTCTCTTCTTCCCTCCCTATCTCCCTATGTCTCTGTCTCTTTTCGAGGACTGCTGAATGATATAGGTACCTCTGCATGACTGGCAGCTAGATAGAAAAGCAAATCTTGCATACGGTCTTCCTGGGGCTGGGGGCATGTTCTGAGTGACAGTAGGGGACTCTTATTGGTCTTGCTTGTCTCTTTTTTCATGCCTTGATGGGTGGGGAGGATAGCAGGATGGTGTGTGTGTGTGTGTGGGTGGGTGTGTGTGTGTGGGTGTGTGTGGGGCGAGCGGGCACTGGGGGGGTATTTTGAATCTTTTATGTACATAAATGTTATAAAATACTTGCATTGATTCACGTACACATAAGAAACTCTCTCTAATGTGTCTCTAATGTGTGTGTTTCTTTCTCAGGGTCAGAGAGCAGAGAAAGGCCAGGGGTCCTGAGAGTCCACCGCCAGGCCCCACACACAGCCCCCTCAGCCTGTGAGCAATCTCTACACCCTCCCTGCCCACCATCTCCTCTTTCTTTTTCCTCTCCTCCATCCTCCCCAAATTCCTACTCCCTTACACCATTCCCCCACCCCCTCTCCGGCCCATTCCGTCCTCCTCTCCCTTCCTCGTCTCTCGCCCCCTATGCCCTTTTCTCTCAAAGGGAAAAACTCTTCCCAGACAGACTGAGGACAGGATAGGTGTCCATCATGGCAGCTCAGACAGACAGACTGCTGGGTGGAGCACAGGGATCTGGCTCCGCCCACAGCACTGATCCTCCTCCACAGTTTCACTGGGAGGTCATCACATTAACCTCATGGCATTCTTTGCACTCTTCATGGGTATGTTTCTTTGCAAGTCGACGAGCCAAACGAGAGAGAGCAACGAAGCGCCGGACGATGACATCCCGCTGTTCACGGGCAGCGCCTGGATGTGGTGAAAGGCTTCCAGGATAAACAGCTGGCTCGTCAACGGCTACCTTGAAATGCTGAACGCGTACAAAACCTGATGGGTTTTGTACCCAAACAGTGAACCATGAAAGAATAAGAAAACATAAACCAAAAAACTCACTTCTATGTTGCATTTGCATGCAAGTTTTCTTTTTGCTTACTCCTCCTCTCTATCATCCTGAAGAGCTATAATGGCAAATCATTCTGCTGACTCAGTGTATCACAATTTCACCAACCACTCTGACTCACAGGCTTACAAAACCTATTAATCAGTCGCCCGATCAAAAGGGGAGGAACTGCACTTGAATGTAAGAGGGGCATTGTTCGATAAGGGTTGGGGTCTGAATAACGATGTCTTAATTTGTTACATGGACTTTGTATGGAGTCGTTCTCAGAGGCAGCACTTTGCTCGCCCGATGTGGTGTGTCCGTGTTTGTTCAATTCAATGCATGTGTTTGAGCCGCGAGCTCCTGCATGCTTGCCAAACTGCTTTAGTGTCGTTTCTTTTGTATTTCTATATGTAGTTGTGTCTCACTGTCCTCATCAACCTATCCTTGCCCTGCGTAATGTGAATTGTGTAAAGACAAATGACTTATTTTTGGGTGCTTTTTTTAAACTTTATTTATTTAAGGGTCTAATTATTTATTTATTTTATTGGCTCAAGAGTGGCTAAGCTTGAGACTGGTTTTCCCCCCTTGTGTGGTAAAATATGACATGTTCCAATGGTTAAATGTCTGTTAGTTTGTTCTTTGCGTGAACCTCTAAATCCTAACTGTGGTTTTGAGGAGAGAGTCACATACCATTGCCTTGACTTCTTCTTGACTCTGAGAGGTCTCCATGCTGGCTCTGTACAGGACATGGGTCCTTAACCTGCCCCTATACAGGGCAGTGATCCCCATATTAGCCCATATGGGCAATCAAATCCATATTTTGGACTATTGCATATTCCTGTATATAAACTGACGAGGTAAGGGGATACAAGGACCCTGAAACTTTTTCATAAGAGGACTGTATTTAAGATTATAAATTATTTTACTCCCATAATGAGAACTTAACATAGAGACCTGGGTACACAGGACGGCTGTATTGCTTGTAAATAATGTAGATATTACAAAAGGAGTAATGTGCATGAGATTTAAGACAAAGAAACAGCAAAAAGAACATGTTAGTGGCTATGGACTGTGAGAGGATTTTAACTGCTTCACTTTAAGAGTATCCAGTATAAGTGTTACTGAAAAGAACATTTTGTTAAAGCATGCAAATGAAAAATCTAATGTTAGAATTATAAGTGGGAAAACAACGTTAGCTGAAACAATGATCTTTCAAGACAAAACATTTACACTTTGTGCTTTTGTTTCTTGGCTAGCAAAAATTAAACCCTTTTTGCCAGTAGTGCCAATTATTATGAATGCTATTTTGCCTAACAATATGTTCAGTTGGGGAACCAACACCCAAAAGATAAGAGTAAGATCCACAGAGGCAACACACACAAACACACACTCAGACCATAAACAGTAGAAGAGTTCTAGTACTAGCTCAACCGTAGACCTCCTACAAGTTCAGAAGTTTGTCGAAGGCAGACTTGCGTATAGATGGTGATGATGCAAAATGATACTAATGGTGATGAAGATGCTGAGGATGAACGTTGAAATGTGAATGCAATGACCCAAAAAAAGGGAAGAGGGCGCTACTTTCTTTACAATGTGGTAGTGCTCCAGCAACTCACTACCTTTAGTTAAAGCCCATTTTCACTACTGCAGCGGATCCAGCCTGGCCTCCAGTCAAAGCTTTCCATCTTCAAACAGAATGTCTCCTCCACACTTTTTTAACATATCATTTGACTCATGTTCCTTTTCTCCACATTGTCACTGCCATTATATGACATGTACTTAAGAATTCTGGAAAGCTCTGTTAAGAAAGTGCCTGCTCAATAACAGAAAAAAAGTGCAAGCTAATATCAGGAAATATCTATTGTATGTGTTCCAAATGGTTGCCAGTTACCTGTTTATTTTTCCTAAATTGTGTGTTTAAAAAAAAAAAAACAGTGTTAAACTTGAGCCGAGTCTAAGTTCGATACTCTGATTTGTCAAGTGGTATGAATGAATGCTCATGGCCTGATGTGTTGCTTTATGAGACAAACCGGTAATTGCAGTATCAAATTTTGCCCCACTTGTGTGTGCATTTTTGCAGTATCAGAACAACAACAACAAAAAAAACATTAAAAAAAAAACCATAGAATCCTGCTTCTATGTGTGAAAGGCAGAAGTGTCACGAGTCTATTCAACACCCCAGTGTTGTTGTCGGGAGGACGACGTGTTTTCTTGCATGGACTCACTTTGTCTGTCTTTCCTCGGAAATGTTCTTGTAGCATTCAAAATGAAAGCATAACCCAGCAGTTTTCCAGAAAACAAAAGAACTGTCCTACACATTTCCTTCCATTGTCTCTTTCTCTCTCTCTTTCACTCTCTCTTTGTCAAACATACATACAATTATACACAAATGTACACATTCAGACACCTGAACACAAAAAAAGGCCACACTCTTTCTCTCTGTGCTTATGTCTTTGGGAAAAATTAAATCTCTCCCTTAGATTTTACTCAGGGTTGAAGAACGGAGAGATGGGATGTGGAGCGATAGCAAGCACTGATTTGTAACTGTGTACATTTGTGTATGTGCATATTTGTTTGATAGGGATGCTCCAGTTGTTTGTTCACAAATTAAAAACCCACACATTTTGAAATGATTGACACTCCTAGTAATCCAGCCTCATCTTGTGAAGCAGTGAATGTGATCTGTTTGCTTCATTTCGAGCTGTACCTTTGATCACTTTTTCTACAAGAAAACAATCTCCAAGTTCCTTATTTTGTAAGATTTTGCCTAGATATAAATTCAATTCAAAGCAAGTAATGAGTGACATTTCTATTTATACTTGTCATAAACGCACAAGATTATTACAAATAATTAAAGATACTGTAAGTAACAGCCATGTATCACCTTGATTTTCTTTCGAACAAAAAAAAAGTATGTAAACTAATAAGTTGGCAGATTTACAATTGGAAGATCTCTATTATGTGTGTTTCACTGAGCCATGGTTAGGACAGCGCTGTCAGGAGCACCTATGCTGCTGTTATCACTAGAACTGCCCCTCCTCTCACATCAGCACAACAAAAGTCACACAGCTTTGAACTCCTTTACAGATTGTCTACACACATTTGGACACACGCAACAACAACAACAAAAAAGAAACCAAACGCTTGCGCTTGTCAACACGCATACAGAATAATACACACGTGTGAAACTAAACACAGATGCAGAAACTCCATCCACATGTTCATGTTTTTGGAGAGGATGGTGACTGTAAAAAGAGTTTGTAGAGTAGATCAAGTTAAAAGATATGAAATATTGCCATAGTAAACAGCTGGTAGACAAATGCAGAGATGGCCTCTGTTCCAATAAGTCTGCCTAGAAATGAATGGTATAACCTTTCAGGCCTTGTTTTGAGAGGGGCGTGGCCAAACACCACATTGCATGCTAGAGTGGTAGACCCTTATAGATAATCTATGGCTAGACCTCTCCTTGCCTTCCTCTTCTTCACCCTGTCGTCCCTCTCTCATCTCCTGCTGTATTCCCACCTTGCCTGCTGTTGTGTTCTCCATGCTGATCTCAATCTTTCATTCCTCTTCTTTCGTAGCCTAGTTTTTACTTCCTTTGTTTTACATCTTTGCATGCACAAGCATCACTAAACTGTTGATGTTTTTAAAAAAATATTTTGTTGCTGAGGCCATGCAAAGTGTTTTGAATATTGCCCTTATATGTGGAAAATGTCTTCTGAATGCTTTACATAATTTCTGCTGTAAAATGAAATCAGAATAAAAAGAAAATTTGCACTTTAACGTGTTTTGCCTGATATTTATACACCGACATCTCTTGTGCAACCTGCCGAAGGTTGTCTTGCAATCTTGGAGACTTCAAAAACTGCAGGACATGATCACTTTTCTTTTTTGATAATGTTTCTTGTGTGTTGTATACACCAGCTTGTTCACTCCCTTTGAGGCTTCTGTGTGAGGACTGCCAAATATGACCTACCATATGGTTAAATTCAGATGAACAAATACAACAACAAAAATTCCTATTTGTGAATATTTTAATAAATATTAGATGTAATAAAATCCGTATTTTTTTGAAAAATATTAATGCCTATCTATGCTGTCTCTTCATTCTATTTAAATATGTAGGATCCCTACATTTAGCAGACAGAGTGTCAATTTAATGCCATGGTAGAAAATAGGGTTGGGTGGGGAGGGGGGCGTTGATGTGTTTGCTTTAGACCTGCATCCCATCATTTTGAGTGACAGCCCTCCAAGGAAAACTGTTGTGCCAGAGGATCTGGGTGGGAAGGGAATCCAGATAAGTTATACTTGGTGTATGTAACCTTATAATTATAAACGAGTATATAAATACACTTAAACCTTTTTTTAATTGTCAAATGTGAGTGTAGTCCATTAAAAATAATAAATAATGTATCTAGAAATCTATCTTAATCTATCTATCTAGAAATAATGTATCTTTACACAACGTTTATATTAAAGTCAACGTCGTTGATTTACAGATATGTTTCTGTTTTCTAAATATGGTGCCAACGTTTGAAACCTAAAATGAAACTGGAGAGCAAGGTATAAAACCTGCAAATTTACGGGGAAAACTTACGTCAACTTATTTTACCGTAACTAATGCTGACTATCGTAGTCTTGGTTATGAATAAACGACCCTTTTGCGACTTGACCAAATCCTTTGAATAGCGGGACTGTTTCATAGCAGAATCCACATTAAGATCCATGAAGACGTCCCCGGTCGTGCTTTATTTTGTTATTTTACAGTATATTTTGCACATATCTCGCTGTAAGATCTCTGGGTTCATCTCCTCAGAAAGACGTGTAATTACGGTAATTACCGGAAATGCCGTCAGAATCGCAGCTGGTACAAGGACGTGGTTTTTTCCGGTGAAAAGTGGAATTTGCTGCCTCAAGATAGGCGATTTTAGAGTATGGGTTGCGCCATGTTTTAATCAAGAAATGTACATATTTTAGGAGTAGATAACCTAAATTAATTAGAGAATGCGATGTTTGTGTACTTTCTGTGGAGAAGTAGGCGTAGTATCGTCTTCAGCAAGTGAGGAGACAATGCAGGCCTAGCTAGCATTTGTCGCTCGCTAGCGGAAGCTCCTCGGATAACCCTAGTCCAGCAGACTGCAGTGGGTTTTAAACCTTGGACCAAGCTGTTTTTTCGACGGTGTAACACCATCCTGCCCGGTATGTCACACCCGTTTTTTGTCTGTTTCACGATTGTATTTATTCATCTCTTGTCATTTAACATTATTTTGATTTGCCCTGGGCAAACCTGTGAGATTTGAAACGCTATTTTTTTTCCAGAAAGTTAATGCGTTAGCTTATTAGCATTAGCGACTTAAGTAACGTTACCTTGCTACTTTAATCCTTGATATATCTATACATCTATCTATATATAAATATATAGATATATCAGTGTCATTACAATGGGCTAAATTTTGACGTCCAGGATAATGTATAGTCTGACGTTATATTATTACCTGTCAGTTTGTTTTTTACTTATGATAACACCTGTGATCACGGCAGGACTTACACTCGTGTTACGGTCCAACTGACCTGCCAGTAAGCCTGTGGGAGCAATTGATGTGGTACACGTTATTGACATGTCCTTCACCCCTTTTTGGTAGAACTGCATGCAATTCTTCGCCGTCGGAAACTGGAGGCCGATCGGTCTCAACAAGCAAAGGCCTGAGATTTGATCACTAAAAGTCGTCGTTCAAAAGCGCTCCTTTGCTGCCCTGGTAGCAACTGAAAATCACGACATTATTAAAGTAGCTGTGTTTTGATGTACATGTATAGTCATATTCTATTTAATATCGCAGTATTAAAACTGAAAAATACATCGTGATGCACCTCAGCCTTGGCCTTGTTTGACTCCGCAACCCCTCGACCAGATATATAATAGATAGAACAACCAAAGTACTGGTTAAATAACATTTATATAGTACCTCAAAGTACCAGATCCAAAATCATGAAGTGCTTTACAGCCATAAATAAAGAGTCAAAACTAGGGAACGATATAAACACGATAACGACATAACCTATGACAGCAGCGACAGTCTAACGTGAAGCCTTGTAAAGAAACGAAAGCTCCGTGTCTTCATGAGAATCTAGAACCAGGAAATATGTCATATTTTATATATACATGTATCTTTAAATATATATCTTTTAAAATAGTAGTTGAAAGAAAAGGCATATCCACACCTCTTGATGAAATGTCAGCCGTTTCAACTTGCCTGATAAATTAATTTTCTGCTGTTGCTGCACTTAAAATCATTTCTGGAAAAACATGTAAAAAAAAAAAGTATTGTTCCTGACTTTTCATATTTGGTGTATTTTGTTGTTACTGGCCCCTAACAATTTCTCATGTGCTGCAGGTGTTTCTTTTCTATTTATGTATGTAACCACAAACTCTTGAGATTGACCACCTCGGTGCTTTGCGCAATTGCAAGTGAATTTGGTGCTTGTGTCCCACTGCTAGTTCGCTGCTTCACTGTGCTCCCACTAAGGTGTGCCACAAATTCCAAATCTTACTATAAATGTTAAAGGGACTCCTTACAACCAAATCTGTGCATTCAAATAAAACAAAAAAACGAAAACTGACATCACCAGTGTGAGCTGGACGAGGCTCAGCCATGTGTACCTAGTAAACTGGAAACTAAATGTATAGGGCGTGGTAGTGCACTGTGTCAACAGTGGTGATGGTTTGAGGACTCTTCTGAGATTAATTTCATACTTATCAATCTTATCCTTTCTTTTCAGCTATGACCTCTCAGCTGCAAGTCTTCTCGCCTCCCTCCATTTCCTCTAGTGCCTTTTGCCGTGTTAAGAAGCTAAAGGTGGAGAGCAACATTTGGGATGTGTCCACTACTGAAGCTTATAGCTCTATAGCAGGGCAGTCAGCATACACCTTTACCCCAGCCATGGCTGTGCCCCCCTTTGCACCATCACTGGTCTTCCCCCCAACAGCGCCTGGATCGAGGGGTCAAGTTGTGATTCGGGCAGCTGATAGTACTGGCAGTCTTCCCCGTGGTTCCAGTCGACGTGTCACCGAGCAGGCGACATCCTCCTATGTTCATGCAGAGACGTCCTCTGAAACCAGGGGGCACAGACACGGGCAGAAGAGAAAGATTGACGAGGCCAACGAAGGCAGTGGGAGTGGCTGCGGCAGTGTGCAAATTTTGGAGGAGCTTTCAGCTCCAGCAGCAACATTCTCCACCCGTACAGGTGGTGGTGGTGGGGGCACAGGCCAGTCTATACCTCACTCAGCTCCAACCACTAAGAGTAGCAGCTCCAACGGTGAAGGGGATTATCAGCTAGTGCAGCACGAGATCCTCTGCTCTGTGTCCTGCAGCTATGAAGTGTTGGAGTTCTTAGGAAGAGGCACGTTCGGACAAGTGGCCAAGTGCTGGAAGAGGGGCACCAATGAGATAGTGGCTATCAAGATTCTTAAAAACCATCCTTCATATGCTCGCCAGGGCCAAATTGAGGTAAATGGATATCATGTTGTTTATTACACACTTGTGTATGTGTATCATGCTTGGATTTTATCAGTTGATTTTATATATTTGGTTCTCTGGAGGGTAGTGCGGTGGTGCAGTGGTCAGCACTGTCACCTCACAGCAAGAAGGTTCTGGGTTCAAGCCCCGGCTCAAGGGGTCTTTCTGTGTGAGTCTCCATGTTCTCCCTGTTCCTGTGTGGGTTCTCTCTGGTACTCCAGCTTCCTCCCACAGTCCAAAGACATCAAGAGGGGACGAGGCTGATTGATACTCTAAATTGACTGTAGGTGTGACTGTGAGTGTGAATGGTTGTCTGTCTCTATGTGTTGGTCCTGTGATGGACTGGTGACCTGTCCAGGGTGAACCCTGCCTCTCACCTGAAGGCTGCTGGGATAGGATCCAGCCCCCCCACGACCCGTAACAGATTAAACAGTAGAAAATGGATTAATGTTTCTCTGGAAATCAAGCTGTTAAATAATGAACTTGTAAAGTGCATTGAAGAAAAGGCACAAATAAGACATGTCTGTTAAAGTTGGGTGATGGTAATGACTGAATGATAATTCCTTCTTCAGTGGTTGTCCAGGTGATGTTTGGAACTTTTTATGAACATAATGAAGTTATCCCCACCTGTTTCCTCATTTTGAGACTACAAGTGGAGGAAGCCTTGACTTGGAGCCATTGACAATTTCATTAATTTCACAGTTCAATAGAATTTCAATCGAACTTGTTCAATAGAAAAGTTCAATAGAACTTGTCCGTGTCTGTGGAATTTCCATTCTTTTTATTCATCCCAGGGTTAAGAGCAAATTTTGGATTATAAGATACAAATGATCAAGCCAGTCTGAGATCATATATGTTGTATCCATCAAGGCAATAGCTGTAGCAGCCTGGGCATTCACATAGACATGCATCCCTGAGACCTGGTGGTTGAAGACCAGACTTGTGTTTGGTTGGTTCAGCATCCAGGTTAGTAAGTAGGACCAGGCTTGGTAATTCCACTATGGTGTGACCATCCCCGATACCTGAGACTGGATGGTGTTGGACAGCTGTTCAGCCTGTTTCCTCAGCTTTTTGGTTGGACAAAAGAAAACCTCTTGATTCCCACATCAAACACAGCTGTGCAGCACTGCCTTAATTCTGGCACGGTGCTCTTTTTAAATTCACCCTTTGCTTGTGGAAAATATTCTCATGAACATTTATTAGCCTTCAGTCACAAGGAAGCCCCTGTTTTGTAATTAAATAGCTGTTGCCCCCCCCCCCCCAAAAAGACCTTTTACGCAGAGATTCTGCAATATTTCTGTAAAGTAACACCACCTTTATGACAGTTGTTCAGACCAGACAAAGCTAGTAAAATAAAGCTGCCACGTTGTTTGAATTTATCCTGCACCAAACAGCTTATGTATAAACTCAGCACTGTCTGTGTTCTAAATGAGCTGTTCCACCGTTGCGTCTGTCCCCTGCTATTTCTACCGCTGCTGCCGGCTCCAACTGTCCACCTATTCAGTCTCCTCCTACTTGTATGCACGGGGTGAAGAGTCACAGTGCCACAATATTCTGGCCTTGAACAGGCCGTGTAAAAGGGGTTCAGCACTACGTGTCAACTTAATGAATGTGCGTGCACTGCTTTGAAAAGGCACTGCACTTAACAGCCATTTTGTTTGGATTTCATATAATTCTGGCAATTTTTAGACTAATTTGGGCAGAGAGCCTCTGGATTCCTGGTTGGGAAATGCAGTGTCTATCCAAATGTTCATACGGTTTGACTACACAATGAAAATTCTCTTCAAACCATGTGACTGTATTCTTAGTGTCCTCGTGTGTCAAACCGTCATTACAAAATTCTTTAATGGATGACATAAAACTGTCAAAGGATTCCTTTGGAAGATGACCTTCAAGTGAATGTCATGGGATTTTCTTTTTATTTGTTTTTCTTCACCTTTCTGAGTTTTTGAGAAATTTAAGGGATCAGCTTAAGTCCTGTTAAATTTTGAAACAGTAATATAAAATGTTTTGATATTATTGTGAACAGTCCTGGTCAATTTGAGGAATTATTTTGAAAATTGTTCCTGTTTTGATAAGGAATTAGATATCTGAGGACATTTATGCATGTATTATAATCCAATATGAGCAGGGTTTTTTTTTTCTCCCTTTGGATCTCATTATCCTGCCTGTCCACAAACCCCTGAATACATTTCAGGCACAGAAATGCTCCCTGCTTTAGCCCTATCCTTGTGCATATCAGACAAATTAAACTTGAAGCCCATGCAATCATCGCATCACGTGATGCTGTGCTTCTTTGTGCTGGTGTTGTTTTGATAGACATGAGATACCATGCTTTTATTAACATGCAATGTGAAATTGTTTGTCTTTGGCAGGTGGGGATCTTGAACCGCCTCAGTGCAGAGAATGCAGATGAATATAACTTTGTGCGGTCGTATGAATGCTTCCAGCACAAAGGTCACACCTGCTTAGTGTTTGAGATGCTGGAGCAGAACCTGTATGACTTTCTCAAGCACAGCAAGTTCAGTCCACTCCCTCTGCGGCACATCAGACCCATCTTACAGCAGGTCAGCAAAGATTTTGCAGTCCTTTTCATGTTAAGAGATTACTTTTATTTTGTTTTTGTGAATATAAACATTAAGATGTGAAAGGTTTGCTGCTTCCTCTTACTGCGGTTGCATGAATATGAATGTCATTGCACCTTTAGGTGGCTACAGCGCTAATGAAGCTGAAGAGCCTGGGACTGATCCATGCAGATCTGAAGCCTGAGAACATCATGCTGGTGGACCCTCTCAGACAGCCCTACAGGGTGAAGGTCATTGACTTTGGCTCAGCAAGTCATGTTTCCAAGGCTGTCTGCTCCACCTATTTGCAGTCCCGTTACTACAGGTAACAGCCGTTTGTACTGGCATCCAACTGTTGCTTCGTTATATCTTCTTGAACCAGTCCTTTTAACCTCTGCTTCGCTGTCCAGGGCCCCCGAGATTATTTTGGGTCTCCCGTTCTGTGAGGCAATCGACATGTGGTCTTTAGGATGTGTGATTGCTGAGCTGTTCCTGGGCTGGCCCCTCTACCCTGGGGCCTCGGAGTACGACCAGGTCAGTACCACAGCTCAAGCCTGTGAGTTCTGGGCCTGTTGTTAGTGGTCTTACCTTCAAATTGAATAGATGGATAGCATGGCTGTGGATCTGAAGTTGGGACGTTGTGCCATGTAGATACATAAGATGAAGAACAAACTGAAAGTGTTGCTACTCATCCATCATTCTTGTTCGTAACAGTGGTACTTGTTGTGTCTCGAACTGAATATTAAACTCCTTTTTTTGTTGTTGTTGTTGTCGTCTGTGTTCAGATCCGTTATATTTCTCAGACTCAAGGCCTGCCAGCTGAGTACCTGCTGAGCGCCGGCACCAAGACCAGCCGCTTCTTCAACCGAGGCCCTGACTCCAGCTACCCTCTGTGGAGGCTCAAGGTTAAATGAATCACATCAGCAATTAATAAATCTTTGTCATCCTGCTAGGCTATCAAAAACTCCTGTTGAAGAGAAATCGGCTTTTCACGACTGATAATGACATTCATTTTTCAGACTCCATCAGAACATGAAATGGAAATGGGCATTAAGTCCAAGGAGGCTAGGAAATATATCTTCAACTGCTTAGATGACATGATGCAGGTACATGCCAGAGTTCATGGAATAACATCCTATGATGCAGTTATGTCTTAACTGAACTTGTACAGCACTAAACAAAAACCTGGAAGTCAATCCCTCCGGTTGTTTGACCCACTTCTCTCCATTCCAGGTCAACCTGTCCTCTCACTTGGAGGGGACAGACATGCTGGCTGAGAAGGCTGACAGACGAGAGTTTATAGACCTCCTGAAGAGGATGCTTCGTCTGGACGCAGACAAAAGAATCACACCCACAAAAACTCTTGGTCACCCCTTTGTCACAATGAGCCACCTCATGGATTATCCCCACAGCTCCCAGTAAGTGTGTAGAGCCTTGTGAAATCAGTTCCCACTTCCTCCCATGAATAAACCCTACTTATAACTTACATCTTACATTACAATGATAAACTATTGACTACATATTTTCAAAATCAAATTCCAAACCTGTTCTGCATCGTAAAGGTTATGGGGCACTAAGAAGACACATTTGTTTTGTTTTAGGGGAATGTTGATTGAAATGTGCTCATGTCAGTGCTGTTGCTCTGCAGTGTGAAGTCATGCTTCCAGAACATGGAGATCTGCAAGCGTCGGAGCTCCTATGACAGTGGCAAATCCCTGTACTCCACCAATGCAGTCCCCAGTGCTGCAGCGGGCAACCTCACTGTTACCTTCAGTAGCCAACTCAACCAGCATAACCAGGTACGGCCACCTTTTTCTCTGCAGTTCTTGTGCATGTCCAGAAATCTATAGTCCAGTCAGTCAGGTCAGTATTAATCAGTGGTGTTTCTTTGTCGACACTCAAGGTGCCTTCAGCAGGCGGAGCGGTGCCTTTGCTCAACTACCAGCCAGCTCTGTACCAGCAGGCAACTATCAACATTCCCGGGCTAGCTCAACAGAGTGTCCCAATTCCAACACGTCCTGCTGGGCTGTGTAGCCAGACAGAACCCTTCCAGCAGACCCTGATAGTCTGCCCACCTTCTACTATTCAAGGTAAAGATGGCGCCACTGTGGCGAACATCCTTGGAATATATTCTCCTCCTGTCGTGCTTGAGAATTAGAGATGCATTTATATAGATGGCTTGCAGTCAGAAAATTGAACGTGTGTTTGTGCCACCCCGTCACACTTCAGTGAATGTCAGAACCAAGATAACTCTTCTAAAGCTTAGGTGCATAGGATCCCGTCAGTGCCAAGCAGCTCATGAACGCTAAATTAACGTCACCAGCCAGCGTATCAGTGGTTCCTGCCGGTGAACCAGACAGCTGCTGTTGTGGCTGTGATTTTACACACTTGAAGGAGGAAAAAGGAAAACGGCACTTTGTGATGTCACAGCACTAGACAACACTACAAAGGCCAGCTTTTTAATATGATCTTTGATTCACACAACTCCATAAAAAGTTATGGCGCTGGACTGGCCATGAAATTATAGAGTCTGTTGGAGAAACAGCGATAACGAAATACTGAGTGGACATTTATGTATACAATTTTATTCAGTGGGAATATAATTTCAAATTCAAAGATGTTTATGGAACAACTATGGCTTGTTCTCCAGGGCTTCAGCCTTCCAGCAAGAGTTCCAGTTTCCCTGTGAGGATGGAGAACTCTGTGCCCATAGTACCTCAGAACCAGTCTGCCCAGTCATTGCAGATCCAGCCCAGTATGCTTACACAGGTAAGGCTATTGAAGGTGTGGTGGTGCTGATTCACGTTTCCGATGCCTGAGGAGTGTTAGCTCTCCTGCTTTGTATCAAACTGAATCCCGCCCCAATGTATCTTTAAAGAATAGATGAACTGTTTTTGTTCCAATTTTATTGACCTCTTTTTCTGTCATTACAGTTGAGAATTGGTCATCCTGGCGGTGACATTTTTGCCTGATGTAACACAACTATCACCTTTTTGCAGGTTTACCTGAGAATGTTACTGCTTTCCTTTCCAAAAGGCCGAACGGTTACAGCGACCTTATTTTGCCCAAAGCTTGTAAATTCACAGATATCACAATGAAACCTGCTGTTGACCCAAGAAATTTCTAGAATGGACGAGATTCAGACTGACAGCAATAGAATGATAATAACCCACCCATAAATATCAGTGTACTCAGAAGTGACACCCAATGGTGATCAGTTATGGATGCACCAGATGCATTCAAAGACTCCTCCCCTTAGGGGTCATTCACTCTGGCTCCTGCTTGTTCTGCAGCCAGCAGAGCAGGCAGACGTTCCTTCGGTTTGTGGTCTTCAACTCTGGAGGTGGATTAATTCCTCTCTGACAAAAAGACTGATTGGTGATGCGGACAACCGTGTTACATTAACAAGGAGAGAGGTCCTTTCTAGCCCATTATTTTCAGTGGCATGAGGGACGTACGCAGATCCTGCAGCCACCTTGCCACCAATTTGCCAACTCCGTACCATATGTAGTGTTTTAATCCCTTGTTTTGCATATCAATTTTTCCCCTCTGGAATTTCACACATTTATTATGTTTTCAGCTCTGTTTGCACACGATGAGTATCACCTTGGAGCTCCAGTGGTTTGTAATAGTTGGGGAGATCACGTGTCTTTCTTCCATGCATCTCTGCCATGTCGGCCTGAACTCCTCTGCAAATTGCCCAACATATTTGGGGCAACACAAATTTCATGTGATTTTTTTTATTCCCGTGCTAATCGGCCTCTCACCTTAGTGATGTCACCGTTGAAGAATTCCCAGCCTCACTCTATACAGCTGCCCGAGGCTGTTGGCTACCAACGGTTCGGCTGAGCTGCAGATCCTCTTGTGATTTGCTCCTTGACTGTTTTGAGGCTGAATTCTCACAACAGTCTCAACAGCAGCTTTTTGGCGGGTGAATGGACTGAATTCATACAGCACTTTTCCAGTCTACTGACCCCTGAAAGTGCTTTACAACACAGTCTCCCAGTCATACACTGGTGTAGGCAGAAGTATATAATAGTAGACACACTAGGGAATCAGGAACAAGAAGGTGTTCAGTGTTTTCTTCAAGGATACTTGGATCTGCTCTTTGGAGGAGACGGGGAACAAACCAGTAACCCTACACTAGCTAGATGATCACCTGAGCCATGTGTCCAGCACCAGCTCCTGTGTTCTCTTTACAAACCAGCATCTAGGCTGTGTAAATTCAGTTTAGAAACTAACAGAAATTTTGGCCTCAGCAGCAAGTCACTCTTTTTTTGTTGCTTTTGTTTCTATTGATTGCGTCTCACTCTCGTTTTGCTTCTACAACTGATTGGACCGCCACTCAGAGGAGCAGCTCATCTTCTTCCAATCTCTTATCTGGGCTTGAAGCCAGATGTGGAGGGCTGGAGACTCTTCTGGCACAAAAAGCTAGTTAATTTCAGATTGCTAAATGAGAAGTAATATCTGCACATTGTGGTTGGTCGTCCAGATGGCGAGTGTGCAGTTGCTTAAGCTGCTTGTAACCATCATCTAATTCAGAAAACAGCGTTGAAGGACATTGCTTCTCATCGTGTCCTAACATTGCCCTCCCCTATCCTCCCTCCCTCCTCCAGGGTTCCTGTACACCCCTGATGGTGGCCACCCTGCACCCACCCTCAGCAGGCATAGCCCCCCAGTATTCCCTGCCCCTTGGGTTAGGCAGCGGGGTGGGTCGGCCCACCCTCCTGGAGCACACAGCCACAGTGCTGGTAAAGCAACAAAGACATTGTTGAAGAAAGACGTGCCTGCTCCCTCCACAGATAACAAAGCCATCTCTCTCCTGCCCCACTTGCCCTTCGCCTGTCATTCATCTGTAATGTTTCCTCTCCCTCTGCAACACACATTGTATGGGGCTGTTCTATATTTCATGCATTGCATTTCTATTTCCCCTCTTCACATGCTGACTTGTCTTGGTTGTCAGAATCATAGTTGGACGGTGATTATTCTTTGGAAAATCCTTGAAAAATAAGTTCCCCTGTGGTCTGGCAACACCATCACCCCCCCTGGTGTTCATCAACATTTCCTTTCATATTTGTGACATCAGATGCTAATTGACCAAACACACTATCTCCTCTCACTCCAGTGGACACCATTCTCTCCCCCAGCCTTTCTCCATAGGTGTGCTGAGGGCATGGAGCGCATGTGATGCTGAGTTGGTCTGCGCTTTGCTTGCAGCTTCTCATGTCCTGTCCTTCCTTGGTTTCAGCAAAGGACGTTGCAGCTACCAAGCACTCTAAAAAACCCTCCAACAGTCTGACTCTCTGACACACATTTTCTGTTCCAGCCCCACAACATGTGGCATGCCTTTCCCCAAGACCGCTTATCAGCAAGCTGATTCTCATCAGTGAACTAATCGCACTAATTCTCTTCAGAGTTTCTTCTTTAACAGGCACCCTGGTCTCATACGTCATGTCCTGATCCGTTCACAGTGTTTCATTGTTTGTGCTTTGCATGATGTGAGTCCGTGGATTCGTTGCAGGGCAATGCTAAAATAAGGGAATGGCTTGGGAGAGGTTGCTCGCTTATCTAGCTTTGTGCTTTGCCTGTAGCAGAGATTGGTCATTGGTTTGCGTCTGTCTTCAGCCTTTGGATTTATTTCTCAGCATGGCTCCGTTTGTTTGACCCGTTCCAGCGATAAATTTACCTCAATTCACAACTGTGTGATCCCTGATAGGACCTGTGCTGAAGTGAGAATGTCTGTTGTGTCTCTCTCAGCAGGCCTGGCCCACTGGAACTCAGCAGATCCTTATACCCTCATCCTGGCAGCAGGTCCCTGGCGTGGCAATCCACAGCTCTGCCCACCAGTCTACCGTGGCCGAGTCACCCCTGGACACCCATCACTCAGATGCTGCCATGCAGCAGGGACACAGCTGGAGGTGGGTCAGCCAGCAGCTCTCAGATGAGTCAGGACCCCAGCTCATAGTGCTCTCGGCCCCGGGGTCCAGTTTGTTACATTTTTTTTTTGACCACTAGAGTTGCTCTTGTATCCAAGTATACTTGTGTTAGTTGTGAAGACTCTTAATACTGAAACCTACAAGTGGACTGCTATTGCATAGCCCTCCTTCATCTTTGCTCTGAGTTTGTGATGAGCCAGTACACTCGGGTACAGAACAAGAACCATATTGTGACAAGTGAAGGAATCGTTCTCGTAGTACCACACAATCCTAGCTAAAGTGAAAACACACGCTTTACTCTTACAGCACCAAGTTACTGTCCACATATACCTGGTGCATCCTCACCTGACAATGCTGCTTTTTATCATGGGTCACTTAAAAATCGTGATCTTTCCTTTGTTTCGTGACCTCGTTTTACAGTTGTTGCTCAACATGGATGTTTTGTCCCTAACAGGAGCACGGGCCAAGCCAGGACGCAGGAGAGGAAGAAGGTCAAAGCCAGACGAGGAGAAAACAGAAACAGGTAGCTTCATGACGTCACCCCAGATCCTCAGGATTGATCAGGCGTTCGTGCTTTCACTCCACTGAAAGCTAAACAACCACTGGTCTTAACTTCACCTTCTGTAATGGTCAATACTTAAAATTCAATCATTTCTTAACTAAAAAGACCCAACAATCTAAAGCAGCGCAGTGCTGCGCTAGGCTAATTGAGCCTGCTAACACACTCACAGTCACTTCAGAGTGCGTTATGTTCGTACTAAATTTCTACGGACAAGTTTAGCAGGAATATATGGTATTTGTTTTGCACCTTTCAATAAATCATTTGGGAATATGAAAGCATTGAACGGAAAAAAAATTCAAATCATCTTTTGTTGCGCACGGCAAACAAAAGTAGATCCTGAAAGTTCCCCCCTCTGAGTGTGTTAAAGAATCTATTTAGAAACACTTCTGACACCAACGTTTAGAGATCAGTGATAGACGTCTGGTGGGATTTTCCTGCTTCTTCTATCTTAACTTGGATGGAATCCTGTTTGGTCTGCTCCTCTGTCTGTCTAGGGGGTTATCAGCGGCATCATTGCTCAGCAGCAGCGGCGTCACGCCATCCAACTTCAGTACCACATTGTCACAGCCGATTGTGATCTCCGACACACCGAGCCCCGCGGTCAGCATCATCACTATTCACAGCGACACTGACACAGAGGACGAGCGCAAATTCCATCCTGCCAGGTGAGATTCAGACACCCCCCCCGAGCTACTGCCTCAGTGATTCCTTGAACTTCTGAAAAGGCTCCTGTTGACATCTCATTACTGGCATCTTGAGTGCGGCAGTGTTTGTTTGATATTTCAAGATGAGAACCCGTCGGCACTGCCCCACTCAGCCGTGACACATATTCTGTAAGGACTGATGAAAGGTGCCGCATGTTTCAGTAACAGCTTCTGTGTTTGCAGTGTCGGGCTGAGCCAGCGCACTAATGTCATCAGCTGTGTGACAGTGCACGACTCGGACTCCTCCACCGCCAGCCCGCTGACCCCTCTGCCCCGCACACTTAACCCTGTCAGCAGCATGTCGTCACGCCAGGCCAAGTCTCTGGCGGTGGTGGCACCTTCAGTTAAAAGCCAGGGCTCTGAGAGAGGAGCGGTGTCACGCGGCCGCCTTGAGACTGGTGAGAGCCTCGGGTGCTTGATTGTGCACAGTCAATAATTTAATGAGTTTGAAAGATGCATAATTTAACACCTACCGTGATTGTGAATCCCCAGTGAACTACATGAAGCCCAAGAGGTCGTCTAATCAACATGCGTGCAGTTCAGGGGAGAGTCTGGAGCGCCAGGGACTGATGCTGAGCCAGTCACACCCCTTAAACCTGAGCCAGGTGAGGCGCTGCTGGGTTTCACTGCTGCTGTATTCTTTTATTGGGCAAGAAGAGTTGAGCTTTGCTCTGGTGTCAGAGATAGACGACATCATTTACTGTAAGAAACCGAAAGGAAAGGATGTAAACACTCCAGGTTCCTGCTGACTCTGCTCAGATGAGTCTCACATATCTGCTGTAGCTGGTTGACAATCTGTAAACAATCAATTTGAGCAACAGGGGACAAAGTTGAACCAGAAAGCTGGGTCAGCGGTTCAAAGGTTTTGTTTGGGTCTCTCCATTTTATTTTTTTTCCAAGTGAAAAATGATCAGATGAGGACTGTCAGCATCAGAAAAACTCTGGGTCACATTTGAATGATTACTTTGAATCTGGTGAACAAAACTGACAGGTTTTTTTTCTATGTCAACATTTTATTTATTTATTTTTTTTAACCTTGGAAACAGCATGTCACAGTTGTTACTGCCCCCTGCTGGACAAACGCTGTAATTGTAATGTGAGTTCATAACAAGCTGGAGACTAACTTGCAGCATTGAGATGCTACACTTTTTTGTACTTCATGGGATTGGAGACCTCATGTGTAAATACTGGTGTCATGAGTACATGGCCATGAAAAACCTGTAATAACACGGAATTGAAAAAAATCAGTTTCAGACCTTCAAAGATTTCGAAAAATGAATAAAGCCAGAAAAATTCAAGGAAATTGGCCTCACGGATACCTGAATACGTGTAGGTCACTTAAGATCAACTCAGAAAAGAGACGGTGGGATAAAAAGTCAAGGGTAGTTTTTGAACCTGTAAAAGTTGGTTTTTGTCTCAGCTTCAGTGCTCCTTTACTCCTGCAGGTTTAGCGATAGACTTTTGTAAGGCGCATCTGTTGCTTGTTTACGGAGTGTCGTCTTCTGTCTGCTGTTCAGGTTCAGCCGGTGGTTTCCTCGTCCCAGGAGCGCTCGGGGGCGTCCCACAGTGACTCATCTTTGCGTCGCCAGCAGACCTTCCCTCCAGCCGTCTCCACCTCTCACTACAACTTCCCCGAGGTGACCGCCCTGGCCTCAGCCCCCGGCCTTTACACTTACCCGGCCTCTACCGCCCTCTCCTCTGCTTCTCAGGCTATGGAGCAGCTGCTGGGCCGTGGTCACAGCAGCCACGGACACTCACCCTCCGCCTATGCAGCAACATACACCTCCTCCTCTTCCTCCTCCTCCTCCTCCAAGAGAGACTCAGCCAGTCGCAAGGACTCCGTCAGTAGTCTGCTGCACAGCCTCCCACCAGCCTACCAGCATCAGTTCGCTGCTGGTTCCCCCTACGTTAGTGTGACGCCCCGGGCCGAGGCTTACACTGCCTACCAGCTGAGCCCCAGGCGCCTCACGCAGTACCCCTACCTATAAGTAGTCTCACACACTTCAGTAGAAAAGAGTCCTCACACACCGCCACGAAGGGACATTTAAACTGTGTTTCTTGTAGAACTGTCACTTATTGGATTGCTGCTTTTAACCCACGAGGCAGGATCAAGTCATCTCTTATCATCTACGTGCACTCTGGGGCTGTCTCGATGTTTTTGAAACGTTCTCTGCTATTATTTGATATTGTATTGATTTATTTTCCCTTGAAAGATGTTGTTAATAGCCCATATTTTATCCTCATTTACAATTAGGAAGTTGTGTTAATGGTATTTGACACCTGTTGTGTGAAGAGAGATTCTGCTCCTGTCACAAGCTGCGATTGACACACACACACACACACACACACAGCTAATGAAGTGCTAGCTGACAAAGTTTCTTCTCCATCTCATCACTTCATGAAGTTTCACACTAATCCAGTGAGTCCCTGTGTTTGTACTAACATAGAAATGACTGTACATTTCCCACGTCTGTTTACTGACAATGTCGTCTTTTACTGTTTAAATTATGTTTCTGTGTGAGGGAGGAAGAGCACGATGGTGATGAGGGTTTTGTTTTAAGCTGCCAACAGTGGTGAAACTGGCTCAATGTTAATTTAAGTGCACATGTGATAGTGTGTTTTTATGTAGTGACCATGTCTTAGGCGAGATGAATCGTGTCCTTATGCAATAGAAACTGCTTCAAATGAGTGCTGAATGTATTTATGAAGTATAGATGAGTGTGATCACCATCCCGAGGAATGAAAAGCTTTTTTTGTTTTAATTGTTTAAAAAAAAAAACAACCTTTTTCCTAGTTTCTCTCCTTGAAATATGAAAACAAAAAATCCAGTTTCACACAGGCAGAAAAATGAGGACAAACCGACATCACGTAGGACCTGACACTGACAGTGGATTTATGGCCAGTTTTTACTGTTTTAATGTTTTAAAAAGCTGCATTTTTGTCCTGTTTTATCCACCTGATGGTTCCGAAGTGTTCCCCAGGATGTTGTCTTCCCCCCTGCAGTGCCGTGTGACTGATGGAAGAGGAAATAGGCTCTTCTGCTATTTAGCTGTTATGTCTCTTAGATGATTATGTTAATTATTTCCCCCAAATAATGTGCAAGAGGCCGTTGTGGCCTCAGGTGATGGCTGCTGTGGCGAGACCTTGGTACCGCGGCCGCTCTCGTCTGGACAGCGTGCTCACTGTGCAGCCGTCAGGTCCAGGTTCATCTGCTCACTGTGGGTTCTAACAGCTTTTTTTAGTCAATTCTTCCCCATTGTGTTTGCATCCATTTTGTGTTGTAACGTCTGAGTATTTAACTGTAACTTCATCTTATCATAGTGTAGTTAAAGATGCTACGTAGAACTAATTCAGGGAAACGGTTTCTGCTCAAATAATCCACAATCACTGTTTTCAATAAAATCACCTCCAATTCATCATGTCTGATGTCGTGATTCCACTTCGCTGACCAAGACCGCGGAACTACGGTGTGTGTGTGTGTGTGTGTGTGTGTGTGTGTGTGTGTGGTTCCATGCTGTTGTTGATCTATATTAACAAGCTTTTATTATCCCTGAATCAAAGTCTAATCACCATAACCGCAGCTGGCAAAACCGAACTGCAAACTCCTATCTTAGCTGACTGCGAAACAAAGTCAAATCAAACTCTCTCACTGCTTGAGGAAACACAGCAACACCAGGAAGGAAGAATTTCTGACTGGGATCGCATAACGATCTCTCACCCAGGATTTATTTTACCACAAATACAGTAAATACAGCCTGCTTTCATTATTGTCATGCAGCTAAGTGGCTCCAACATGTGAAACTAAAATGTTCCAGAGAATATATGAATGGATCATTGAAGCACTGCTCTTGCTGACCCCGTTCGCTTGCCGGAGCCTGTTATATAAAGCACCTTTTTATGTTTTGCATCTTTGACAAGTTACAGTTTAACAAGTGTGCGCATGACTAGAAGAAAAAAAGTTCTGATTTAATTAACCAAGATTTTACATCCTCATTGCGGCTTTAAAAGACTGTTTTAGAACAAACAGATTCTCAGTTGAAATCTCTCACATTTACAGGCAGTGATTCATAAAATCTGCAAAGTCTTTTTCTTTAAAAAAAAAAAAAAGTTCATGCACTCTTTCTCTCCATCAGGCGGAAGTGTGCATGCTGTCGTATAGACATCATTACGTCACAGATGTACGAGGTCACGGCGGTATCAGCAGCTGTACGCCTCCTGCACGTGCAGCGGGACACAGCTGAACATGGCCTGGAGCGTGGACATGAAGCCAGACTGTCTCGAGACAGGGCTGAAAAGAGACACATGAGAGGTGATGATGATGATGATGGTAATGGTGGTGATGACATAAACCCCAGGTTTCCGACTTACTTGAGCTCCCTATCCGTCCCCCTAACACCCTCCACCGGGCCCTGCTCGTCCTCTTCCCCCTCCTCCTCCTCCTCCTGTCTCCCCGGGTCCTGATCCTCTATCTGGTCCCAGATATCCGTGTTGACCCACAGGGCCCCGGTCACCGTCAGGCTGGCGTGGGTGCAGGTGATCCAGCGGCACAGGGGGCAGGAGGTTGTCCAGATGGCGCCCCTCAGCGTGGACAGTTTCTCCAAACAGGGGGAGCAGAAGGTGTGATCGCAGTGCAGCACCCGCGGGATCCGACTGCTGCGGGAGTACTCGTAGCAGCATACCACGCACTCCCGGTCCTCTGTCACTAACATCCCGGTAAATGAAGACAGGAGAGAAATGTGACAGACGGAGGTTGAAGCCGAGAGTGTGTGTGTGTGTGTGTGTGTGTGTGTGTGTGTGTGTGTGTGTGCCACTGTTTACCGGCTTTTAATAGGGCAGGACTGTCAAGCATTTCATGTTAACAGTTCCTTGGAAGTTACATTCCTTATAAGCACACACACACACACACACAGTTTCTTATCTAATCAAAGCAGTACAGCCTTCAACTGCAGGTGATTCCATTTGGATGTGACAGGTTTGTGCCACCAGGAGCTGATTGAAGAGAGATTCCTCCATGACACATTAACCAAAGTTATAATCGGTGTTGTTGCTTCCTTTTGAGAGGCTTTGACTTCGATTGACAACCCTCAATAAAATAGTTGGTCTCAGGCAAAAACAGAACTATCTTGTTGAGGTACATCTACTTTGATTTCGGATGTATAATGTACTTCAAATACCAATACAAATACCAGCGTTATAATCCGATTGGACTAATAAGACGCTATTTTTTTAATATTATTTAACTTCATCTTTCATTTTCTATGAATGTGTTCTTGCCCAGTTGTTCTTTTTAAATAAATTTGATGTCATGTGACAACAAACAGCATCAGATATTATCAAGAGACTGGCTTCACATGACTTTGCTGCATTTTCAGCGAACCTTCACCTTAAATACAGTCGTCCTCAAACTGAGCAAAACACGAAGTCCACTTGTGCCACAGACAAGACGTGAACCACGACAACCTTGAGTCTCATTGTTCCCATCTGATATTGATCAAGAGTCACTGCTGGACCCTGAATGTCTCTCATCTCTTCGAGTTTCAACTCTCAAGCTAAAGGATGGGGGGGTTGAAGTCCATGTTTGAGCAGATGCGAACACTTGCACTGAGTTAAGCTGAAAGAATGACAGGTTGATGAACATTTGGTCCCTGCCAGCTGTGCCTATTTAACTGGAGAGAGAAGGCAGGATTCATCACAGACACAGCTTGTTTTCCTAAAACGCCCCGCCAAGCGGGGAAATTTATTTGCATTTACTATGAAAACATACAATGTCACAAAAGATTAACTGAAGCATGAGACTTTAGAGCATTTGCTGTATCACACAAACGCACTCCTATCATCAGTTGAGTTGTTTGTTTCTTCGTTTGAAATATCGGTCGGTGCTGAGAAAAGAAGAGCAAATAGAAAGGCAAATATTTGCTTTCACGCGCCACTTTTCTGTAGGAACATCAGACACAGTGGAACCAGCTGTACTAAAATGCACGACAGTAAATTTATCAGCAATCATGTGAGCCCGAGCCGCGGCAGCCGGCATGTTTCCTGCTCCACCCTGCTGTAGCAAACAACCTCATGATATTTCCTCTAAATCAGAACTGAGCGAGCCGAGTCATCAGAATTGATTTAGTCTATAAGTTAAGAGAACGAAAAGAAAAAGAAAAAAGGTCAAACAGAAATGATACGGAACAAAAATAAAAAAAAAAAAAAAAAAAAAAGTTGGTTCCTGTCACGTGCCTCCTTGATTGGACCGATATATAGAGTGATGCTATACTGGTCTGGTCAGCCAATCAGAAAATGTACTGGTCTCTAGTTCTGTGCAGATTACTGGGCTCACTACTTGGCTCATGGGTTGATGAGAGAGAGAGCGTCGTCCTAACTGGTTCCACTTCCTGTTTATCATCTCTCGGCCTCCCTAGGAGAACACATTTCTACTGGTTCTCTTCATGTTTCCTTCTGTTTAACATTCAACATGGTGAAGATGCGTTCAGGACTTTCCCGCGTTCGCCTGCTGTCGATGCTCCGCGCTCTTCTAGAAGTTTCCACTTGTGCTTAAACTGAAGCCCTTCTGGAGGCGTGTTATCAGGCAGGATCACATGAGGGGTCCCTGCCTGGTGAGGTGGTTCTTCCTCTGTGTTACTAGAATTCAGCGTGCGATCGGCAGCATGACAAGGAGAGATTGAGGGTTAATCTTTTCACTGCGCGTCTCCATACGCCGCTGCCGATGCAACCACACCTGAATGTAGAGAAACCGGTTCTTCGCCTCGCTCTAGTCTCAGCTCAGAATCGGTGCACTAGCTTGACCTTCACAGCACTCCTCCTCGTGTGCGCAACAGAAACCACAAGCTGTAAAACATGGCATCTCACCTGGAACCTGCGGGGGCTTTCTGAGCTGATGTTTGGACAATAAGTACCTCGTCGCGTTGGTGCAGGAGAAGGATGGGAAGTGTGTTCTACTGTGAGCAGGCTCCGGTCTGGGCCGGCCAACCATCAACCTATTAGCACGTCTTCTACAACCCATGAGCCAAGTTTGTTCCTACCACTGAAGCACAAAGTGGATCACAACCGTTTGAATAAGCCCCTGACAAACCCCCCGGGCCCCGCTGCCACTCCCATCCACTCCCCCACCTCCTCTCAATCCTTCCTGGGTGGGTCGGCTTTGAGTTTCCATCTGCCAAAGTCCATGGTGGTGGTGGTCGAGGAGGGGTTTAACCCAGGGCTGAACATCCCTCCCCACATAGTGTGTTTGTAGAATGTGGAGTCCACTAGCTGGCTCATCTGCTGGGGGGGGAGCGTCCCCCCAACAGCAGCAGCAGCAGCTCAGCTCACTCCTGCGCTATGCTCCTCAGTACGTACTTGACTGTGTAGGCGAACGCAGCGAAGCCTACGATCACAAACAGGTTGGCTAGAGCTCCACCTAAAAGTCCATGGTTGCGATTGGCCTGCTGCAGGCCAGGGGCGTGGTTGGCGCCACGGAGCGGGACCGGACCTCCGTTGAGGGCTGGGAGGCCATAATGGGCTTGCTGAGGGTCACCGTCAGGCACCACGTCGGGTAAAGGGAGGGGCTGAGTGCGGGCACTTAACTCTTCCTGAACCTTCTGTTTCTGCTTCATCTCCTGGTGGAGGGATGGAAGAGAGACGGGAGAGTGTGAGGCAGGCGGTATGAGAACAGAGAAGACTGCGAGCCTAAGAACAGGACTCACATCGACGACATCAGGAAAGAGCTCGCAGAAGACTTTGTCCTTGAGGTTGAAGGCGAGGCTTTGGGCAGAGAGCTGTCTTTTCTAGAGCAAGAAGAAAACACGTATGACACACGCGAAGCAACACGGATGCGCTCGTCCACGTGTGCTACGCTGGACTCACTGTGTAGTCAGAGGTCTCGATGCTGCCGAGGGTGGGTCCCTTCTCCACCATGAAGCTGAGCAAACCTGTGAGGATGGTGGAGACGGACCACGCAGGGTTCCACGTGTCTGGATGGAAGTCTGTGATGGACAAACATAACCTGTGGAGCGACACGGTGAGTTACTCAGCAGAAGGTTTTTGTTTTGTTTGGGGTTTTTTTTGGGGGGGGGGGCCCATTTTGACTGTGGAGTGAAGAAACAATCTTACCTCGTGTTACACTTAAATCTCCCATTAGGTGTTATCATGTAGATACTGGGGGGTTTGAAAGGAAACTCCCGAGGAAATATGAGCTTCCCGTGATAATATCCTCCTACGGAAAGACAAAGATGAAGTGTGTCATGGTGGGAAACCACTAGGGCGAGTACTGAGAACCATCAGGACTGGTTCAGATCCCTGATTCGCTCATGCTAAAGCTAAAGCTAGCTGAATATCCTTTTGATTGATATTCTTTGTGTCCAAATGTGACATCAACCTTTTCCCTCCCATGATGAAGATGAAGTTGTCATTAGTGCGTGCTACAACGTCCTCAAGCTTGCTGCACAGTAGAATGAATCAATGAGGAACACATTTCTTCAGCTCTATTTCTGCAATAGGGACGGTGACCTCACGCACCACCAGATTGTCACGGCTCCCTGGCTGTAGTGCTGCATCGCACCTGAGGCATCCTCACAACCACTTGCGCACTATGTGAGGAGAGCTCGGTCCACTTTAGCAGGAGCGCCGGATCAAAACACTATGAAACACTCGGTTTACAGGATCCTTTTATTTTGAAAAACTTTGAATTCTGCATTTTTCATCACAGAACAGTGGCAAAAGTCAGGAAGCACAGCTAGTTTGGATCCTCACCCCGGACCTAAACTACAGTCCGATTCCTGCGTTAAGAACAGAAAGTGTTGCTCAGTGTTCACAAGCTTTTACCTTCATATGGAGTTTTCTCAGGACCTCGGACAACATAGTGCCTGGACGAGACAGAGAACACAAGTCATGACAGCTACATTTGCCATATTTGATCAAAAATAATAACTTAACTATCAGCTGGTTGAGTGTCCCTCCTCTCATTATGGACCCTGCTAGTGACCCACACCTCAAGGGCATCCTGGTGGTTTAGTGGCGAAAACATTTACATTCATCAGCTGCTCACAGGACAAAAGTCAACATGACTGCTAAGAGAAAATAAGGGCCAATCAAAACTAAACCACCAGCAGCTTTCATTATAACAGAGTGCTGAATGTGTGCTTTGGTCAAGGTTTTCATTCTTATTTCTGACCTCTGATGACGCTGCCCTACAAGAGAAACCACAGGACCGCTTCAACCCTTCAACACCTTCAGCTCTGACAACAGACTTGAGTAAAATTCATTGATATAAAAAGGCATTGAGAGAAGGTGTAAAACAAAACAAAAGATATTCTGCAAAAAAAAAAAGAAGACATTTAGGTAAATGCATTTAATAAAATGGAAGACAGACGAGCTTAAAAACAAAAGAAGATGCCGACATTATGATAAAGAGTGCAGTCTGATTGGCTCAAATTGCGCCACGCTAACAGGGTTGACCGGTATCATTCGAGTAACACGAGTACACACTGATCAGGAAGGAACATCTGTCAATCACGGCGAGGACACCAGGAAGCAGGGAGAGATGTGAACTGACTGGTCTGACAATCAATCTGTGTAAGTGCAGATGTCTCCCAGGTTGAAAAAAAAAAAGGTAGGTGTGCTAAGAAATAAAAAGCTTTCTAATTAAAACCCCACTAATAGTTTTCAGGGTGTTATGACTGCTCGGTGAGCAGCATTTGCGGCCAAAGTTCGATCGTCCATGACCTAGTTCACACTGGGAAGAACTGTAGCCCCCAAAATGACAAACTTTAACACAAGGTCCTTAGAAAATTACATCTATTTTTATCATATTATAATTTGATGAAGTGGGAGGTTTTGGAACCAGCAGTGATCGGTTTATCTCAAATGATTATTAAAAAAAAAATAAATAAATTTGACCATTGAAATGAAACAAAAATGTTGTGTCAAATGTCATAGGTGGACCTTACCATTCTAGGATGTTGGAGGGGAGAGGTTCTGCACAGATGTAAGGCACAGGGTCTTTCTTTATCCTGAGGTAATCCTGCTTAAGTCGCTGAGTGGCTGTAGTTGGAGCTCTCTTATTCCCGTTGTTGTTCATCTGGGGATTTGAAGGACATGCAAGGGAGAGATCTCAACGATCCTCTGAGGTTTGAGGGTGCCATTCAGATGCCCTGCTTCATCTGTGAACATGGTTTTTCTCTACGTTAGATAATGTCTGACTTGGTTTCTGTACCATTTCAGGAACTACAGTACTCCTTTAGAGCCCGGAAATGTGGTCAGTTTGTGACAGGCTGATCTGTGTGGTTGTTTTTATTCGCCTCCCAACTTTTTTGCAGTATTTTGTGAGGTAAGATTCTGTTTGAAAGAAAAATGTTGATAACCGTATCCAATATCTACGACCATATCTAATGTAATACCACAATAGTGAAATTATATCCATATCGTATACCGCAGCCTGAGTCCACACCGTTACCATGCTCGAGGATGTCTGCAGCACGCAGAGTAGGCGGAGTCAGCGCACCACGTAGACCGTGTACCACCTGACGTAAAGTACAGATGCCCCGTTCAATCCAAGCCATGTGCGTGACCACAGACGTGTAAACAGGTCTATGCGCTGGTGAAACACTACTATCCATACGTGAATATCATAACATGCTTAACATGCCGCTGAGCAGCCAGCACGTGATGACTGGAGCCATTTATTTTTCTGTGGCAGTGTTCACTAATTGGTTATTACATAGAAAATGAAACATTGATCACTCAGAGGAATCCTCATTTTGTTAAGTGACGCCTCCTCCCTCTGCCAGCAGAAGCAGTCATCTCCATTAATGAACTGCTTTCCCCTCGTCACTTCTGGCCTGACTGTGGGGAAGGAAGCACAGCTACCCTCCCTCTGACTGAGCGAGCGGACGTGATTAATCCTTGACTCACGCAAAGGTAGATTTAGAAGCTCAATCTAGATACAAAGATAGCAGGATTCCACGTGCAGCGGTTGTTTTGCTCTCTCTGGAGGCGGGCCTTCTTGTGCACCATGACGACCGAAACCCTCCCAGAGATGTAAATCATAAATGTACATGAAGCCTATTCCATCGCTGAAAACATCTCCCCATTATTCAGGATTATAGGAGAATACACAGAACATCACAGTTGACAAATCATTGGTGTCATTTTTAAACACCTCTAACAGCATGTTAGCTAAAGTATATCAAACTTTTTTTTTTCAACTGATGGGGGGGGGGGGGTAGATTGTAGTAGTTCGAACTAGTGTTTTTTTTGTAAACTGAAACCACTCATAAGTTACTCATTATGAGCTCTTCTCTATTATGCTCGAACCTTTTGACTCAAATCCTACAACCAACCCATTAACAACCGGAAACAAAAACCAAACTTCACGTCTATAAAACTTTACTTATCTACGTGCAACGTGACTGAATGCAACGTCCCTGACTGAGCTCCACCTCAGACCACCTGCACTCAGGAGAACTTCATTAGCAGCAACTAGCGGCGGACCTGCTGTCATGTGAAGAGCAGCTGAAACGGTGATGGTTAGTCGAACAGGGTTGATTCTATGCTGATCTCAGTGTCACTTCCTAATATATAACCACCCTTACAGCGATTTACGTTAGCCGAGGCCGATCCGCTACCGCTATTGTGAAATCTCCTTGTACGTGAATGGATCGATAAAGCAACAGCATATCGGACGCTCCCTCAGCCGCCGTCTGCAAAACACACGGTTAAGACCAGCCTTCGGGACCAGAACCAATTCTGTCAAGTTGAATCGACAATCTTGACACGGAGACTTACGTGAAGGTAGCAGTCTCGGCAGCTAACGCAGGCCAAAGCTATGTTTAGCTAGCTAGCGTTAGCAACGACTAGCATCCACACTTGTGTTACCTCCGGGAGCTGCCCCCTCATCTCTTGTATTAACAAACCAGAGACCTTCTACGGAAAAACATACCTCTCCAGAGACCCCCGTGAAAATAGGGATTCGTGACTGAAGACGAAATAGGGCTGCCGTTGGTGTTGTCAAACCCTAAAACCGATAACTTAGGACGTTGATACCAACGTAAGGTTAGCTTTCGTCTACAGAAGGAAGAATTAACGTTACGCTTCCGGCTCTCTTCTTCATTGGTGCTACAGCGGTGGAGGAAATACCGAAAACGCGCATTACTGACACCAACGGATTTGCAATGTAGTGTCTAAAAATGCCACAAACGTAAACGTTGCCGTAAGATGATTTTAATCGATCGGAGATGTCACAGTTCCCTGTAAATTACACGCACATGCATCCCATATAGACATTTCTTCTCTGAATATTGGGACAGTCCGCAGGACACAATGTTAGGGGGAATTACCATCATCTGATCGACATCAATAAGTTGACCACCTCTTTATTTCAGTATAAGTGAGGGTGTCAACATTAAATCCCGTCACCATTCCATGCAATGGAAGTTATGTTATGTTATTTTCCAAGCAAGTTCATGGTTCAGTTTTCTCCTCGTATTATCAGTAACACCATGCGGTTGAATTTCAGGTATGTCATGTATGTATGTGAAAGGTAGACAGTTCAAGATGGAGCATTACTTATTTTGAACAGTTAAAAGTGTTTTATTTGACAACCCTTTTGATGAATAAAAAACAAACGAAGACAATTCAAAATACTCAACAGATTATATTGCACACCCTCAAAACTATTTACAATGGGCTTACAAGAGGACAGTAGCTGTCCAAAATGCGGCAGTACTGATGGACCTTTGCTCCTCTTACTCTGGGACTGCCATAAAATAAAAGAAATTTGGTTTGGCATAACAAAACGGGCCGTGAACGACATCAACAAAACCATTCCACTGACACCAGAGTCATGTATATTAGGGGATTTACATAATTTTAACAAAGTTTCACCTAAGGAAAAAAGGGTCTTCCTCTCTTTGTGCATGATTACAAAAAAAAAAAATAATGATGAAAAACTGGATTTGTTCCACGGCTCCCTCAGAGAAGGAATGGGTCACTGAGGCCGTGGAGACAATAAATTGAGAGAAAATGGCCTTTAGATTAGAAAATAATGACCGGGGTTATGTGGAAATTTGGGCTCCATTAGAAAATAATCTACTGTCACGATGATGCACATCTTCCTGGTTTCTTTCTTTTGTTACTGTTGTTGCTATTGTTGTCTTCTGAGGCTGTTTAGCAAGTTGGTTTGTTGACATTTATGAGCTTAGGTGCCTGAAATCATTAAAAAAGGGGTAAAGGGGAGGAAGGGGTGGGGTTGGAAAGTACTGGGAGTGTGCTGTTTGTCTGATTGTGACTGTTTTTTTTTTTTGGTCTTGTTTTTCTTTTTAATTTTACCATTATTATTTTGACTATGTTTGTGTGTATGAGTAAGTTTGTTTGTGCATATGTCTGTGTAAAATAAAATTCGATATTTAAAAGAAAAAACACTTTGAAAATCATTTATTTTCCACATTCAAATGAACAAAAAAGACATGATGCTATATTATAATTAGATATATAGATTTAGATTTTGCATGGGAAGTTACACGACTCATCACAGAGAGTATACAATTCAGCATGTGAAGACTGTTCCGGCTTTGGGTGGCCTAGAAAAATGGCAAAGTCAGCAGATGGAAAGTAAACTTTATTATTACAGATTTTAAGTTCTAGGGAAGTGGGTCATAAACTCTTTTGTATGTATGTGAAGAAGTGACTGGAAATCACCCAGAGTAAATATTTCCACAGAAAGCCTGTGTTTCTGTTTGAGTGAAACTCGGGGGTGGGGGAATGAGATCATTTGACATACAATAGGTGAACTCATATACTAAGTTCCGTATCTCTGTTGTCAATGTTGCTTGAACTCAACTCGGGTCAGCTGGAACGCACCAGCACAAAGAACTCCACTCGACATTTTAAGAAGATTAAGGTCATTTCTTAGCCTTGACTAAATATATTTACAAGGGCAATTTGGCATAATGACAAGGCTTTGACAAAACACTGCTTGGAGGTCTTTATCGTCTGTTGATGCTTGCAGCTGACACTCAACAACAACAACAGTCTGTTTTAACTGCCTCCCTCTTGACTGCCATGTGGCTGAAGTGTAGTCTGAGGATGAGCTGGTCATTGTGGCTCCTTGCAGCGGCTGAACTGAACGCTCCTTCTTCTTAGCTTCTCGGGCTGGAGAGACGCGAGGAGAGAAAACTCGCGAAAGACATCAACACAGGAGATGTCACCTGCAGCGGGGAATATTGAAGGTCAAGGGGGTTTGTTCAGTAGAGCTGTTTGTTGATTGGAGAAGAACATGCACTACAACCTCGACAGAGCGGAGCTGGAAAGGAAAAGCACCCCTTTTTAAAAAAATATAAACTTTTTTTTTTTTTTGAAAGCTGACAACGATGTTCTACCTGACGCAAAAGGTTGCACTTTAGTAACTTTTTGGATTGGTTACCTTTCCAGAAGGGAGTCTGACTTAGTCTGCAGGACACATTAGAGATTTCCAGGGAGAGAGCAGTGAGCATCCTGTCCATTCACTGCGACATCATCCGGCTCAGACCATTTTACTCTCTTGTGCGAATCATCTGGATGCTTAAAGGTGCTATATGTAACTTTGCAAACCAGGTAGTGCCACAGTGGCTGCAACCACAAACATGCGTATGAAAGCCAGGAGAGCCACACGGTCCTACACTCAATGGAGCTTGCTGTGTACGTAGCCTATCTGCTGCTTCCATGTTTTCATGAAAATGACAGACGTCAGTGAACAGGACAGGGCACAACACATCGACTAGGTTCATTTTTATTAGTTTATAAAAGAAGTGGACAGAACTATCATGAAAGCTAGATCAGCCGCTCCCTAACTGCACATCATTACTTCCACCAAGTACGTGATCACTAGTGTTTGATCAGTCAGATCAAGTCAGTTTTGATAATATTATACCGATCGTTCATTTTGTGGGACCAAGCCACTCCCATGGTCTTGAACTCTGAGAAATTGTAGAAGGAATGAGATCAGAATCTCGACTGGGCAAGTTGACTCTTATCCAGGTTTCAGTCATGGGTTGGGAGAGGGAGGACCTGCTGACTCCTCTGGACTGCAGACTCATTATTGCCTCAAATAAAAACCAGTATAACATGATGCAACGGGCACTAGCTGGTTAGAAAAGTTACACCTCCTTTAATATTAGGTGAATTGAACTTACCTGTTTTTTGAGATCAACTTTGAGAGTTTTTGAAGAAGGTCAAACTACATATTATCTAAGTGGATGCTGCTTTGTCGTAAAATTTGACAACATTGTACAGGGACACCACACTCCGCCACAGAAGATTTTGATGCGCTTTTGAAAGCCTCATTTAAAAGAATCCCATCCAGACAGCTTCAAAACTTTTCCCAGAGCGTGTGCATGTGTGACAGCCCAAGATAGCCTACAGAACACCCCCACCACCAGAGCAGAAACAAATCCCACTAGTCCCTTAGTGAGGCGGCCCAGGATGCGTCACTCACTCTATCCCGAACATCCTTGGATTTTACCCTCCTGCTGCCCGGGGCAACCCCTGTGGTAACAGAAGCAGTGATACGTCAGTCAGTGTTTATTTTCCCAGAGGGACATTTGCCGTTTTCCTTGAACATAAGATGAGGAATTAGACATTTCTGGCATGTGAGTAGACGTGTCATTGATGGTGTATAAAAAAAGAAAACAAAAGCTTGTGAGATCACGTCAATGTTTTACAACTGGAGACATTGAATTATTCAAGGCACAGTGTTGCTGCCGCAGGCTTAGAACTCAAACACCACCTGATACTGAGCACGATAGTTATCTTTAAATAGCACTTTTTGAAAAGGTAATGTGTCTGCTCCTTGCTTATATTTCCTGATCAATAGTAAGTTACTGCTTTGAATAAGCCAAGTGCTGCCCAGACGTTTGTTTTAGAGCAAAAGATACGTCAGATAGTAAAAGAAAACATTCTCCCAGCACCTAGCAATGTTTCAGCAAAGCTATATTTAGCAATTTTGCAAATGTCTTCAAAGGTATTGCTGCAGTGCTAAGAGAATGTTATACATAAAAGATGAGACAGAAATGAGAGCAAGGAAGAAGCAGGGTTAGTTCATCAAGAGTTTCTCAGTTTTATTGTATGCATTTTTCTTTTTTAATTCTCCCACCTCAGTGTTTCAAAAGACAAAGAAGAATTATTCCAAAGATATCCAAATGTCAAGTGAACAGAATAACATCTCTGTGAGGTGCAGAACTGCGTTTGAGTTCTACCTGACAAGGTTGTTTTGGAAGTACAAAGACAAAACATAAAACAGATCAGACAGCCAGGATCTGTGATTGAATGCTGAGAGGCAGGCAGTTGGCGATGAGTTAAAATACACAAGTGTACTATTTACAGCATGTTTGCTTCTAACAGCACCTTTAACCACTCCTATGTCAATAAACACAATGACACAACATTTAATACTTCAGCTAGGGCAAAGGGCCCGTAACAGTTTGGCCACAGTAGCTTCACATCAAGCACCCCCCACCCCCCCACCCCCACCCCCACCACCACACCGCTTCTACCTCGGTACATCAACTATCGCAGGATGTCACCTGCTGCCATATCAGATCTCTCAGGTCCGTCACATCTCTGTGACGTCTGTTGAGCATGTGAATACACCAACAGTGTTTCTACCACTCTGTCACTTCACAAAGCATGGTAAGACTATGCTGCATCTACTCAGAACAGTTAAAAAAAAAAAACATAAACAAACAAAAAAAAAAAACTGTGTTATCATACAACAATGTCAGACACTTTCCCTTTAAAAAGTCTTTGGCAGAGAAAAATAAAACCCAATTATTTAAAAAGTATTGTTTGTAAGCTTTCATGAAAATAAAAAAGACAAAAATGAGGTGTGACTGAAGATCTGTGGATGGAAGCAGGAAGAAACTTCTGACACCAGAGGGGTCATGGCGGTACATGCTTACTCCACAGGACTGCACTGCACGATTTGATCGAACCGTAGAAAAATATCTGATCATGCTAGGAATGCAAATTATGTTGACCCCCCCCGGAAAAAAAATCCCGGCAAAGCCTGCAGAGTACTGTCAGGGATGGCCAGCGAGGGGAGTCCACTGTTGCCACAAGTGTGTAAACTGTACTGTAGAAGTGCTCCATCATCTCACCACAGATGTAAAAACATGGAGGAGTATTTACAACAAAACAGAGGTGCGATTATATGCCCATGAAGTAATGTTTGTTTGATAGTGTATCCAAGAATAGCTTATGCACTTCCTTACTGCATGGTCCCACGACATCACCTTCATGTCCTCACCGGTAAACAAAAAATGACTGCATAAATCATAAAACAAATGAATATTTAACAAGACTTCCAGTACATAAATTAATAAAAATCTCTTTCTGTGGTGTGTTTGAATGCCTAATGTATTCAAAGCAAGATAAGGCCATTCCACGGGAGACATAAAAGCAAAATGATGCCTTTATGACTTCTGTTACAGAATGATATCAAAACATCATTTCTGAGGCTGGGTTTGAGATTAAAATGACAATCATTAACAGGAATGCAGTTGATAACTGCATAGAAGAACTGCATTGCACTGGTCCTCTGGTGAGTAAATGAAACACTGAAAAATGACGACAGATAAACTGAGCGGACAGGAAAAATGTATAAAGTAACTGGATGAAAATAAAACAACAATTAAGATGGGAAAAGTGCACAGTATCTCTTTTTTCTTTACATAATGCATCATAATATCATATCATCTAACACTGACTCAGTTTTCTTTAACTCATTCACTCGCTCACTCTCTCTTTCTCTCTCTCTCTCTCTCGCTATCTTACAAAGCAGGCAAGGGTCTCTTCCCCCCGAAGCCCTTCAGTATTCTTGTCGTCACAGTTTCTCATTTTATTTCCTTTGCTGACCTCCGTCCATACACGGTTAACTATCCTGTCCACCTCTACTGTAGCTTGTCAGTTACTCTAGTCCTTTAAGTAATGGAACACATACCATTTTTCACCTCATGCCACATCACATAGTTTAAGGATGACCCATGTTAACTTCTAAACATGTATATTTACATCTCATAGATGGTCTGGATAAATAGGACGTGTGCAACTAGATTCTTCAGAGCTAACAGGAAACCCGCAACCTGGCATAAGAGTTTACACCACAATGAGATAAGTTAGAGGAAGTCTCTGTTAGCCGAAACACCAAGAAGCAGATGTTGTTTTACTGTGTGTGATGTCGCTAGCATGGCATGGGTGGTGCAGAGTAATGGCAAGCAGAAACGTAGTGGTGATGCAGAAAAACAGAGGTGGTAAGGAAGATCCATCAGGGGTCTCCGTAGGACAGGAGGCGCCCTCCCTCACATGTGGCTCTCTGTCTCCAGACAACCAGGAAGTTGCCCGTAAGCCTCAATCTACAACAAACCTGACATCAGTGTCTGGGGGCAACTTTGTCTACACGATCTTTTAAGGAATTTATATATGTGTATGTATATATTAGAGAGAGAGCATGAGTTATGCTCCGGAATACACCAGTGAGCACTAGCATTCCTCTATGGTGAGACAGATGAATTCCTGGATGCACTTCCTATACTGTTGCTCAGTGGGGCTGCTGCTGGGGTATTGACCTGGTTGTCCCAAAGGAGCCTCGGCCTCTCGCATCTCCTCGTTCATTCGCGCAAGACGCAATCTGAGGGACAGAGAGGATGATACACATGGAGCGGAGGAGAAATCAGTGGGAGATGAAGGAGGAGACCAGGACAATGGACGTGGTGAGGGAGAGGGAGGGAGATGGAATGCAGTGGATAAGAGTCAAGAAAGACGAGACAAAATAGTGTCACAAAAATTCAAGTCCGAATATTATTATCTCAAATAAATCTCTCGTGTCAAATCACACTGAAGAACGAAGGCTTTGCTGGTATATCCAGTCAGGCCCTGTCTTGAAGCAATACTTCATCCAAAAGTGTATTTTGCCTTTTAAGTCCTCATGAGGAGTTATCTTGACCTGACAAATACATTTTCCCCAAATTGTCTGAGGATGCACTGGTTGATGCTCTTGAGAGCTTGTAAACAGCTGTGGGTTTTTTTTGTGATAGTTTTGCTGTGTAATTGCTGTAGCTTCTGTTAGCGGCTAGTAACCATTAGCTTCACGGAAAGATGAATGTTCAAGCTATACTGCAGAGAGGGATAAGATGTCCTGTATGTTCTAGGTTCTGTGCCTAAAATTAACCTAAATATATTTAACTTAAGTGCTAGCAGCTTGTCCTGAAGATGCCCTCTGCATTGGAAATGTTATCTTATAATACTCAGTTTTATCATTTTCATCTGTTTTGAAAATCAGAGTTAAAGAAAAGACCCAATAGTTTGGTTTTTTTTAATTTATACTTTGAAATTCCTTTAATTGCCTTCTGTACTTTTGCCAACTCTGGTGGTGAAGAAGTCACGAAGGAATACTGCAGGAGGAATAAAATCTTTGCTCAGCACACATATTTGCAAAGACTTGAAAGGCAAAATGTGCTGTTTGGGTGAAGCGTTGTTTTAAACTGCTGCTCACTGAAGGAAAGAACTGAGAAATGTTTGTCCTTCCAGTTCCAAAACGTTTGATATTTACTACCTTTAGTAAAATTAATGCGGCAATTCTAATGATGAGTAATCAAATAGGAAGCTGCTCGTGAAGACTGCTCCAGGTCTAAAAGGAAGAGTTTGTGATCACTTACAGTGTGACAATGTCAGCGTTGGCTGCCTGGACGGCGATACTCAGGGGGTCGTAACCCTGCTCGTCTACCTCTGTCTGTGACGCTCCTCGCTTCAGGAACAGACACACCTGGCTGTACGAAGGACGCAGACAGAGGAAAGATGAACTCCACAGTCCCTGACGGCAGCAACTCAACTGTGAGAGGCCACATTAGTAATAAATAAATTGGCACGAGGATAGCTAGAGCCATCAGCTGACTTGCTTATTATTTTTCATCTGTCCATCTCTTCTTCCTCTGTGCCTCAGTCTCACTTTATAGATCTGGTTCCACATAATTCACAACGACTTCTCACAATAATGTGATACCAGGTTTGATGTAGAACCACTGTTTTTATGTCCCATATCTAAAGCTCCACTGCTTGCAACTGCAACCCCCGGAAAGATGTGCCCTTGACTGTTATGGCTGGAAAGTTGTTCACTTCATTGTGGTTAAGATGCCACAGTTGCAGCATTCTATGCACTGTTTTCTTTGCAGGCTGTTCTTACCCAGTGTGTCCCAGGTAAGTGGCGTGATGCAGCGGACCCCTCCCTCTCATGTCCCTCTGGTTCACATCGGCTCCGTTCTGAAGCAGGAACTCACAGGCAATCAGGGAGCCCTGAAGGAGAGGCAGTCAGAGAAAGTGGGGTTTAAAGCAGGGGCTCTTGAATTCAGGTCCAGGAGTCCTTAAAAATCTTTAGAAAGTCTTCAGGGAAGAGAGAAACCGATTTATTTTTACATTTATTTGAACGCTGTAAACGCTGAACTTTATAATGTTAATTAGAAATGTATTTTTCACTTGGAAAAATGTTTTGTGTCAAATTCTTAATACATATTTTTCTAATTTCTTGGTCATTCATTTACATTAAAGTGCTCGGCTCTGTCCAGCTCCAGGAGGGAGAGTAAACATGCTGAGGGCAGAGACTCAGCAACTGTACAGCTTGTCAGTGGTCCTGAGAGTTTACGGAGGTGTTCATGCTCATTGAGGACTGAAGATTTGTCTGGATTTAGTTCATAGATGCACGTTTATACCCCTCAAGACAATTAATCTTCTGTGTCTCACCCCGATCACGGCCTGGATGAGCGGCGTTTTGCCATCCTCTTCCTCAGTTGCAGCGTGTACATCAGCACCGTGAGCCAATGCTTCAGCCATGAGCGGCAAGTTGTGGAGACGGGAAGAACGATGGAGGAGCGCGCCAGGGTGGAGCTCCCTTGGGTCTTCGGGGTCTGAGGACACTTCCTGCTCGACTTCCACCTCACCACTGGAGGACTCCTCTGATTCCTCTTCTGAGGACAGATGAGGAAAAGGTCCAGAACAATGATGAGAGGGAACTGAATTCTTAATCTCTCAGGAGCAAAGCAGCTCAACTCATTTTCATATGTATCTCACTTCACTGCACTCAGTGAGAGCAAAATATAAAGTATATACATACATATATACCTCGTCCATGTAGATGGAGGTGTTCATGCTGATTTAGGGCTGAGGACTTCATCATATATATAAAATTACCTTCCTCTGTGACGCTGTCCACCACTGAACCAAACACCAGTATGTCAGTGCTGCCATCAGTACTTCCTCCCAGGCCGCTGTCACTGCTAAGACCTGCAGGGCCAAACAGTGCCAAGCAACGGACACGTTAATCATTACAGAGTTTTCTGAGCGAGTTGCCACTGCTGGCAGAGCTGCAAAATAATAAAACACAAATCATAAATTGAATTTTGACCTTGGATTTTATATTTTTCCTTGTCTAGTGACATCTGCCTGGTCTAACGTGATGTGTAGCGGACTTACTGCGAGGACCAGAGCCAGTGTCAAAGTAGGAAAAAAGTGAGTCCAGCTCATCTGGACAGAACAGGGAGTCCCGACGAAACTTTGCTGCAGCTGCTGCCAAAGAACAAAAGAGCACAACAGTTCAGCTGGGGCTCCTCACAACACACTAACAAACCTAATTTGCTACACTGACCTACTGAGAGATTTGCCGGTGAGGCGCTGCCGGGCTCATAGCGGTGGTATTTCCTGCGGACCTTGTTAGGGGCTCGAACAGAGCTGTTATGTCGCTGGCACTTCTTAACTGTCCAGGGTCGGGACTTCCTCTCACCCTCCACCAAGGCCTCGCTGCCACTCATCTTCTTTAGGAAGCGTTTTTCCACGTATTTGGACTTGATCCAGGCTTCTTTCTCCTGCCTGGGAGGGAACAGACAAACAGACAATGATACATTCGTATGTGGAGGAGATGAATGGTTGCAGCCTGGTTGGAGCCTCATAATAGAGTAGCATGAAGGATGGAGAGATGTCATCAGCATATCGCTTTATTCTGTAAAGGCAAACTGTGGTAGGGTTGAGTTGAGAGTGTAGTCATGGAATCTAATTTGTTCTTTTGCCTGTGCAATATCCTGACTCTGACCTTGTACTGGATGGTCCAGGTTTTTTCGCTCCGAGCTCCTCACAGGTTCCTTCATAAATTTGGTTGATCACATTGTTCCCCAATTCACACATTAGCTGCACAGGGGAAGGAGGTACAGGAGGAGAGGCAGTGGAGACCGAAAAAGAGAAGTAAAAAGTAAAAAATCAAAACGATTCACAACGGGGTAAAAAATGCACCTCCTACAAGACAGAAGAGTATAAGCTGAATGTGAATGTACTTGTGAGACCCACCTTGAGTAATTCTGGCTCCCATGAGTCTAGTGTGAGTGAACGCACTTTAGAGCAATGCACCCCAAGACTCCTGGAAGACGCAGAGGGAACATACACATTAGCATATATCTACTGTGACCTGTCCTATTCCACACTGACCAGGAAATATAGGACTGACCGGTGGATCCCTGAGCACTCGATGCAGAGCAGCACTCCGAGGTTGATGGAAGCCCAGCAGGGAGCTGTTTGGCTGCAGTCACAGCACAATTCGTTGCCTGGCAGGCTCTGTACCCGCTGGAGAAGGCTCTCCCCCCCTCCCCTCACTCCCTTATCTGCCCTCTCCCCCCTCTCTCTGGGTTCGCTGGCAGAGTCGATGCTGCTGGTGGAGGGTGAGGCGGTCCGGTCCAGACGCTGATCAGACAGGTAAGATTTTCATGAAGATTTCTCAACACTATAAATCGTGCCTGTCTATGATGATGTGACCAAGTGTGTGAATACCTCAATGTAATAGTTGTCGGTGATCTCTTTGTAAGCAGAGGCGATGCTGGCCTGGACAGCCTGGATCCAGGCCTGCCGCAGCTTCTCAGACTCAGCCTGCAGCATACAGCTCCTACAGGGTGACAGAGGACAGCTTTAAAAACTATCCAGTGTTGGACAGCTACCCGAAGTCTGTGCCTCCTAATCAGAATGACCTACAGTATGAAACACTGTCAACTAAAGAAATCAAAAGAATAACAGAATGTTGTCTGGTAATGTTGTTAAGTGGTGGAGGATCATGGGACTTACTGTCTATTAAACTTCCACCGTACAGCAAAAAATCCTGTCCAGACAAGCTAAAGATTTAATCATGTTACATTTAATCACCTGATGTTGTTTAAGAATGATGAAACAGTCTCTAGTAAGAGCTTCATGTCAATTTGTTACGTTAGCAAGGTGGCTCATAGGCACGTGACCAAATAAATTGCGCATTTTCACTGAAGACATTTCTGCATATTTCTGAATTTGAGCATTGTTGGGAACATTTGGAATCATGTAAAATAATTCAACAGAATATATAGCACAAGTCTAGTCATTTGTTTTATGGAAGTTTTAATGCGACAACGTTTTAATAGGATACCTTAAAGTTAAAGCAATGAGTTGTCGTCACAGGATTTACTGCAGTCAAAATTTGTGGTGCTGGACCTCTCGAATTTATTTGAGCACATCAAATAAAGGTAGGGCCCACAATTTGTTTGTATAGCAGACATCGAAAATACCATTTAAAATCATGACTGACATTAAAGGATCATTTAGGAAATGGTAAAGTGGCAGGGTATTACTCTAGAATTTCAAGATTTTTACATTCTTGTTCATAATTTGATTTATTTTTATGAACATAGATGAGTTATTTCAATGGAGGGAAAGTACTTTGTGACACACCAGTATGAGGAAAATGTGGCATTCCCATGTAATGAGGTAAGTACAGGTGCTAAACAAGCAACTAATAATTTCTGCTTAATCACTGTCCAGCACTGACAGCTTCCTTTAACCAGAGTTAGCCTGATGTAGCGGATGATGCTATATTTAAACTAAGAGGGGGAGCTGATACAGAAAGCTTAGAAAGTTTATTATGTTGAGACACAAATAGACACAGAAACTTACTTAGTGGGTGACACCACCTCAAAGCAGAACCTCCGCTCATTATCCTCACAAGGTTTGACGGAGCACAGCCTCAGGTCCTCCACCACCACCGTCAAAGAGTCCTGTCATCATCAGAAGGAGTGTCACAGCAACTCAACAAAGCAGCCTCCTCACAACTGAACCCTTCCTCATCCACAGACATGCACACTTGTAATAATGACATCAAACTCTGCATCTACCCGGCAAAGAAGTGAAATAACACAACACATGTTAAGTATACAGAAATCCAATTGTACCTTGAGTTTCTTTTGGTAGACCAGTTGGCTGTTTTGTATAGAAAACCACCGCCTTGATGGGGAGGAAAGTACAGAATTAGACAGAGACAGGACTGCAAACTGCAATCAACGGATTAAAAGTAACTTTATATGCAAATCAAGGGGCTCCTATATTGTTGCGTTCCACTGTTCTTGCATGTTTTGTGTGTTAGGTCTGGTTACCTTACGCACTTAATTTGGATTAGCATTTGAAGAGTTAATGCCTGCTCTTTTTTTTTATTCACACTAGTCTGTCATCACTTCACCTGTTCCAGGTCTTGAAAGCATTGCTGGCCCTCTTGAAGAGGTAGCCCTCCATGACCACGCCGTTGGGGGCATCGACATTGAACTCCAACTTTGGGTCATCGTAGGAAAAGTCCTGTAGCAACAACACAAGTGCAAAACATTAGTGGCCCCTCATCTGCGTAGGCCCATACAAGCGAGAGTGAGTTTTCACTGTGATGACCACTGCAGTCCTCCTTCGATCTCAGTTTCATGTTCTACAGCAGTCTCGAAAGAAATAGTGACATTTTTTAAAGTGTAAGTTCAAACTTTAATTGCGACATTCTATATTTCCTCATGAATGTGTTCCCTCACAAACCCCTATCTCCATCCTCCCCACACCTACCATCTGTTCATCACGTTACCCTCAAAGGAAACATCAAATCTGCACCTTTCAATCTGTCAACTAAAACCTTCTCTACTTTCTTGTCCACACAGAGTTGGAATTCCCAAGAAATATAACTAGATCCTGACGCCACTTGCTGCATGAGGTGGAAGACAAAAGGACAAGTATTTAAATGAGAGCCAACACTAATACAGAGTTTCACTATTGTTGAAGCCTTTAGTTTGAGGCAAGGTGATACAGGGCATATGGCAAGGTGCACACAAACACACACACACACACACACACACACACACACACACACACACTATTTGATCTCTCTGGAAGATCAGCATATATGAGACAATAGAAATGCGATATGTGGTTTTGTGATACCAGACCAAAGCTGCCACATGCATTTTGAACATCATGTGTGTAGTTTTTCCAGGTTCCAGGTGTATATGCGCGCACACACACAGATGCACCAAAACACCATATTATATATATATATGTGTGTGTGTGTGTGTATGTATGTATGTATGTGTGTATATGTATGTATGTGTGTGTGAGCATTTCATAACACTGAGGAAGCAACACTAGAAAAAGACTGTTAAATGTATTTTTTTCCAACAGTGTTCATTAAATTGTATCTGTAATAAGGAAAATAAGAAGGTCATAGAACTAGCTCACTAAAAAAAATCACCAAACAGGCATGTATTGCTTAAACTGAAGAGACAAAAAATAATAATAATCAAACACCTAGTATGCAACTCAGGTTTAGAGAATATGGGACAAATGAAAACATTTGCTAAATAGCATCCTCAAACATCCATGACGACACGTGTCACTCTCACTCATCAACTTCTGTCCTTCTCCGCCATGAGTCTAACCTCAACCACAACGCTGCTGACCCCAGACCAGTGTTGGAAACGAAATACCTCCGCTTCTACTCCTCCACCTTGCTACAATAGCGCTCCTCACCAGAGTGAAGTCCAGTCGGCCAAATATCTTCATCCTCACCACGCTGGCGTCCAAAAGCATGGCAAACTCAGCAATAGTTAGTTACAAATATTTATAACTTAAATTCAAGAACTTACTGACTTAAATAATACAAATGCTGATATGAAAGGTTGAATAAAGAGCATTTCTAAAATAATGTCACAAGGAGAGCAGCGGGTAAACCGGGAGCACCGCGCGCATCCCTCCGCCGTCGGGACTGTCAGTCAACAGCAGAGCGCTCGTGCCGTTCCTTCACTGCACGCACGCACGCACCTGCAGACATCTCCGGCCGCGTGCGCTCATTAGCATACAGCTGTCAGCCCTCGTGACCCGCTGACCTCCCCGCGGCTGCCGCACATCAAACGCTTCCTTTCGCCAAGATGTGCACATGCGCCTCCGCCTCTCTCCACAATTTAAGGGTCCCCTCTAACCCCCGGAGCCATTCTGGAGCCCGGGGTTTCATCCGCAGCTCTGGAAGATTCAGCTTTCCATCTGTCCGCGGCTCTCAAAACTATTCCTGCTTAATCAGGCTAACGTTATTGCTCCCCAAACGCCAGGCTGGCGCCCCCTCTTCCCACCTTAAATCAGCCAGGACCCTGGAAGAATGCAGCGTACAAGTGGGTGCCAGAGCTCCATAGGAGGGCCCCCCAGCCCCAAGTGAAAGCATATTACAGATAATAGAATTGTTTAATAGAACATCGACTCCCAGTGAGGAAGTGGGATCTGTGTACTGGGCCATACTGTTAAATAATAAACTCTTTCACAAAAAGTAGCACCTGCAGAGGCAAACTGAGTTTTCATAACGTCAACTGTTTAATTATTATGGAACATTAACCCTCTATGTGAGTGTTAAGGTACCACAAGCAAGGTTGTCTGTTGTTCTTACTCATTTGTTTGAGGGGTACTGTCAAATGCTGGCAATTAAAATAAAATTCAACTGCAAATGTATATTAAAAAAAAGATTAAAAATACAGGGGAACATCCTGCGTTTGATAGGCTGTTGAGATGAGACATGACAAGCTGTGCCAGAACGACTCCAGAAACCTGGAAGTGAGCTGAACGTCTGCCTCCCTTGTGTCAAAGTCAAGAGGATTTTTGAATGGGCGTTTGATTAAATGCCTGAAAAAATGTCTGTGGTTCTCGCTAAAGTTTTGATTTGTATTCTACATTATAAAATCCATCTGCAGCATAAACAAGCCGAGCTAGCTGTCATGACGACGTGTCTATGGTGTAGTTCATTCACAACATCATTTTAGCTTTCTACCGCTAATTATTGAATTTGGGCTTTCGTAAATGAAAGTTTTGATCATTTTTTGGATTAGCTTGCTGAAGACAACATCAAACTGTTGTTCGTCACTGAGTTTATTTCAGAAATGAATGAAAATCCAGTTTAAAAATCCCTTCTTTTTTTTCTTCTGGGCAACTCCCAGCGATGCTAACATCCTGGCCGGCCTGCTCTCTGTAGGGCTGCAGAGCAGCTGGCTACTGGATGGAGGCGCATCACTGCTTTGACTTGTCAGATTATGACAGTAAAACATAGTCTGCATTGTATCTGAATTAACGTTATATTTTTACCCTCTCATTCCACTGAGTTCACTCTTATTTGATCTCTTTTCTCTATTTATGTCTCTCTCATATAACAAAGTTGTACAGCCAAGCACTGAAACAATGGAGGAGGAGAGACGTGAGGCGACAATCCCCCCGGGAGTCACAATGAAGTCCTGCACGCACAAAAGACGGCTGTGAAAGAAGAGCGAGAGAAGAGGAAGGCAGCATGGGATCTGAGGAGGGAGAGTAAAATAAAGAGTGGGAGGGATCGCAAATTTAACAAAAACAGTGAACGTGAGGGTGAAAATAACGGCGAGGAACTAAACCAGAAAAACAGCAGTGTGTTGAAGGTGCGTGCACGCGTCTTTCTCTTCGTCTTTATCGCCAATCCTTTAACACCTCACATCATTTCCACCTGGCAGATTTTAAACTTTCTCGTCTAAACACCTTCCTCTCCTCAAACGTCCATCTTCCTCCTCCATGCAGCCAACTCCCCGATCGTCTTCAGTTAACTTGACTCATTAATAAACGATGCATTGCATCTATAATTCACAAATGCTGCTGTTCCTGAGCCTAGAAATTTGCATACAGCAGGAGAAGTTTTATTTTTTTAAAGAAGGAATAATGGTTTGACGGCTCATGGCAACATTTATTCCAGCATCTTGTGATGCCTCCTGCATTTTTATGCCTCCATGATCGTGAGTCGTGAGTTGGAGACGTTATGTTTCTGCGTTGTCTGTTGGTCTGTCTGTCCCAATCTCTTCAGCATGATATCTCAGGAATTCCTTGAGAAAATTTCTTCAACTTTGGCACAAATGTTCACTGGGATTCCTGAATGAACAAGGGATTTAGGAGGTCAGAGGTCGAGGTCACACATACACCATATCTTAGGAATGCAGCCAGGGAAATTCTGCATATTTGACACAGACGTCCACCGGGACATCTGCAATGCAGTATTTCTAGTTTTTGTTACTTTCTTTCCTTCTGCAATGTCAACTGCAGTTGCAAAACCAAAGAGAGCCCTGGAGTTTGACCTGATGTAACATTCCAGCAGCATTCATGTGTTCTATTTTGATTCTTAACTATTTCTCCTGTTGTAACTGTCCAGTTTTAAATGTTCTTTTATTGCCTGTTCTTTGATTTACTGTATTATATTTTCCCATAAAGTACTTTGAATTACCTTTGTAAGAACTGTGCTACAAAAATAAACTTTCCTTGCCTCTTGGTGTTGATATTTATATAAAAATGATTATGATTATTGCTGGAAAATCACTCTAAAATACTGCCTTATATTCCCCGCATTTGCTTGAAAGTAAATTCTCTCACATTTTGTCTTTCTTCTCCATCACTCTCCGTTTCTCTTTTTTAACTTTCCAGCTTGGTCGGACAAAGTTCTCTCAGCAATCATCCATCAATCAGGCTGATCCACTACATAGCTGAGAATTCAGAACGTGAATGGCAACGTGAATGAATCTGCATTTTCGAGAATCAATAATATTGAAGGAAGGAGATTTAAATGCTGAGACCAAAAAAAAAAAAAAAAAAAGCAACAGTGGCTGCAGTGTCTTCAAGCACATGTTAGAAGTACTGCATGCTTATAATAAAGCATTAAATCTTTGTACTGCAGTCTTCATGGCCGGCATGGCTGACTAATCCACAGGGTTAACCAGATCAAACAGCGGAGCAGCAGAGATATGAAAATATCTGGTAGACAGACTTCTTTTTGATCCGAGGGTGAAAACTTGCTTTAGAGGTTAAGATTAGCATCAGGTTTAGGTTCAGTTTAGGACTGAGTGAAGAAACTAATTTGTTACGAAGTCACTATGCAGAAAACTCTGGCTGCACTGTCCAAGAAGGTGACACCTTTCCTGTAGATGAGCACAAGCTACACAGTGTAAAGAGAGTGTTTATGGAGAAGAAAAGAAGAAGAAAGACATGCCAGTCAGAGCGAGAAACAGGCAGAAATGACGTTGGTGCACCCAGAGAGAGAAGACTTAGTACACTCACGTACAAAAAATACTGCTTTTGACTGTATTAAACTGATTTGCCAGCAAATACAAATGTAAGGTTCTCTTCCTTTGGCTGTGCTGCACCTCTTCACTAAGTTTGGTGAAAAAAATTCCTCGTAGTTTTTGTGCAATCCTGCTGACAGACACAACTGACAATACAACAGCGTGTCATTGCCAGTGTTTTGTTTGCTTTTAACAATGACGCTTCTGGACAAACCCCCATACACAACACTCCCGTGATGAAGGCATCACCCAGCACAAACACACACTCCATCACTACAGACGGCATTGCATCGACTTCGACCAACCTGACCCCTAAACCAAGTTTTACCTTGAAACTTTGTGATTTATCCTCTTATCGTGTTTATGCGTAAGAGAGGCGAGTACCCAGAGATTTATGTCCCCCTCAGCAGAAGTGACACACACACACACACACGCACACACACACACGCACGCACGCACACACGCACGCACGCACACACACACATACATACACACACACCATCTGCAAAAACAATGGCAAACAGCCCATTGATTCATGTTTATGGTCATCACATGCTGGCTGCTGCCTGACCATAAACCTGCTCTTCACAAACCAGTCAAGCAACCACAGTGGGGTCGTTACTTACTATCTTTGTGGGGACCAGCCAGAGACTCCCTTGCTACTTTAACTATATCCAACACATCTGAAGTCTTCTTCAGGCCGAAAGCCCCAATCGGATTTTCGGCGCATCCAGATTGTATCCAGAATATACAGTCATTGACAGAAATCTTCTTGGATAAGGACAAAGTAACGTAAAATGGCATATAACTTAATTTCTTATCAATCAATTGTTACAATAAATGGTCCATTTTAATATGAAGCGCTTTCACGTTAATAACTGGGTGCAAAATGAAACTGTCAGAAAGTGTCCTGATGTTCACAGCTTGGTGACGCCCGTAACATCTGTTTATGCAAGGACAAAAGTCTTGTCGCATCTTTAAATTATTCAACCAATCACAGATTAGAGCTTCACCTGTGACAAATACTGTAATAAACACATTCCCAGGTGAGTATAAAAAGAACCCCAGCACACCAGACCTTCATGTGAAGTGCAATCTGACCTCTGACAAGACGCCAAAGATTCAAACACAGACCAAAGTGCTGGTCATCAAGAGCCTGAAGACCAAGTCTGCTGCAAAGGTGACAGATATCCTCAATGTATCCAGGATAAAAAAAGATTTGAAGGAACTGGTAACGTTCATGACAGGCCTAGGTCAGGCAACTGTTTGTCTCTTTCGCAGTCCAGGGTCAGCCCCTTTGGCAAATGCAGCAGAGCTACATGAGAAGTGGTCACCAGAAACCCCCGTAATTACAAGAATCCTCTCCTGCAGTGGTCTTCATGGCCAAATTAGTGCATTAAACAGAGGACAACAACAACAACAACAAAAAAAGTGTCGCATTCGCCCACAGCTTGCAGAAAGGATGGACAGTGGAAAAGTGGCAGAAGGCTGATTTTTATGATGAATCATCCTTTGAAATGCATCCCAGTCGCAGCAAATACTGCAGAAAACCTGTTGGAACCTGCATGACTTCAACTAATCAACTACAAGTCAAGTCATTATTTGTTGCTCCTACAACTTGGATAAGTGACAAGACTTTTGTCAGGGACTGTATTTTGACAGTCTGGACATCCCCCCCCCCCCCCCCCCAAAAAAAAGTGAAATAAGTTTAATACAAATCTGATCAAGAACATATCTGGAAAAGGATTAAAATCATTCGCGACATGTTTCTCTGTAGATGCTGTCAGCCTTTGGTTTGTGTCTTGAGTTGATGGGCCTTGACACAACAAATCAAACCTCAACACTTGTGTGTAACTGTGGCAACAGAAAACAAAGATCTGATCTGAGAGACAGACGAGTGAGGCTTATTCCTGGCTTTGTCTATGGGAAGCTCAGTCTAGAATATTTAACCTCAACCCCCCCCCAAAAAAAACCCCAAACAAATCTTAACCCCAAACAGCCATTTAGAGTTTCAGGGTATAAAATTATGGCCCCAAAACGCATGTTGGAAAAAAAAAATTAAATAGGCCGCAACTTCACCCGCGCACAAATGCCAGTTCACAACTTAGAAGTGCAGAAGTTGTAGCTGGCACTCACACCGATGAAGTGTGACAGTTGTGATTGAAGTATCATCAATTTGGGAACAAATACATTTTTCTTTACTGGTTGCTTGATTGATTAAGAGACTCTTTGATTACAGCTGCAGTGATCGTTGTTGCTTAAAGACCTCAGAGGACTGAAAAAAGAGCTTAATATCACACAATGCAACAAACCACCCTCCATTTCAAGCTTAAAACATCAAAAAGATGACCATTTTTATTCATTCAGTGCGGTACAGGACGTGTAATATACGGGTTATGGATGAATTTGAGGATTCAAATTTAAATTCAAAGAAAAAAACTCACCTGCATCAGAGTCTGGAAGACGAATTTGGATCAGATGAGGGCCAAGGGACAGAGAAAGAGAAATGGTATTTAATAATTTCACATTAAACTGATAATTTACATTTCATTACAACAGTTTGTCTGAATGGACAGATTTCGTGAGAGAACCTGAGACATGAAGAGTGTTATTTCAGTTTAAAAGGATAAACAAAATCAGGTCGGATCAGATTTAAGATTAAAAGACAAGAGGATTGCTGAGAGGCCATGAGGTCGGGCACAGAGTCATTTGTGGAGTCTGGTAGGAAGCCTCCACTTGGCAAGAAAATCGATCAGAAGGATGAGCCAAGTTGGGCAGCAAAACAGAGGAGTTTTTGGCATCTCTTCAGGTAACAGATGGATGATCTTTGTGTATTTGTGTGGAGCCGATCTGCTGGGCAGTGTAAGGAAAAGGATTGTTCGTATTCAGCGGAGGGAGCCATAAAATAGATATATCAAACTGTCTTTGCGGGAACTACTTTGCCTTTTAAATTCTTCATTTGAACCACGAGGTAAAAAAAATGATGAAGCACTATGTTGTAATTATTTTGGGAGCTTTGTTTGTGCCAAAGTGATAAAAGAGAAGTCAGCTCAAGCCACAGAACAAAGATGTAAAAATAATTCAAAGCTTAGGTGGAAAACTTTCAGTGGAACAAGGCATTTGATGCGAGCTTAGATAAATCTATTTATTTTTTATTAAGCCTCTTTGAAAAAGGAAGCTACTGTCGGAGCGATACTTCACCCAAAAAGACTATCTTGCCTTCCAATTTCTTACAAATAGGTGTCCTGAGCACACAAAGTTGTTTTTTTACTCCTGCATCTCTTCTTCATGTCTCCAGAAGTCAGAAAACCACGTCTATTTAGCTTGAAGCTTATGGAGACAAACTAGAACCAACAGCAAAACTGCCAAAAATGTCAGTTCGCAAACTCTTAAGCCCATCATCAGTACAATGTATGTTTGTTATGCATTCGTTTGCTCACTTATCCACACCCCCGCACACCCCCAACAACAACAACAACGACAACAATAATGCATGCTGCTACACTGACGTGAACAAGCATCACGGAGCGCAACTAGCTGGTGCATTAAATGAACCGACTCGGAGATGTTACAGTCTGTTTCTAACCCAAATCTATGGATTTCTAAATTACTGACCACACAGTTAAAACAAGAAGACGTGGATTGTACTGGATGATGCACTTGAGAGAGTGTAAACAGACAATTTTAGCAGTTTTACTCTTGTTTCGTTGTTGTAGCTGTGGATAGCCATCAGTAGCCATTAGCCTCTAGCCAAATGTACACGACTGGCCCTTTCTGCATTCTGGAGTCACATAGAAGTGATGTAAGAGGCAAAAAAATATTTTTGTGAACTCGATACATCTTATTTGTGAGTTCTTGCAAAAAAAAAAAAAAAAGAACATCACTTTTTAGTATTTCTAGTATAGTTTAAGATAATTGTGTTGTAGACATGTCTTAAAATGTATTGTATCAAAATATACAAGAGGAACCAGAGGAAAGTATTACTCAGCATGTTGTTTTGCTTCCATGGAAGGAGGGGAGAAGTGTTTCTGGATGTATTTTACAGCCTGAGTCTGCCCAGATGCCCGCTGTTACTCTTTAACCAATACACATTAAGTGACAAACATGACGATAGCAGTAAGATAAGAGTTGCGTTGTTGACTCACTCTCTGCTGGATGAGGGCATGTTTGTGCTCCAGCTCTCTCTTCTCCATCGCCGAGTCGATGACCAGCTGATCCAGCTGCACAAAACCCAGTGAGACAGGCAAATGAAAACGTGAGAACAGGATTGTGTTGCAACCAAGAATGAAAATGAAATAACCTACAGATGCTCCAACATCTGGTTGGGACTGAATGAACAATTGTTGGATTGTTCCACTGTGTATTATTTGCCAAAAGTGCTTTTCGCCATATGGGGTGCTGTAACTGCAGTAAAAGGAGTTGATATCGCTGTTTGTGTGTGTGTGTGTGTGTGTGTGTGTGTGTCCATAATTGATCATGCATGACCCCACGTGTGTGTGCTGTTTTCGCTTATTTTGGTCACCTGAGCAGCCAGCTTTTTCATGTAGGGGTCAATCTCATCCAAGATGTTGAAACCTTGTTGGAAAAGAGTGTATTGGGCACGCATGAAGGACAGCATCTGCACGAGGAGAGGAAAGATGGAATACCGTGTTACTGAGATAATTCCCAAACACACACATAAATAAACATGTGAAACTCATACAGCAATGGTCAGATGTTAATGACATAAATCTGGGTTACTCACTGCATCCAGGATTTCAAACTTTTTCTTGGCCTGAAGCACATTAATCTGCCAAAAAAAAATGCAGTTTATTTAAATTGGCACTTTAAAAGTGCTGTCTATGCTGTGTATTGGAGTATCATGAGCTCTCCTCTACTTGGCCCCCAGTAGTTGTTGAGTATTAGCGCCACCCATTGGTCAACACTGGTAATATCAAGTGGGAGTTTCACCTGTAATACATAATCCAGAGCCAAGTGTCTGAAGGCCTTGCGGCTCAGGATGAGGGCCTGTGTGGCTTCCTCTGCCTCGTGGACCTTGTTCCTGGGTGCCTGGGCATTCTTCACCTGTGCAAGTTCCATGTCTTCACGCACCCGATCAAACTGCTTTTTGGTGTCCTTGAACTTGCGCACGTCCCTGGTGGAGGGAGGGAGAGGGACAAAATCAGTATTTGATCAGTCAGAAACTCAAACACTGTCCACCCAATTCAAAATTCACTGAGCCTCTGAACCCCCCTGGTGATGGAACTGCACTGATTTTGACCATTTTTAAATGTGTAAGTTCCCAAACTTTGAAAAGGATCATCATTACATCATTAATTATAATTATGGCATTAAGTTTATTGATCCAAATATGCAGAATTAAATCCGATTAATTTTTGATTTCAATGGTTCATGTAATTTTGACAGATGCATTTAACCCTTTCATATATATACACAGTATATATATAAATATATATAGTATATATATATATATATATATACACACACACACACATAATATATATTCATACACACACACATATATGTATATGTGTGTTTGTGTGAGTGTGTGTTCTATCTACGCAGCAGGAGGAAGCACTTACTCTTTAATGAAAGTGTGGAGCTGCTGCTTGATTGATCTCTGAGCCTGGTCGAACAAAATCTGTGAACGATGGAAGTGACAGAGGTGGAAACATGAAAATTCATAACAGCCACAGAGCACAACAGTTGAACAATTTCAACTCAGTATTTAGTGTGGTCAGTACTTTAGTATTTAGTGCTCTGTCGTATTGTAGTGCTCAACATACAAGTTGTGAATCCTGTAGTTATGGCTACTAACCACAAGATGGCAATATAAACCTTTCACATTATTGGAGGATTATGACACGAGAGGGGAATACATGAGAGGACATGCTTATCCTAACCACTACACACATAAACGCTCACCCTGAACACTGATGGGGACAGGCCATCCCCAATGAACCACTCTGAAGTCAAACTTAATTTTTCCACCATTTCAGAGGACATTATACTCACTTACAAACATTTCCTGGGGACTCATGCTACATCAGAACTTCACTCTCAAATGGAAGGTAGCTCACACCCCTCACTTGACATCTTTGAGTAAACGCTGCTCTGTCTTGCTTTGTTACTCATACTTTCTTATTCTATCTTAAAAGTGGTTTATTTTATTTTTTCCTGTTTTATCTAAATGTCCTTGTAAATAATTTTGTTCAACCATTGTTGTTTGCTTTTGACTAAAGATACACACACACACAAGTTTTAACCACAAGCATTAGGTTAAGGTATTGCTGTGCTTGGTCACGCCCAGGTCTTCTAGGCATGTAAACATCTTCCAGGCATCCAGAGCCTCCTGGGCCTCGTATAACATAACACAACACACACACACACACACACACACACACACACACACACACACTTTAACTGTCAACTCACTCTGTGACGTGAATCTGTGACTAGTGTGTCTGATTCAAACCACATGCTTCCCCAGATGTGAACGGCTTCTCAAAAGTGCTATCTTTCTCTCTCTCTCTCACACACACACATTTCATTCATATGACTCCAGAGTGATTTCTCCACCTGACTAAGCCTGATTAGGAAATGTCTCTCTGGAGAGGTTGCAACAGGCTTGAGAAGCCCAAAGGCAACACGTGATGTGTTTAAAGGAATGTTATATCGAACACATGGACCTTACATGAAAATGGACACGTCTCTTTCATCAAACTGTATTACCATCATCAAGGACCTCGGGGAAACTGATGGTGTGCTTGATCGTATGTGTGAATCCAATTTAAAGGAGAGAAGAAAAGGTTGTGAGAGGACAAGAAGAAGAACTGACAAAGTTTCGAAGGAAAAGCATCCTCCTTCTTTATGATTTTATTATATTTTGTTCCAAAATCTAGATAAATATCACAATACACTGCAATTAAATTCACTCTCAATTTACGAATAGAAGAAACTCTTTTCTGTTTGATGAAGATCCATTTCTTTGGATATTTATCAAAAAAATATTCAGAGGCTATTCAAATTAAATATTTATGAAAAGGATGTTAAAGCAGGATTCACTCCTCTGGATTTGTCTATTTATACATCCATCCATCCATCTATCCATTTTCTACCACTTATCCTGTTAAGGGTCACGGGGGGGCTGGATCCTATCCCAGCAGCCTTCAGGTGAGAGGCAGGGTTCACCCTGGACAGGTCACCAGTCCATCACAGGGCCAACACATAGAGACAGACAACCATTCACACTCACAGTCACACCTACAGTCAATTTAGAGAATCAATCAGCCTCGTCCTCTCTTGATGTCTTTGGACTGTGGGAGGAAGCTGGAGTACCAGAGAGAACCCACACAGGAACAGGGAGAACATGTGGACTCACACAGAAAGATCCTGTGATGGAGCTGGGACTGGAACCTGGAACCGTCTTGCTGTGAGGCAACAGCGCCCTTGTCTTTCTATATTGATGATGTTCTGCTCCACTATGATGTGTGCTTGATTAGATCACCACCCCACTTCATTTATTCAATATTACATTGTTATTTTGTCAAACCTTCCACTGTTTTTGATGGCGATTCTGTCATGTGAGTCAGTTTTAGGGAGGATGAAACAAGCAAATGCATTCACAAAATGTTTGAAAATAACTGATGGAGCAGTAAGACACTTCCACAAAAAAAATATTCTTTCTCTTCAATCTGTCTTGTTCTATTCTCATATTTTTCATTCATTCATGCCCCTGGTCTGAATCCAGCAGTTCAATCCTCGGCTTTGCAGTCATCTCCAACACAACCTGCTTCTCCATCTATCCTCCCTCCTCTGTGGCTTCCCCTTCACTTACCTTTCACCACACAGGCCTCCCACTCCTCTACTAATGCCCAGGAGTTTCACTAACAGCCGTTTGGCTGGACCTTATGAATGGAGGGATGGAGGGAGGCGAGGGGAGGACAGAGCGAGGAAAAATCTGCCTTTGTTCGACCACCCACTGATGCACGTTCTCTCCTCAGACACAAAGAGAAGACCCTCTATAATAATCTGCTGCTTCATAGCACTATAAACAAATGTGTTTCCCTTCACCCAAACAAGCTGCCAAATCTGAACAGATTAGAATCGTATCACAGTGGATCTTCACGCAGAAAAATTTGCTGTTTTGTTCCTGAGCAGGACCGATCTGTAATAACAACTACAGATGTTCTCAAATGTGGGAAGAGTGTGTTGTAGACGCGTGTTGGGTCATGACCAGCAGGACACCGTAATCTACAGCAGGTTTGGGTGGAACATTTGGATCAGTGTCCAATGTCTGTAGGATGGAGTCTGGTTTTGATTTCTTTCTTTGGACTGGTAGTCTCACCATCGAGGAAAGAACCAAAACTTCCTTTTATACAGCAGAAATAGTCCAGAGCCCTTTAACTTACTGTGTGTACCGAGATTTACATTTCAGTGCGATAAGAATACGATTTTATCTCAACAAGGGTCTTCAAGGACAGAGAGGAGCATATTAATTGTTGCACGAGCTGGGAGAGGTTGAATTTGAACGATATTAAGATGTTTATCTCCAAAATTAAAAAAGAGGCGATGCAGATTTTACCCATGATGCTCTGGTTTTACACTTCAGCCTGTGAAAACAGTTGTCTTCATGTCCTCTGAGGTATTGGATCAAGCTTTCCAAAAATGATCCAGATGATGTCATCAGGAGTCCAACTGTGCGTTCAAGAGCAACTGGGAAATGGGAAAGTTCCAACCTCGTAGGTGGGAAAAAAACCTTGTATGAACTTGGAATATTCCATAAAGACAGTGGGATGTCTGACATCACTTGACAAGGCAGCGTTTGTCAAAATGAAGCTGCTCCACACACAAATAAATCACTTTGTGTAGTAACAGAGGTCAAATACTCATCACCACAGTTGAATCCGATGTCCAAAAATATGTCCCGCTGTAAACTTCGGTAAGTATGTTGATGTTATGCTGCTAGTTTATTGTGCAGCTAATAAAGCAACCAACAGTCAAAGCTGACAGATATCAGATGTAACATGGACCCCTGAGCGTCATGTAATCTCTGTTTGGTTTATTATAGCTGATGATGAGGATGTTTATATATTCTGACAGCAGAAATAGAGCAGATTTGCTGACTCCACACTGGTTACTGGGAGTGGGACATTAAAAGGGGGAGCATTTCCAATTCTGATCCGGCTGGAGTTGCAATCATTGAGTTGCTTTGCAGGAAACGTATTTCAGGAACTTTTGATCCACACTGGAAACCCATCAGTTGCAATATTCTTTTTAGAAATGTGTTCAATACCAACTCACCGGGGTGCTTGATCATTTGTGGAGTGACTGCAGGTGCACACACACACACACACACACACACCTGAGTGAATCAAAGTGACCGACTGACCGTGGCAACACTTGAGGAGTGAAGCTCAGCAGTACCAAGAGAGGAGCTGACACTCTCTTTAAATGAGATTTGTGGAAATTTGTGACCAGGCCTGTGATGTCATCCGGCTCTATGGGAACACTTGGTAAAGGCTTGTTTCCATCACCTCAGAGGACATTACACCGACTTCCATTCATTTCCTGGAGAATTAACCTCAACATATCCATGATTTTCCCAATCCTGACCCTTTCCTCAAGGACTGTCTTCACCTGAAAAATGTAAAGCTGTATGGAGAGAGGTCACACTGCAAAGAGATTTCTGTCCTCAACAGTAAGACCGCACAGAACTGAGTGAAAGCAATCAGAATCTGTGTGTGTGTGTGTGTGTGTGTGTGTAAAACTGTCTTACCATGTGGTAGTTGACGATCTCCTGAAGGCTCTCCCCACACTTTTCAAGGCATTCCTGCACAAATACAAAAACTCCAAGTGAGCTCAAATTTCCTTTTTTTTTTTTAATCATTTGTTTATTTCAAGTACATTTCAGGTTGAACAGTTCGAGTCTCCACTATTTAACCCTCAAGCTATCAAGATGACAGGCTATCTACTGTTTTGGTAGAGGGAGACGATGAAACAGCGCTCTGGTCTCTGAGCTTCCGACCATGTAAAACTAATGGCACAACCATCTCCTGTGTGAGCGGCGTCTCGTGTCTCAGCAGCTGCTCGACTGTGTCTGGACATCACTGTTTATACTGCTCACACTGATTCATGTGGGGAATCACTGGAATGTCCTCCTACAGGATTGATAGATGAGCGGCGGTTCTTCGGGATCCTCAACCCAGTGCGCAGTGTTTATATTTCGGTCGCTAACATCTCTCTCTGATTCCACACAAGCTTTATGGAGACATGGCTGCTCCTATATACTCACCGATATCATCTCCTCTTTCTTGCACTGCTGGGACAGGTCCTTGATGCCGTTGACAAAGAGCTTGTTGGCGCTGACATAGGCCCTGCCAGCCTCGATCATCCCGCTGCACAGCTTCACCAGCTAGGAGGTGCCGTATAAAAAAAAACATCACTTTAAATACCCAACAAGGACACTTTCTATTTAGAGACAATGGGACGCAGGAGTATTAATAGTCACAGTGTTCACGTAAATGAAAGAAAACTTCAGTGGATTGTTGGTCACATGCAGGCTCAAATTTAGAATAATCCTCAGGTCTGTATCCAGGCCAGACAGTGCAGCACTACTGAAGCTGCCACCATGACAGAGGTATTTTTATTCGGATAAATATGCAACTTTAAAACTCCAAATGATGATAAGTGGCACAGTCCTCAGGAGGTTGTTACCGATGTACCAACTACATATATGTGTCTCAAGTAACTAACTTGCTCATCATCTCAGATTTTTTTCCCATCTGTAGCAGTAAACTGAGAGTTTCAATCAGGTTTATGATTGTGTAAGTCAATGAAAGGCAAAAATATTACAGGATGCTTGTTTTCCTTTTCTTTTGTAAAGGTCATTTTAAAGCTCTTGTTATTTCCACTCAGGCATTTTTGAGGGTAAAGTAGAAAAGTGAGAGCCTGGATCGCCTGAGGACACGCCACAGGGTGGTATTTTCATGCCGGTGCAGGAGCCAACTGGTATTTTCTTGGGGGGGCAATGACAGCCCACCTTTCCACTCAACCATTTGTCTCTGGCGGTGGTATTAATTCCTGCTAGGCTGAATAAAAATCAACCTGCTATTTTAGCTTTACCAGTGTCTGCCGCCCACCACCGCTAACATACGAGCCTGCATTATTCTCAACAGTTTCTATGCTTTCAATGGTTTCTGGGTCATTTGGGCTAAAGATTCATACAATTCATTTGAAGAATTTTATTTTATTTGTGGATTATTACTAGGATATAATTTGGAATTTATTTAAATAACAATATTTATTTGATTATTTCATATGTAGCAACAGCTTTCTTGCAGAAAGAGCGAAGCAACCATGACATTCTACTTTATTTGGGAACCAAATATTTTTTAAATTTACATTATACAGCCACGCCTATCAATCAGCCTCGTCCTCTCTTGATGTCTTTGGACTGTGGGAGGAAGCTGGAGTACCAGGAGAGAACCCACACAGGAACAGGGAGAACATGGAGACTCCACACAGAGAGATCCTGTGATGGAGCCAGGACTGGAACCCGGAACCTTCTTGCTGTGAGGCAACAGTGCTGACTACTGCACCACCGTGCCGCCCAACAAGCAAAGTAAAAACCAAAATGAATTCCTGATGTTACGTGTGGATGTTTCCCAGACTGTGCTTGCCCTTGAAAAACTGAAGCTATTTCTAATTTTAGGCCAAACCAAACACATATAAGCAACAAATCTAATTATTATATAATGTTTATTTCATGTTCATCATCATATGCGGACCTGCACAGCAGCATAGACTACAACTTCTTTTATCTGTTATATCTATCTAGCGAGCTATTTGTGGTGTTGCTGGTTTTTAAAATATTTCACAAGTTTGTACGCATCTTTTTTGTGGTTTAAAAGCTGTAAAACATTCGCAGTGAGAATTTAAATCAAACAGCAGTGAGTGACATCAGACTGTAAACTGTAAACATCTATGTGACCAGGTGCCGACAATTCACATATGTACTCTGATAAAAACCACATGAACTGGCAGCCATGACACTTTCCCACTTAACGGGTAACATGATAAGCTACAGAATGCTACACTGTCATTAGCGTTGCACTCTCGTGGCTGTGTGTGTTACAGTGTGTAGCTGTGGGGTTGGGGTGGGGGTGTGTGTGCAGAGGAGAGAGAGCAGTAAACCTCTAATTATCTGATTTTGGTGCAGCGGTTCCCAAGGTTGTCGCTATGTGAATGTGGTTTTCTGGGACAGTGAATCCTTTACTCAGCAGATGGGAAACTAGTGGGTGAGGAGCAACACAATCTAGGACAGCATGACTAAGAAGCAGGAATGGCTGCAATGAGCCTCGGATGCAAAATACACATCTTAGATTTGAAAAATGCGCAATGTGAACATAGACGTGAAGTCGACATTTGCAGACCACATGCCTGCCAGCCGGATCGCTGTGACGGAGAGCTGACTGTAACACAATCGGATAAATGCTAATTCATGCTACTCAGCATAGGAAAGCACAGCTGTCCTCTATATATGCTGTGAAACTTGTTCATAAAATATTCATTATTAACTCAATTACATTTCCAGCACTGTTTTGGTTTCATTTATTAGTGCTGTCAAGGTAATGAATGAATCTGGGATCCAGATACAAGGTTGTGCTCCTGGTATGATTATAACGTAGACTACAATAGTGTTGTTTCAGTTTTATGAAAGAATTTTAGAATGAATGAATGAATGAATGTGTGTTTCATGTCTTTTTTTGACATGTCCTAGGGTGAACCCTAAGACAAAGTACTTCATTGTGGATAACAAAATATTCATTTTAATATAAATGACAATTACCTTTTAATTCATGTCTGGCTGTTATTAGATAAGAGTTTTTGTCTAAATATTTTTATGTCATGATGTGGGGGATGGGGCGGGGCGGGGCGGGGCGGGCGGGGTGGGGCATGCCCCCCCCCCATCAAATGTTTTTCGATCAAATGTGGTACGGTCATCGTCAAAGAGGTGCTGAATGGATTCAGCAGCATTTATCTGGATAGAATCATTGTCACCAGGGTGTTGTTCACTGTCTAATCTAATAAAATAATAGGCGAGGTGAAAATTTCACATTTTTTCTCTGATTCATCATCAGCGACTCATGGTAACAGCATCATGGACGCTGAGAGAATATTCTCTGAGGCCACACCGAACCCTGATAATGCTTAGGTTTGTCTTCATTTAGTTCTGTTGTGGGGATGTCTCTTTATGTGACTCTGACTACCTGAACCCTTCAGGCTTAAGAGGCTAATTAGTCAGACTTAAAAAAAAAAAACCTGCCATATTGCTAATTGTCTTTTTTTTTTTTTTTTTAAATATCGATAAATATCACCATCTTAAACCACTTTCAGTACTGTCATGTTGACGGTCCAACCAAACTGCAGACTCCCTGATTTCCTGATGTGTCACTTGTAGCACGCTCCATCTACCAGCTGCCATTCCTGACAGTTTGCATTCACACAGGTTTAAAAGAAACGGTCAATAACATTGGTCAAGCGTCTATTACTGATACATATTGCTATATTTTTACTGCACGGCCTCGTGTCCACATGTGATCCTGTAGCTGAGTAGCGTGATACTGTGCGTCTTTGTGTTTGTCACTGATTTGTGACTTGCTTCCTGGCTTAGTGCTGCTCCCAGGCTGCTCTGACAACATATCTGTCGACAACCCGGTTGGGGGGGTCTGATCTCATCATGTGCCGAATTGAGCCCCCGGGGTCCGAGCATGGCCATTACAGGGACAGTATATGTGTCAGGATTTGTTGATAAATGGACTGGAAGAACCACGGGGGTCCACTTTGAGTTGAAATACCACATCTGGTGACAAGACGGACCTCTTGGTGTTAATTGACCACCATCACTGCAGTATGACGTGAGGAAAAAAATATGATAAACCCATAGTAGCAGTTTATTTTCTAATTCTTGTCAGACAGGTAAAAGATACTGCCCTCTAGAAATGCGCAGATGAAAAAAAAATAATTCAGAGATTCTGTTCATTCCCCAACACTTTAAAAGTCACAACAATTGCTGGTATTTTTCACACTGATCAACATCAGCTGTCAGTCTCATAACGTGCTGTCAGAACGTCCCTCAGGCAGCTAACAGAGTGAGAACCCCCGCTGAAAAGAACAAATCACCCTTGATGGAAAACCTCCCCCACCCCGACTCGGGTCATCTTTCACCACCGCCGGTGCTCAAATGGGGTTCAAAGTTCAGAGTCCTGACCTGTTTGGAGCAGAAATAATCAGTAAATGTGTGTGATTGTGAAAGGGACTCATCTAAACAGCCTCTTTCATCACTTTCTAGTTGTGAATATCATTTGTTCATTCTTATTATCCACCAGCTGCACACGCTAGTGATAACAGATAGTGTTTGGACCTCCACAAAATAGGAAAATCTGAAAAACTTAACAAGCTGAAGATGGAGGTAGAAAGAAGGTGTGGTCTCCACTTAAGCCCATTAGCATGATCTCATCTAGTGAATGCTCCCTCTTGCTCTCTTGAAACTCTATTAGTTTATCTAAAGAGCTCCTGCCTCAGCTGCTAGACTCCCAAGAGACAATTAGCCATCCATTCCTGCAGGTCCTCTATTCTTAGAGATGTATGTTTGAGTAATAAGGTCTGACATTCATCTGCTAGGATATGTATTCCTATTGTTCAGATTACCTCAGGCAAACAATTATGTGCGATCTGAACATGTGATCTTCATAACAATAAATATGACACTTTGTCTTAGTGGTCATTTAAAAAAAAAAAACAATGCCAAAGACTTTACATTTAGTCTTTGATATATTCAGGATATCTAATAACCTGTCTTTGATCTGCGTCTCTTTGTGCATAATCATATACAGTGGGTTTAAAAAGCAAGTGGCAGAGCAAATGAGCCAGAATTGCCTCCTTCTGTATCTTGCAAACAAGACTAACAACTGATGATTGTGCTGTCAGTGTAATGTATGTAGCGGTTAAACAGGTCACACTAAGACATCACATGCTCAGACACCAGAGAACAGCCTTGGGTGATGCTTCCATGCTACAGGATATAAAGCTGCCTCTCTGACATAAATCAGGCTTTGCTCGGCGTGCTGTGCGTCATTTAGCTTTGCGTGAACCAACTGGATGTAAAAACACGTCTGATTTTGCTGGTTAAAATAGCTTTGACGTTTCAACAAAGGAATGAGTGAGAGACAGATACGAGGAAAGAGGATGATACAGAAACAGGCAACAGCTACAGTATCAACATGTGGTTTGCAACTGACTGACATCGATCCATTTAAAGTCGATAACTCAGGTTAAAAAGTGCGTTGGGTCTGATGCACCTCCAAGAAACACTCTTCATGCAGTTTCATCTATGATCATAATAACCATATTTCCTATCAGAGGACCCGGCAGAAAACACAGTGATGTCTGGGTCTGCATATTTTCTGGAGGCTGTTCAAATGATGAAACTGAAAGAAAGTCATTCAATGTGAGCGGCAATGGAGACCATGTGAGTATCACAGCCGTCCCAGGGAACTGTGTCTGAACGACTGCCACTTCCATCTTAGAGCTTGCTGTGAGCGAATGCAGCACGTAAAGACATCACGGTCCCAATTGGTATGTGTGATGAAAAAAAAACAATTTTTAAGATGCCCATTTTCTGAATGGAGTTCAATTTGAATCAGTGGCAGCAAGTTGGGCAGCTTTTTTTTGGCTTTTGTGTTCGTACGAATGTATGAGGTTACATAAATCGTCGCAGCGTAAATGCAAACGTGAGCTTTCAGTAAAAGAATGGTAAATCATTTCAATCAATAGATCAATACATCTGACTGTTTCATTCAGAACATATCAAATAGCTACATACTTTAATTTATTACTTGTATGGGATTTTTTTTCATTAAGTGTAGTTTTAATAGAGTTAGTCTGCAAGTAAATAGTGGATCTTGGTTGGTGGCTGTTGGTACCTTGTCGAGCTTTGCCTCGATCTCCACCACATCTGTCTCCACATCATCGATGCCGGCCCTGAAACAAGAACAAACTCAGTCAGTCAGAGAAACACCAGACTCAGATTCTAACTCAAAGTAAGCCACAATTTCACAATGTCTGATAAATAACTACATATTTGATCATCTGATTTTCAAAGGATATTTGCTTTCAGCTTCAGTTGCAGAGCAGTAAAGTCACATTAGGCTGGTGATTTTTTGCCAGCACCGAAGCATTTGCAGTGTTTTATCCCGACATCAAATTAAAGTGCAATCAGTCGCTGCACATCACAGTCTCACAGACTTGAACATTAATCCTGATGATCAGATCGACGCGGGCATCACTCTGGAAGATTAGTGGCCGTGGTCAAGCTGCAAAATCAATGGATGACATCATGCAGACATACAGTCACTGAATTATCTATAAAGCAAAACAAGAGAGCAGGAGCTTTCACATACCAGCCACTTAATAAAAACAATAACCACAATAAGGCAGTCCAGAATTAGGTGGAATTATTTATCGCTTAATCTAATTCCACACACTCTCGTCCACTTATAGGGTTAGTTGCTATAGGCAACACCTTCATGGTTTGTACCCTCACAACTGGCATGTCAAAATGAATTTCTTACTCCTCACACACAGAGCAGCTCCCTCCACTGCCTCCGAACTAATGATGCCAAAGGAAAGTGAGAAAATAGCACAGAATATCTTCACAAGTACAATTTATTTATAATGCCTTCGTAACAACATCATCTGGACCTTACTGGCTCCGATTCATCCAAGGATCCCTGTCACGCCCTGCATGTGCTGGAACACGTCGACCAGAACACTGGAACCCTGGGGGATGATGATCTCACCATAAATTCACAATCCTACCCTCCTCTTCAGCTTTCTTACAGTCCACGAAACCCTGCTGATCTCCAGTACAGTCAGAGCAATGCTTCGTGGAGCGGAAGGAGAAACAACACCCACAAACTAGTTGATTTCATAAAGGTCAAATCCAGGTCTGCCTCTGCTTGACGGGGGAAGTTCACAATGACATGGGATGTCAGTCAGCAGCGGCGTTACCACCTGCTCCACAGAACAACATTCCCAGGATTCCTTTCTGTCCCTGAACATTTTTGTTTCTTCAAATGCTTGCAGATGCATGGCTAATTCTGGACTTGCGCCTTCCTTGCACTTGCACTCAACCAGAAAAATCACACTGTTTATACAGACTGCATTTGCTTTACCACAATACAACACTAACACAACAAGTATGTGTGTGTTTGTGTGTGTTTGTGTGTGTGTGTGTGTGTGTGTGTGTGTGTGTGTGTGTGTGTGTGTGTGTGGTCTCCACAGAAGGTGCTTTGTTTCAAAGACAGTAAGAGAGCTGGAAGTATCAGGTGGCATGAGGATAGCTGTGTAAGATTTTGTTTTATCCAACAGCAGCATGTGTCTATGTGTGTGTGTGTGTGTGTGTGTGTGTGTGTTTGGGGGGGGGGGTCTGTGTCGAAGCAGTTTTATCTGCTACTCCTCCTGTCCACGTCATCATCATTATCATTCAAGGTAGAAAAGCTTAACACAAGTGGACTTTATTTACTAGTTCATGGATTTTTTTTGAAGGTACCATATGTAACATTTTTGGAGTTTAAAACATGAAAGAAATCTTCAACAAAGAAGGAAGTTCTGAGATCGTGTTGAAGAATTGTTGCAGCAATAACTCAGAGATTTTCACTAGTCAACCTTTATTTACAGAGAAGAGGTCTCATCCAGAAGTCACAGATGATAGCAAATCAGCACCGCTAGCTTTAGCAGCTATGGTAAAAAAAAGAATGATTGGTACAGAGGGGCGAGCAGTGGAAGTGATTATTATCTTATGGTGCAAAATCCCATCACATGACTGTCATTGCAGCTTAATATGAAAGTAAAAGTGGAGTATTAGTGCAGGTCGGGTTTGTGTCTCCTGGATGAATTCTGTTCAGTAATTTCTGGGTTCAGTAATGGATCTGGGCCCCATTTCATCTAAAGATCAATGCTGTTCTTGCTGTAATTGTATTCTTGTGATTGTCATGCTAGAAATTGCTAAACTACTCACACTTCAAACTTTAGCTGACATCAGATTCTACGAAGAAGCGGTGTTATGTTGACCCTCCTAATTTTGAAAGCCTGGTTGAATTTTGCAGTTTCCTGGGCAGCTCTTCGTTAGTAGTTGGCTCTTCCCCCTCATTTTCCTCCCCAATTGTACACCGGCAGTTCCACTGCAGTGACCAGGACACGTACACAGTCATCCAGCTTCCCACTCACAGACACAGCCAATTGTGTATGTGCAGACACCCGACCAAGCTGGAGGCAACACAGGGAACCAAACCACCGCCTCCATGTTAGTAGGCGACACAATACACAACTGCACAAGTTACATTATACGGATCCAGCAGTGGACAGATTAAAAACTGGCGAGGGGTGTGGAATATGACAGAATTTACTAACACATTGGAACTGGCATGCATAGCTATCCCTTAAACCGGCTTGGAGTTTATAATCTTTTGCTGCATGTCAATTAGAAATACAACACTGCACACACAAGCGGGCGAGTCAAACCCACCATCAGTATCATGTTATCCATTAAGTCAATCTGCACCAAACCATACCAAGTCAGTGTCAAACAGCTGCTGAATGTCGCGGATAAGCTCATTACAAGCATGTCATGTCTCGGGCAGGACACACCGTCAATAAACACTGACATCTGAAGACAAGGATGCATAAACGACACCAGCACAGACTCAAGCTCAGTGCAGGCTTCACATAATGGGATGAGTGCATCACTAGCGCTTTGTGTAGCAGGTTGTGTGTGTTAGTGTGCGAGGGGAATTATGTAGGACTTTGTAAAAACACCAAGAAGGTTGTGAGTCCTGCCAAGGTTAAAGCAGCTTCATTGAGGCAAACATAAGTGTTTGCTGAGTGAGACTGTACATGTCCGCTGGTGGCGCCCCCCCCCCCCCCCCACACACACACACACACACACATCTCAGCTATAACTGAGTACTCCAGAGAGTTATGAGATTAAAGTGAAAAGACTGATTCTCAAAGAGGATTTTGGGTAATGCTGCAAGACACTAGGGCTGAATGACGATGCAAGCATGAGAGAACGAAGAAGACATGCAGATACTTGTCTACTTAAAAATTTGATTGTTTGTGTGTGCGTGTGTGTGAGAGAGACAGGGAGAGAGAGAGAGAGAGAGAGACAGAGAGAGAGAGAGAGAGAGAGAGAGAGAGAGAGAGAGAAACATCCTAAAGCTTTTCTGATGGTGATGATGTAGCCAACCATCCCAGTTGGGAGGGAGTGTGCAGCACTGCTCCTTGTTGCCAGTGGTAACATACTGTACATCATCAGTGATGGGGGAGGGGAACCTCACGTGCACAAGCTCCACGTGTACACCCATCAGCCCCAACAACCATCCAAAGAGTCTATTCTGGTCCCCACGCTGTGTGTGTACTCTAGCATGAAGATTGCGTGGCTACCGCTTCCCAACACACACACACACACACACACACACACACACACACACACACACACACACACACACACACACACACACAGCATATCCTCCAGCCCACAAACATGTCTTCCAGAGCTGATGTGTCACACGGCATCACGTCCACATCAGCATCACTTCCAGGACCAGAGGGACAGCAGCGGCAGCAGGAACAACAGGGCCTCTGATACCAGACGGGCTGAGACCCAATGGCAAAAATACTCACATGCAACTAACTACAATCACCAGAGACGTTCACTGAAATGACGTGATACACATCTATTCAACGGTTTTCGCCTTGAGTAAAAAGAGACAAGATACAAATGTCATGTTGTAGATCGCTGCAATGAAGAAGCAGCTTTGGAAAAGGTTGGCTTTGAAACTGCACCCTCTCAGCTCTGTACGCTTCAGTGTGTCTGCGCATGCGTAGTCTTGATAAGTTTTGATTTAAGGTCACTATATGAAGTAATACATCCACATATTTATTGTTTATTGATGTATTGCAAAGACGGATCACTGGATTGTCAACAATTGTTTGTATAATCCCTGAATTTGTAATCTGTTTGTATTTGTGACTCAGCAAATCACATGGCGATGACCTCATTTTCAACTGACATCAGGTGGATAGAACGCAAATCCACTCTCGTGTGAGGCCTAAACACACACACTAATACACACACACACACACGCACACAGACAATCACAAATAAACAAATGAATCAGACGTAGAACACGACAGGCGAGGTACACACTGACCCATAAACCTAGTAAATACACGGCTCCGTTGGGAGACTCTCAGCTTGCTGGGGCTGCAAGAATAAAGCAACATTAAAACACTGCATCTAACAAATGTAGGTCCATTCACAAGAAGAGGTTCCTGAGTCACAGGGCTGTGTGTGCGGAACAGAGCTGCCACAGCTAATTGATTAATTAAAAAAATGAAAGAGAAAACTATTTTGATTATCGATTCATTGAAAATTTAAAACACTTGCAGGTTCCAGATTCTTAAACAAAGGGAGGAAAAGTATTTGGTGTCTCAACTGTTGGACTGGCTCTGGGAGATAGTGAGGAGTACTTTTCAAAAACACCAAATTTTCATGATATTTTATACCCTCAATGATTAATTGGTGGAAACATCATTAAATAATCTGCAGTTTAATTGTTATTTGCAGCCCAGGCTTGAACAGCTAAAAGGTTTATTTACAATGTTTTTATGTGTCAAACGTCAGCGTCCATGTTTTACTGTTGTAATTATGGCTTGAAGTTGTCTTAAACACATGCATGCACACCTAACGGAGCCATCACGGGTTGTTCGTAGCTGCTCGTGAACATGTCAGTAGCCAGCGATCAGAGGTGTTTACACACTGGTATCTGACTACTGTGGGACACCGGATTTGCACACAGTTTGGGGATCAATAATAATAAAGTGCCATTATCTGTGTCCCAATTCATTAATAACTCAGGTGATTTTCATAGTAAATGAGACGTGCAAATCTGTGTGTGCGCTTCATAAAAACATGGGCATGGATTACATAATCATGAGCATGGTTTATAAACAGGTGGGCATAAACTGAAGAACCATTAAAACAGATTACAAACCACCGGGCGTGGATTATGACTCCAAGTGCAGTTTATGAACAGGGAGGACTGTGTATATCAGTGCCTGCAGGAGGAGTTTGGGGTTTTTTTTGGTGATTGTTGCAGTCAAAAATACTAAATTTTGAAATGACTTTTTGTAAAAATTGTGAAATAATTTGCAGGATGTTTTTGTGGGGAAACTGCAGTAACTGGAAAAACAAATCACATAAAAAGGCAACACCCCATTCTAAATACTAGCCTACCTAAAGAATCACATCTTGTAACTTCCTATGAAAACTGGCACACCTGCCGTCATAGAGAGAGCTGAGAGTATCTTAGTTCTCAGTTTGTTTTATTTTCTCAGTTGTAAAACATTTGGTACTGACCTAAAATTGGTGGCACATCTACAAAACAGCGGCTCCCGCGTCAACGGAAAATGCAAAGTTTTTCAACATTTTGCGGCAAAACGGACGAATTTTTTGCAACAATAATGCACAAATTCGTGAGAATGCAAGCTCCTGTGTGTTCCACAGGTGTTGGCTGATTTTGCTACTGTAGTATTGCGATTTTCTGGACAGACTGATATACTGACACCACGAAAAAAAGAAAGGAAACATAACAATGCTTTCATAAACTCAAACATCCATCAAAACCAGTTAAAACCTATCAAGCCAAACAAAAAATAAATCACATATCAAAAGTGTGTTACTTTTTTGGAGGGCCGTGTTAACACGAGGATCCACGGTCGGTGCTTCTCAGCAATCTTGTCATCATTGTACAAACTCAACAAGTCAATTTATGTTTTCTCATCTATAATGTATACGCTTTCATCATCCTCCACCCACAAGTTCAGACTGCACACACACGCACACAAACACACACACACACACACACATCGAAATGTCCCCTTCCCAGAATTCCAAATAGAGAGCTCCATAGCAACCATTCATTGACCCCAATCTCCATGGCAACAGGCATCATCATTACTCCCTGTTATTTTTTTTTTTTGGACCAATTTCCTCTTTGTCTGATGTATCTGTCCTTGAACATCTCCCTGTCACTCTTACCAGCTCACTCCGTCTCACTCCATATGTGCTCTTCATCAAGGACAGTTGCAGCACAGAGATGCTGGTTGTTTATCTGCTCGTGTCATTTGTGCAGCAACACTGACACAGTAAATGTATGTTTTTTTTTATATTCTTGTCTTAAATCCATTGTGTAAGTTAAAATTAGGTAAAAGGAAAATAACTTTTGTTGGAAAATCAGCGCCAAAGGGGAAACTAAATAGTAAGCACTCTGTTGGCTGTTATTATTGATTAGCTGGTTGGATGATTTTGCTTTGTCTGTTGACTGTAAGGAGACGCAGGTGGATTTTTGGAGGGGGAGTGACTGTAGCCCATCCCTTATTTCTTTGTTCTTCCTCTCTGAACCACATTCAGACAGTCCTGCCACTAAAAGTAGTTTTAGCCCCTTTACAAACACCCATCTACAGCTTTTACAATGAGCAGCATGATCGTCAAATGGTTTTCTATGAATTCTCGTTAATTTTAATTGATATCGTCCGAGTGCTTTGTCTGATTTTCCGCGACGACGCTCATCTCCCTCAAGAAATTTCCGATTCCCTCCTCTTTCTTTGTTCTGTCCAACCGACAATCTGTCTGTCTGTTTGTCTGTCTATAACCCTCCTTTATTAGCTGCTGGCGCTGAGCTGAGCTGAGTCTGTCTGTGTTTGTGTATGTGTGTGTATTTGTGTGTGTGTGAGAGAGAGTGTGTATGAGATTACAAGAAGACAAAGAGAATCAGAACAAGAGATTCATTTGTGAATACCCCTAATTAAGCCTAGAACTCTGTTTTCTTGTGCTTGAATTTGTGCAGTCAGTAACTAAGTGCACGATCTCTAGACCACTAAAGACTCCAGTTAATGATCCTCACACACACACACACACACACACACACTTGACCAAACAGACTTCCTTTCACACCATCAGCAAGCGAAGCCAAACACTAGAATCTTATGTGGCTATAACAAAGATGCCTTCTCTCTACCCCCAACACACAACAAACATCACACTCATCACGCACAAACATTGACTGTGCTGATGGCTAATGAGACAGGGAGACCAAACATCATTCTGACTAAAGAACAACTCTTATTTGTGCCACGTGTCTTGTGGCTTTCCTTCACTGTGTTAAACACAGTAATGTGTTGATATCAACAGCAAACCACAAACATTTCTTGCTATGAGGTAACTCACAATTTGAACAAGATTATTAGGTGAAAAACTATTCCTTAACAGTAAACGTATGATGTTGTTCACGCCACTTGTCCAGCACTACAGAGCTTCAGTATTTCAACATATATTTGAAGGTGCACTGATTTGCTCCATACGTTTCTGTCAGACTTGAGCAATGAACTCCCGCTGGCTTGTTCTACTGCTTTGAGGAATTAGACGCTGGCTCGGAATTCTCAGTGTAGGAAACGAGAGAAGAAGGAAGAAGACGAGGAGAAAAGGAGGAAAATTAAGATTCTCGCCTGCTGTTTTCTCAGTCAGCGTAACACTAACATCTCCATTTTAACACAAAGGTCAAGAGAGCAATGCTCACATCATAAGCATGAAGGATGGACTTCAAGTCTCTGAACTTCTTTTGCCATGTTTACATTCCTGTCTGTCCCATTGAGTCCCATTAGTTTCACTTAAAATGAAGTTACAATAATGCAGTACTCCCCTAATTTTCAAATTAACAGGTCTACATGCATCCGCATTGTGTTTTACCACTCGTATCAGCTGCTCAACAATACATGACTACATAATTCTGCTTTAAATTCTGACCAGTCGTCAGCGTTTTGTACTTCAAATGTTCACAGTGGCTTCAACTAACTACTCAAAAGACCTGTCAGCCATGTTTTGGACAAAGTAAAATGGTCAGAAACAACAGGTACAGTTGCCCAGAATGTAAATTGATGAGTTCTTTGTTTTATCTAAACAATTCGATTCTAAGATCCGAATGTATTCAACCTTTATTTTATCAGGAAGAGCAGAGACGGAAACACAAATTGAAATGAAAACAAACAAAATAAAAACAGACAACCATAAAACATTCACATGAAATTAACTGGCACCCAAATAAAAACCATCAAAGACTTAACTCAACACAGCAAATGCACTAGTGCTCAGTAACAGGACATGTGGATTAAGCACTCAAATAATCCTTAATCCTACTTTAATAATCTTCTATTCTGATCAAATAATCCAGTTGAAGATTTTTTTTCTGATGATATAAAACAGTAAAAGCCAACACGTGTTCACATTCAAGTGTCTTGTACTGTGTAAATGTACTTGAACCATACTTTCACGCTAACTCACAGCTAAGGAGTTCCAACTCTGGGAAATATCGACTGTGTAAACGCATTAATATATAATTAAAGCTATTAATAATGGAGTTACAAACTTTGCTACACAATTCAACAAAACATGACCATAAACCCAAGATAAGAGAGCTAAAAGACCACGTCTGCTGGCCTCGATGCAGCCCAACATTAGTCTAAATGTGACGCGTCTGCGTTACCATTACTCCCAAACAGCCTCTCTGTGCAGCACTTTCTATAAACACAATACACTTATAAATATTTCTGGTAGAGTTGTCTGGGATGTGGAAATGTCATTACATAATTCCAGTGTACATTCCAGCGACAAGCCAACAGGAAGTGTGCTGGAGGCTTTGGAGTGCAAACCAGCAGAAATCATTTCTCTCAAATGTATTGTAAGCGCAACTCAAGCCAGGTGGAACTGCTTTTCCTCGGAAAATGTAACAGTTTCTTTCCCTTTTTGCCAAGAGAGGAGGGCAGAGAGTAAAAGTGGGAGAACTCATTGAGGAAGCCATTTCTGCTGACTTGGTGAAATGCAGCGGTTACATCACCAGTGTGCCATTATGTGTGTATGAGGGAAAGAAGGTCAAAAACTAAGATTAATAATGATCTGCTCCAAAAAACTTCCAATATTAACACACAAAACACACACACACACAGCAGCAGCCTCCTTCCATCCTGCTGTTTTTGATATTTATTCCATGTAAAGTGGAGTTTTTCATGATGCGGCCTTTGTCAAATCCTCGTGCCCTCTGCGAAGTGAAGCAGTGTCCTGGTTAAAGTTGAACCACTTAAGTTCTGAAGGGCGAGTTCGATCAAGCTGCATTCAGAGGAATGTGGGGCTCACATACTCCACCCCACATAGGGGGTTAGGAAAATAGCCTGAAAACAGATGAATGGGCAGTCGAATGGAAAGACAGACACAGAGTGGTTGTGTGTGTGAGAACCAGAGAATAAAGGTCACCTGAAACAGCCCAAGAGTTTACAAGAAAGGGTTGTTGCATGGACGCCATTAAACAACGAGCAACACGGGAAGACACTGCATCCTCATGGAGCACAGCAGACTGACAGCAGCAGGAGGCCCAAAAGGCCAGAGAAGAGAAAAGGAATTCTCATCCCATCTCCAACCTCTTTAACCTTGGCTGAGCTTCCGGAGGGGAATGAGCAGCAGCCGACATGCAGACACGCAGCCTGCATGAGAAACATAGGGGAGGAAGACCATAGAAGCACTTGTTCCTAGGACTCCTTCCCTTCTGTCCTCTTAGCATCCCCCCTAACATCCACCAGATGATAGTGAGGGATGCTAGAGTGGAGAACTGGGTTGGAGGACAATTCAGGAAGCGAAATTATAGAATCAGAATGAAAGCGCATTTACCACAGCCTGGTTTGGTGCCTCGCTCAGGAACGTTTACCTCCTACCAAACATGCTCTTGAAAGTGGGAGAAGCCCACAGTTTACAGCAGAAAAAGGGGAAAAATATCAACTTGTTTTATACTGTAAAACAAGTTGATATTCTCACCATACAGTGATGCAACAACTCAATGACTAAGCCAGCTCTGAATCACAACCCCCACACGCCTGCAGCTGAAAACCAGAAAGCAAAACTAGAATAAGAATGAAAGTGCATATTGTCCTGAAGGATATTTCAGCCTCTTTGCTTTCACCTAAAAACCAAACCAAAACAGGCTTTTCAGGACACAGCATGTTAAGGTGGACTTTCCTGGAAGACAAATTCATCACAGTCGTCAGATACAACATATCACATTCGAGTCGCCCCTGCTAAACACCTGTTAGAGGTTATTCCACGAAATACATCAGAGGAAGAGCGTCTCCCTTTTATACGACTGTCAAAAGATAACAAGAGTCACTGCCACTTGTGTCCACCCAGTGCTTAAAACAACAACGCATGAATGAAGAGATTATAATCCAGACAACAGCAGTTGAGTACAGAAGGACAATTAAAAGGTTTAAAGTTAAAATCTACATTCCTGCAGCTTCACTAAGCACAAGGAGCCACTGTTCCTATGAACACAGCACAGAGAGCATGACCTCTATACTGAAGAATGTCTGCTACAGATAAGGACAGACTTGTTTTAGCCCTCAAAAACGCACACACATACACACACGCTGGTATACACAAGTTCATAAGTAAATGGAAAATTGAGTACACTTCATTTACACAACCTACATCGAAACAAACACACACACACACACACACACACACACACACACACACACACACCTGGAAAAGACAGCAGACCCCTTCTCTGAGCAGGACATGTTCACAGGAAGTTACTACTCATGTCGGGCTTTAAATCATTTTTACTATTTTTTTACTTCAAATTGTCTCGACAAAATTCTGGTATGGACGTTTTCATTACTGTTTCTTAGATCTGAATGAGAGATCCTCTTATTTTATTTATGTTAATTTTGACCTCAAGAGTTGAACAGAAAAAATACTGGAAGACGGGACAACTCCACCCATGGTGGACTCCTGACTCCTGATTAGTGACTGTCGACTCCTTTGAAGCTTTGAAGGCTCAAGTTCGACATTCTGGCTTGCAGCATCTGTACGTAAACATTTGGCTTGAGCTGAAGGAGAGCCAGTCGTGGTCGTGACTGACACACAGCTCACCATGGTTGTGACTTGTCAATCACAAGGAAGCCACGCCCTAAAGGATCCCTCGCTTCTGTTGCTTGCTTCTGTTCAGGCAACTCACTTCCTGTACATCATCTTATCGCTGTTGAGTTCTAATAAATCTCATTTAAACAGATTAATCATTTGTTGCCTGGTTTTGTAGTTTCCTCTGATAAAGGTGGACATGTTGCAGCCTGGGTGTTCCTGGTTTCACTGTCAGCATCTTGGCGCTGAGCCCGTGACGACGGCAGAGTAAATTGAGCAGGAACAAATGCATGAATGAATGAATGAATTTGAATGCTGATTCCACCCTTCTGCACTGAAGACAAAATCCAGACGTAAGGGTGTGTTCGTGTTTTTTTTCCCTTGTTTTTAAAAGGGACACACACAGATATATAGCTGGATTGTTTTACCCCATCATTGATGCCAAAAGCAGAACTCTACACCAGAAAACAGTCTTTTAAGCTTTGACTGTGAATGTCACGGCTTGGGTGAGTGAACAAGGTGAAGCTGTGAGTGTGACACTGTGGGAGTGTTTGTCCTCCCACTGTGAGCTGCAGCAGCAGAAGTTAAGATGTGTTGTGAGATATGATGTCTATTCATAGGCAGATGTGTGCGCGTGATTGTGTTGTCGTGAGAGGAGAGACACTCGTTTTCACCAGAGCGCCAGGTTTTACAGCAGCCTGCTTCCCTCCTGTTACCTCTGGCTGTGCTGACCAAACATCAGGAAAATAAACCTCCTGCTGACAAACAATCAGATGTGCTAAAAAGGAAACGAAAGCAGCGATGTGAGCTTTCATTTATCAGAGAACGACTTGTCTGTGTCAAAAACTCAGGAAGGTAGAAGGCTGGCGTTACCTATGATCATATCTTTACCTGCTGAGCCACCTGTGTATTTCAATATACCAAGTCCATCCATCCATTCAGCTTCTATAACACGTATCCATTGAGCTTATGGGGGGGTTGGTGGTGGCTAGAGAGCCTACCCCTGCTGACATTGGGTGAGAGGTGGGTCACCAGCCCCTCGCAGGGTTTTGTCCAGTCCTAATGATCTATTTTATATTGTGTGTGTGTCACCAACCTGATCATGGATGAAGCTGTGAGATCAGTCAGTTATTGTGTAATATTTGTAACAGCTGTGTGCAGTGACAGCAGTAGTAGTTGTTTGACTGCAACGATAACAACATCATGCAAGTTTCAAGCCTTTTAACTATCCAGTCAGACACTTTTATCTGAGGCACTGATCCGTTGATCATCACCAGAAGACCTCCTCAGTACAATTTCAAAAAGTTGCAAATGTTTCAACAAATGGTTGTTCAATAAACCTTTTTCTCTCGCTCGTGCGCGCGCACTCACACACACACACACACACACACACACACACACACACACACACACACACACACACACACACACACACACACACACACACACACCTCTCTGTGTTGTGTTGAAGGAAATGGAATCTGCTGAGGGGGCCACATTGACAATCTGGGAATCACAGGACACTGAGCTCACAGAACGGACAAATTGAGTTTGGCATAAACATTTGTACATGTAATGAACTCTAGAACAGCCATTCATTGGAAATGTTCTGTTTCTGTTGGCCTGATATGGCAGTAGGACCTTTTCACAGCAGCCATTTTGAGATGTCATTACAGGGTAATGGAACTGATAACAGGAATTATGGCCCTGTTCCATTCAGGCTGCACATGCTCACTGGAATCCCACTTAATTGAGGGGAGAGTTGAGGTATCATTTCCAGTATAGAATGTAATGTAATTTGTGACCAAGTGTCCTCCATGAACATGACAGCAGTCCAGCACACGTGTGTTAAAACACATATCAGAACAGAACGACCATGTGAACTCTGCATGTGCACTCAAACGTGATCGCAACGTGCAACGTTCATATGATTCTCCTTCAAGTGAGAAGTGTTAAATGCATGACTTTAAAGCGGCGTCGGTGTGGTGGGAGAAAAGTGAGACTGAGGAGTGAAAAGTGGAGAGAATGAAGAGGCAGGTTTACATTAACACAAGGGGTGGTCTTCCACAAGACCCCCGCACAGTGAGACAGCTAGAGAAAGAAAACATGCAGGACAGGGAGAGCTGCCGTCTGGAACATGTATGAAGTTACAATCCAAAAGCACATGTCCATGCACAGACACTGTGCAGTCACGACTGACCTTATAAAACAGCGCAGGAAGGAATCTGAGCAACAGTGAGGAACATCACAGTCTGAGCCCCAGATGTTCCTTTGCAATTATTCTCAGGCTATTTGACAGTTTACGAGGTACAACATTTTATTTTGGGTTATTTTATTCTAGGTATTAAAGGTTTAAAATTCTAGAAAGAAGTACTATGAGTTGAGTTAGTTCATGGCCTCTGTTTAACGAATAGAGCAGCATCTTTGAAATAGCTGGTATTTTTATGGAGGACTGAGACAAGATCTGAGACAAGCTGAATACCTCAGTCCCAAACGATGACAAAATGCTGAAACCCTTCAAGCTGAATTACATGTGTTGCTTGAAAATTAAAAGTACTTAAAGCGAACAGAGCGGTGTGAAGGAGTGAGTCCTAAAAACGGCGGCTGCTAAATGGCGAGTAAATGAGACTATGGAAGTTTCCAAAGTAGGTGCATGTCATCATGCTGAGAAGAGATGGTGATGTTGAGGTGATATGCCTGCAGTGTGGTTAGATCATTGTATAGTTGTTGTTTTTTTTTTAACTTTTTACTGATATCAATTGCATTTAAGGCTCAAAACAATAACACGGTGCTCATTTGTGACAAAAATCTTGCTGAAATATACGAGCCATGAAATTTTGTTCGACTCAGCTTCGTTTCTCGAAGTGTAAAAATGTTGATGCTAACGTTCAAGGACAGAAGTATCTGTCGTCCCTGCAGCTCTCTGTGGTGTAAGCCATTAACGCCGTGGAACTTCATTGGTCTTGTTGCCATTACCACGCGTCGGATAAATGAATAGAAACTGTTAATTCTGATTTCGGCACATGTGATAGAAATCCTCAAGTACAGTAACAGCAGCTCAGTTAGTGCACGTATTACCATCTTGTATCATTCTCATTGGAGGAACTGTTGGTATGTATTTTTAGACATTTTTATCTATTTGTATCTTAGCGTTAAGATTAACTCGTACTATTGTACTATTTGATGCAATTACTTTCACAGCTGTGGGATTAAATGTGTGTAGCGGCAGTTTAACCACCGGTGCTCTGCTCCAGTTTCTTGCTCTTTTGTCCAAAGTAAACTGCCAGTGGCATTTACCAGGAAACTTTTAGTTCTGCCTGTTTCCTATAGAGTTGAGCCTTAATCTCTCCTCTCTCCGGGCCTAAATCTCTCTTACAGAATTTCCCTGTTCAGCTCGCTACATCTGTCTTCTCTACAGGGAGGGACATGTGCACACGCCGTAATTCCCGCCATGACTCTACATGCACATACCGAAGCCACGGTATCCTGAGCACAGTCATCCCTCCTTCCTGCCTCAAGACATATTACCGAGGAGTGACTGTGCCTCAGCTGTTCTGCTTCATCTGCTTGAATCAGATGGGCAATCCATCCCAGCACCCATGTTGAAAAGAGGTCTGTCTGTGAGTGTGTTTGCGAGAGAGAGTTTGAGGGGGCGGGAATGATGGCTCCAAGGAAGTGCAGGGCTGCTGACACGGCAGATGGGAATGTTTTCCATTGGTTGCTGTGAATTCCACAGAGACGCAAGTCAAAGATGCAGGCGGAATAATGTCAAGCTGGGGAGGTGACAAGTAATCAGTTTCAAAGAGCGCAATCAGGGTTCCTCTCTGCCCCTGTCTCTGTAAAGAAGACCGGCCTGTCAATCACACGGATGGTTTTAGTGCTGCGGAGGTGTTTGGATTCAGTCAGGATCAGGGAGTGATCGATGATAAACATCTGAAAAAACAACCTAACAGACAATCGTGCTGAAACAAGGGCATGAATGAATGCGTTCACCAGAAGCTCAAGTAACTGGCTCAAAAATTCTGACACATCGCTCTTTTACTGCCTCCACACAGCATCACACTGCTCTGGGCGAAAGAAATGTGGGCGGAGGGAGAGAAAGACAGAGTTCAAGAAGACGCACAAAGTAAACAACATATGAAGCTGAAAATAAGATGTAAAAGAAAACTGCAGAACTAAGAGGGCAGAACTTCAACAAATCTGAACCAGCTGCTCAACTGGATCCCAGATGTTAAAGAGTGAAAGTCTACACAGATGCGCGCAAGCACACACACACACGCACGTGCACATGCGTGCGCGCGCACAAACCCAGCGTCTGTCTTCCTAGTTTGCATGAGAACACTGCAAGCCAATGAACCACATAAGTACGTGATTCCTGATCGTGAGCAGCTCTCGCCTCTAATGAGACAGCGGTCTTCTCAACAGAAGAGATGCTATCAACAGTGTTTTCACAGGTGGGTGAACACGTGTCCAGACCAGCATGTAGAGATTTATCAGGCAGGTTGCAGTCAGTTTAGTCCTCCTCCTTTCTTTTATTCCATCAATTCAATCATCCATCCGTCTGGATGCTCCTCCAATTACATCCCCTATTCTGACATCCATCTATCATCTCTCTAGCGGCACAACTTCCTCTTCCTGCTTCATCCATACCACAACACCCACAGACACACACACAGATAATGACCTGGTCTTGCTCCCGCAGCCCTGACACTGATTCATTAGGCAGAAGAAGGAAGTTTAAAGGAGGTAAAAAGGGCGAGAACAGGACAGCGATCAGACAGATGACCACCACCTCGCAACACCACATTGTGGAGGTCATTGATGGAGATTTGCAGGAGGAGACAGGTGTTCAGACCCTGTTCTTGTCCCATTTATAGCAGTTAATACAGACGTTTTTCCAAAAATCTCATATAACTTTATTTCCCAACAGTCACTTCACCAAGTTGCTATCAAAGTGAATAATGATAAAACAAAGTGGTCTGAACTATAAAACATTAATCTGACGCTACATTGCCGTACTGGGTATTTCCAGTCTCCTCCAAGAAATGATCCTGACTGGCGAGTTGTTTCTGTGGTACCAGCATGTAATTGTAACAGATGTCATGACGCCACCATGCAGCATTAAGCGGTCGCGGTCATTTTCATGGTTGTTTTGCGTAATTCCTTAAGATCAAGTTGCAGGATATCAGTCACACAGGAAAAGGCAGGGGGACAAGTGTACATACTGAAAGAGAAAGAACTGACAAAAAATCAGAATATCTCTGACAATCTTCTTTCCGGCAGTTGGTGAAACCAGTTTGGTGGTTTTTGAGGTCGGGCTGGGCTTGCAGACATAAGATAATTCCCACATTGTCTTCAGATGATCCACATTTACAGGAACTATTCATCATAGCAGCGTCAATAAACCTCTTTCTTTAAGTGTGATCGAGCATAACACACAGACAAACAACTTTAAAATGTGTGTGTGTGTGTGTGTGTTGAGTGGAGACTTGTGGAACTGGCTTGCCCCAATACATTTCTGAGTCAGTTGAGCATGAAAACTATGAGGACCACAGAAGCCGCTGCTTGTCTAAATTCAGGTTGATATTTTGTGTTATGGAGTCATTTTTAAATATCCCGACCAATAAATGCTTCAGGATGAAAACTCGCTGATCCTTCAACTTCGCTGCATAAAGAATTACAAAACTGTTTGAGAAATCCAAAACAAACAAAACAGCTTCAAGAAATGTTCTTTTCTTCCAGTTTTAAAAGCATTTTTGGAGTCTTCAGTGTGAGAAACAACCAGCTGACTGACCCTTTGACCACACCAGATAATTGCTTATGTCACGTCACTGCACCATTTGCTGACTTTAATGTGTGTACACTAACACACACATGCTGCAACATGTTTTGCAGCCTGTGATCACATACATGTACTCATGTCTTGAGAGCGTTCCTTCACGCGTGCCTTAATGTGTGACTGTCAGCACTGTCTGGCCACCGCAGATGCATTCCACATATTACACGCCAACTCATTTCCTTTAACAACTTCCTGGGAAGCAAAAAAAAAAAAAAAAAAAAAAGAATAAAAGAATCTCCATGGCAAGTTTGGGGGTTCACAGGTCAGACATTGCTTGTAAAAAGAAACCCACATCAGAAACCAATCTAGCTATGTATCAGCAGATTTAAACTGGAAAAGCCTTGAAATCTTTGGGAATACAGCGTTTGAAATACGACAGACAAACGTTTCTTACCGAGCCAACATGGATCAAGCAGCTCTGGGAACACGATGCAGGCAATTTTACATAATAGTCTTGATTTGAGTTTCAACAGAACTTGGCAAGATTTTCCTCCGCCGAATCCTGATCTCTACGGGAGTGAAGGATTGCAGTAAGATTTATATACAATGCACTGCGAGAGCTACTGAGAGCTGGAGGGATTCTTCAGTAGGCCTTTTTTTCACAGCAGACATTTGGACTTGTGCTGGCGGGAACAGCGCACGAACAGGAACAACAGCCCCATTCCATTAATTGGCCCAGTAACCCACATCAGGCACATCACCGGAGCCAAGTCCAAATGTCTGCCATGAGAAAGCTAATTGGGGACACATTTTTCACTCCACAGGGGAACCTGTGTCTCAGATATTCCCTCGACATTTGGCACAAACCTTTTGTTGTGACTTTGTAGCAATTTTTGTTACCTATTTTTGAACTACAATGACCCACGTGTGATGTTTGCATGGGCTTGTGCCCTCGCTGCTGCCGTTTCATGTCGTTAATTAAAGCCTAATGGCATCTTTAATAGAGTTTTTAATGACTTGCCCTCCATAAGTTAGTCTACCTATTAATCAATCATTGCTCTATAATTGGATCAATTACGTCAGGAAGAGAAAGGTGATTATTCAGTCAAAGCTCTAACTAGGTCCTGCAGGTCTAGGGGTGTGAGGGAGATCCAAGGATAGCATTTAAAGCTTTTTTTTTTTTTAATTATTATTATTTCTACCACCAATCTGAAACAGAAAAATGTGTTCTGCTCTTATTGTGAAAAAAAAACTTGATTTAATAGCTCTGCACTATTTTTAATCACAATATCTTTGAGGACAAAACTCGAGCCAACACATTTTACAAACAACCTTGACTATAACTTTTCCAAACATCAACAGATAAACAGTGGATGCTGCCATATTTGCCAACAACTGATGGTAGTGAGCAAGGAAAACACCAGCCGCTACTGATGCATAGCCAATATCAGTGCGTCCCTAAGATTTTTGGGGGGGGGGGGGGGGGGGCGAGGTTTTCTTGACATTACTGGCAAATTTCAAATTGATATGATGTCTACTTACAGAAATCTGACTCAACTATTTTGAAAGTCTACAGAGCTCTATTATTATTATTATTATTATTATTATTAGAGACTACTGAATTTTTGCAGTTAAAGAACAAAGCAGAGCCTCTTCCTAAGGCCTTCCTTTATTCTATTGAATATATAAAGTGGCCTCGATCACCATTACTTCAATATATCCTACTTTGTTTTCTATAACTTGACAAATACAGCGCGTTCATCATCATCAAAAAAAAAGGGGGGGATGTTTTATTTCCTCCATTATCTTAACAACCTTTCATCTGATCGATGCCAAACTAAGCATGTGGTGCTGGTGTTGATTATTCGTGGATTCTGGCTGCTGCTGATGGGGTCTGTCGTATTAATGACCTCCTTATGATTGGATGGCTTTGATGTTTTGTGTCCTGTGACCAATTTGGTGCAACTTTCTCTATTCTGAGAATAAAATCGGTGATTAAAAGGCTTTGATACATCACACGTCTCCCGGCACCTCTTAACAACGCGCGCTGCACAGGAATCAAAGCAATGACAAAAGACCTTTGCTGGCAGCCTTTTGGATATGAAAACTCAGAGGGATTCAAAGACCTTTTATGAATAAATGACGGATGACATCATGACCATCAGCGTGAGACAGGTCTTCAAATAACCCTGGATGGATAGTTAAAGGTCAGATTGACCACATAAACTGGCTAAAATATGAATATTCCTAACGACTGAATCAATCTGTGCAACAGATTGAAGGCTCATTTGAAGTGCAATCAAATATTAAGTGAGTCAAACCAATTTCTGCACTTCGGCACCATCTTGGCCCCTACAGCGGCGAAGGAGGGGAAATCGTATTGAGGCTAAGAGGCTGATAGTGTGTGAGCTTTAATGTGGTGTTTGTAGGCTATCCACTTGATTTAATCAGAGAGTGTGGTTACTGATAATCCTATTTCATATATGGGCTCCACACTAAGTCCCCTGGCAACATGTGCAGCGGAGTGGCAGGAAATCTGCAGTGCCGTGGATTCAGAGGAAGTGTCCACGTGCTGGACTGATGCTCTCTGGTGAACACGTCAAAGTCCTGTCGGCCTGACGGGCAGCCATAGACCCCTTGTGACAGATTAGTCCACATGCCAGCCAGAAGACACATGGATATGAGCACGTGCAGATAATATACACATAAAAACCAGATAAAGACATTAAAACCCATTTACAAAAAACATGCTGGCTTTTGGCAGCACTCATAATCTCCCCTTAATGCAACAAAACAAGAGAAAATTGTGTGTTTTCTCAAGACTGCAAGCAAGTGACGTTTAGAATTTATTGTTTCACTCTTTTTTTTCCAACCAAAATGGTCAAACATTTGCTTCTTTTCGACCTAAGGATGCACAATATTGGATTTTTTTCAACTGATTTCACTGAAAGGAAATATTGACCAAGTCTGACATGGCATGTCGTGTTATTTTCCCCCCTACATTTAAAGTATTGTTCATGCTAACTAACTGCCTGGCATAAAACATTTAAATCATATTTCCACAACATCTGGAAAAGCCTGTACGTTGTCTCATCATAAACAACAGATGATGAGCAAAGAAGAAGAGAACCAAACAAAATAGGTTTATACAAATATATAATCGCCCATCAGACGACTACCGACACAGGAAGAAAAGTCCAATACCTGCCAAGAACACCCAGCCTCCTTTACAAACACAAGGGTTTGCTGGTTTTCGGGTCCTTAAAGATGGCAAGTCTTTTGAGTGTTGGACTGTTAGATGGACAAAGTAAGTTTGCCCTATGGGCTCTGGGAAATTTCTTGAAATGCTGCAGCCTTAATAGTTGCTGAGCTCACCACCGAGATGGCAAAGAGTGTAGAGACCTCCTGATCATGCATCTGCAGCACGTCCGAGGGCTTTTCACTCGCGTGATGAACGAGAATGTTGTGCTATTAGTCGCCGAAAAGTGATTCTAATTCTTCTCTTGTTTGATGGGTGGAAAGTTAAAAGAATTCAGTAATGCACAGTCGCATTTAAGTAATTGTGGAAGCTTTTTTTTCTAATCAACTAAATCAACTGTGACTTGTTTATGATTGCACTGTCAGAGATTAATTAAATTATCGATCTGCCGTATCGGTCATTTATTTAAAATGTCGGTATCAAGCCAGTTTTGCTCAAGTTGTCTTCTGTTGGTAATAAAGTCAGATGACAGGGACAAAACATGGTAAATATAGAATTTATGGGCTGTAAAAAAAAAACGTATTTTTAATATTGACATCTATAAATATCAGCACAGATTAAAATCCAACATGGTGCCTCTACTATCTACTCCATCCGGCTTAAACCACAACCACAATGATGGAAATCAAAGTGCATTATGAGCATTCGGCTGGAATGTCCAGATTGGAACAACTTTCTTCGGCCATCAACGTCCGCTGATGGGTAGCTGTTCAATCTACAGACATGCATTCTGCCCATGTGTGGGATTGTTTGACCTTCCTATACCTTCAAAGGAAAACCTCCAGTGAGTAAATCCCTTCAGATTAGGAGCAAATGCGAGAGATTCGTTTGACGATTTATACTGGTCGCCAGCGAACAGGGAAGGTCCCGCTCCTGAGCAGTTTAGAGATCATAAGCTGGGTGAATTTGTTCAGTCTTGTTTAGTGTAACAACAAAAGATAGAAGTTTTAACGTGGATGAGGAATATCCATATATGGGCAGTAGGAGGATTGTAGGGCAGCGGTGTTCTTCCCGTCAGCTCACATCTGCACACATGCATTAGAGAGAGTGGCTGGGAATGAGTGTCTTGACATTAGCAACTTAATGTGAGTGGTCTGGAATCCTTCTTAACGTTCACCGGTAAACTGATGTCGCAGCGAGGATCTATTTCTGGAGAGGCTCTGAGGGTCACGCCGGCTCAGAAAGAGGTTTTCTTTAAAATACGTTCAAAACAAGGACATTTGATGTGTAGCTGGGATTTCATTCTTCTGTGGCCTCGTGGTTTTAACGCTCTCCAGGCTTCGTCACATTAGAAGACAACAAAGCTTCAGTGTTAAACTACGTTGGCAACAAGTGATCTTATTCAGCACTTTTAAGGTTTTCTTTTCTGCTGTAAAATTGTGTGCTCAAGGTCACTGTGTGATGCTCCGTTTACACACACACACACACACACACACACACACACACACACACACCAGCCTGCTGGCAAAAAAATGCTACCAGCTGTTCGAGTGTTGAAAGAGCCTGATAACCCAACCATCCTTGCCGTGCCCACTGAAGCAAACCTTCCCCTCCTCCGACTCCAGCAGAAAGCAGCAAGGCGAACATTTACATATTCCAAGCTGCTGGTCAATAGGAATTCATTATCTCAGACAGGCAAAGTGATGATGTGTGTAAAACAGAGGATTATGTTCAGGTAAAAAAAAAAAAATGTAGACGGCGAAGACAAGCCAAGGCGCCAGACAGATATCTAGAGCATCAGGCAGCACTTTAATCTGCCAATAAGCTGAGAAATGCTTTTAAAATCATGATGGAAACCAAAAATAAGAGGTGGCGGGCACGGCGTCTTCTCATCTTCAGTCTCTTTTTAACTGGGCCATTTATATAACAGAGAAGACTACTGTGTCTCTGTCGAGTCTCTAAACAAGTATTTTTTGGTAGAAGGACTCACCAAGCGTCACAGATGTGCGTTAATGATAAAACTGGCAGAAGCAAATGAAGCCAACGGTAAGCTTCACTCATGATTCCAATTCTTAATGAATGAATCATTTAAGAGATGCCCCTATTAAAAAAAAAAATACACTGACAAGATTGTGACCTCTCAGCGGTATCCATAGCAACAGCAGAGGAAGCGCACACCTGACTGGAGCAGAACAGATAAAGAAGATATCAGACACAGTGAAAGGAAATGGTGGAAGAACAATTCGTCACCATCGCCATCGTAACATCCGGACAGGAGATATGTGTGTGTGTGTGTGTGAGTGTGTGTGTGTGTGTGGTGCATCAAAAATGATTCAAGTGAACTGGCCGTGTAACATGAATACAGGAAAAGAGTTTAGAGATGAGTTGGCAGAGGGTAAAGTCTGCAGTGTTGGGGGTTCCTGTGAAGCCTGCACATTGTCATTGCTTCTTCTTCTTTTTTTCTTTTTTTTTCCAAACCAGAAATATCTTCAAAGGAATGAGTCACTTTCACTGAGTCTTTTGGAAATATTACGAAGAAACACAAAAGGATTCTCAGGTCCAAAATCTCTGAGATGAAGAGGCCCACTTATTTCCCAAAGGCTGAACATATGGATGTGATGTCAGAAAGGTAGTGCTTTATTTATCCTGGAGAGGACATTGCAGTAACTTAGTGGCAGAGAAGTAAAGGTAGGAGTTTGTCATAAATACAAATACCAATGCGTGGAATTAAAAAAAAAACTATGTGCAAAGACATGCCCTTGTAGTACTCCTTAGAGAAACATTCAGATGCTCAGTAGTGCTGCTACAGAGCATGCTAGCTGATGGCGTGAGGAGTGGATCGCACCCTTACGCCATAATAACTCCATGGTTTGCATCCAGTCTGTCTCCTATTGTCACTCTGAAGCGTGTGGACTCACTCAACCTGTCTGGAGAGCTGGTTGTGGTGTGTGTGTGTGTGTGTGTGTGTGTGTGTTGACTGTTGTCTCTGGTTCTGTAACCTCCCAGACGTATCGCTGCAGGCAACATCTGTTATTCTACATTCAGTCAAATTTTGGGTACTTATTCAGGCAAACATGTTACTTGAGCAGGAAAATGGATTTTAGATATTCTAGATCTCACCGCTGCAACAACACACACACACACACACACACACACACGTGAAGCATATTTGTTTCAGAAAAACCAATGAGGGCTTTGTTGCGGCTCCTGTCATTTGTCTGTACTGCAGTATTGATAACACGATTAGTTGTTACCTCCTCAGAAGTTGTGATGATTTTTTTTTCCTTTTTTTTTGGGGGGGGGGGTGTTTGTTTGACAGTCATCAGACATGGTGGTGGTGGTGGTGGTGGTGGTGGTGGTGGTGGCGGGGGTGTGTGTGTGTGTGTGTGTGAATGGGCCAAGGAAGAACCCAATACATTTTGGGGCAGATTAGTTATAGCACCACCTGGAGACACTTGGATGTTCTCCTCGGAGGGGGTCACCCCGAGCCGTGTCAAGTGTAGTCAAAAACTTGGTGATGGGTCACTGAGAAGATGGCGTCATCATGGCTGTCGATTTTGATATTTCACCATAGAACATGAAAACAGTTGTAACTGGACTTCAAGTGGTCCGTACAGGCTCCCAGCCTGAAGACATCAACACGTTCAATTTAACGCACAGCCATAGCGCCACCTAATGGTTACAGGAAGTGATGTTTACAAGGGGCTCAAATGGCATCTGCAGAGTCCTGGAGGAGATATTCGCTCTGTGGAAGTTTTCTAGTTTATCCTCACTTTTATTTTGACCCAGTCTGGAACAGAAACACAGTTCTGGTCTGCTGCCATTAAAAGGAAATCGTAAGTAACAGAAAGTCTCCAAGCCAAAGTCTGACCCAGTAAGGGCCAGCACGAGAGAGCAAACGGCCTTCAGGGAATCAGATGACGATCGTTTAGCTCTGACAACGACAGGCAGGTGCACATGCTTGGTCTGATTCTGTGGTGAACCAACATAGCAGGTAACTGCTGCATGAAGAGCAGGACAAAGGATAAAAGAGTTTAATATACCGAGGCGGAGGAGGAGGAGGATGAACAAAAAGATGTGTGTCAGAGATACTAGGGCATACCTTACATACTCGTTCATGCACACCCAAACACACGTATGCGCATAAACCATCGGGCACAAGTTAAGACCTGCAACAAGTGGGTGTGTGTGAGCTGTTTTAGCACCGTGTGTGGGAAGACGGACAGGAATGGCTCCTATCCTCCTGCTTTCCCAACATGACACAAGAAGGAAAATGAAAGCCAAGAAGCCACTCAGTCAGATATAATCGAAAAGAATGCACAGCCTTCACAATCGCAACCTTTGGCGATGTCCTCTGAGTGTGTGTGACACCTGGTTTAGGGCGCCTAAACATCAAATCCTTGTTTAAAAACGAAAGTGCCCTGGTTTTGAGTGCTGTAAATATGCAATCTAGCAAAAAGAAGAAGTAATCAAATTAAATTCAGTTAACATTAAACGCAGCTGAGTTCATTCCAGGACGCCAGACACATGCCTGCACCAACCCCCAGAAAAACCTGACGTTATTCTGGTTATGTAGACAGAGAAATAAAGACATTCAGACGTATGTGTGTGTGTGTGTGTGTGTGTGTGTGTGTGTGTGTGTGTGTGTGTGTGTTCTAAGAGCAGCTTGAATGCAATGCTGTTCTAAAAAGTTATTCAAGGTTGTCACAATTTAAACAATGCTACATTTTCCCTACTGCTTGTTAACATGATCCGTGTCAACATCAGCTTCCTTTGTGAGTGGTGGAATTTTCCAAATAACAGTCATCGTAAGTGCATGGGAGAGTAAACTGGGAAGTGTCTGGATGTGCCTCTCTGTCTCTTCAGCTGACCCTCCATCCTGGACGTCCGTCACTGAGGAGAGGGTTGTAATAGCAAAATGCAAGTGTCTCTTACTCTGCTGTCTGCTCGCTCTCTCATTATTTGTTCATGTGTGAATATACACAGGATTTTACTAACAGGATGAGCTCGGAGTGAGGCAGAGGAAGAGAGGGAAGCAACAAAATGAAGGGAGAATAAACAGATAGCAGATGCTCACATGAGATAATGGAGGAGAAAATCGAATGACCAGATACACTAACTAGTATAAACTCTCCCTCACAGTTAAACACTAAATAAGTAACACACTGCATATGTGCATCCAATCTCCCTGACATAGCTAACAGGGGATTCCTGCCCTAGATGCTGTTACAACCTCATCTACTTGTTCTCCATCGGTGTGCACAGGAGTGCAGCCAGACTGGCACGTGGACCGAGTGTGGCTACAACCCTCCAGCGGGCAGGCAAGGGGCCCAACAGCTGGATGTGTGCCCAGAAAACAAGCTCCATCCCTGCAGAGAAAAAGAGAGAGAGAGAAAGAGAGAGAGAGAGAGAGAGAGAGAGAGAGAGAGAGAGAGAGAGAGAGCGCTCCTCTCCCTTCTGCCTCCTCTTTGCCAGCCAGCACGCTGCTGCTGCTGCTGTGCTGCTGCAAGGACATCTACTACTCACACCACAGGGCCTCCTTCTCCTCTAATAGCCAGTGAATAGACTGCACCCAACCTGTATGCCATGCTGCAACATGCTCACACACTCACACACACATGCTTTTCGTCTCACTAGGGCCAAGCAAATGACCAAATCACATGACATCAAGACTCAAAATTAGGATTTTAAGCTAAATGGAACCTGACTCTTTAGAGAGTCAGAAATAAATCATAGTAGCCGCTGACGCACACATCCCTTCTTGCGTATCAATTTTAATACCAACCGAAGGGTGACATCTATTCACTTCTCTGGAACATGACTGAGGATCTCGGTCTCAGAAAAAAGGACATCCCGTTCTTCAACACATGAATTCACACATTAACCACCGCGTCTTCTATCATTTCTTTATGTTGATTCCACATTTTCTTGAGCGCGCGCGCGCGCACGCACGCACACACACACACATTTATTCCTCGCCTCGTAGAATCATGCGTAAAAGAAGGTGTGCCATTTTTTGTGCACCGCTGTGAGAGGCAGCCTTACCTGAATCGGGGGGAATCTTTTATACATTCTTCAAAGTCCACCGTCATGTTTGCGATTTCCCGTGTATTCCAACTTCAGTTTGCCAATGTCATTGCCCGCGGCGGGATATCGCTGGAATGATGGTGACTGGTATGACCCGACGCGCAGCAGTCTGTCGCCTCGCTCTCCCGGTGGCACTGTGATACCAAAATACGAGCTGAGTGCGCGGCGGCGGTGGGCAAATGAATACAACACGACTACGGCTGCTGCGAGACAGCAGAGAGGCGTCGCTGCACGGCGGAGGGGAGAGAGAGAGGAGAGCGCCGACTAGTCCTGACCTGCAGCAACAGCTCTGGAGGAGCAAGAGGAATCATGGGAAAATGGAAATTTCAATTTTTTTTCCTTTAGTCTTTTTTCCCCAATTGAGTGATTAAATGCACAATACAGACTGCAAAATTTCTCCCGAACACGCCGTCTTCTTTGCCAAGTTTAAGTGTTATTAGGTCTATATTTAGGACGTGTAGGCCGCGTTTCATGTGCTGATCCACATTTGCGTCTATTTAGACTCCAACAGATGTCAGAAACTGAATAATGTCTACAGTGGGTGGGAGACATCCTTTAAAATTTGGCCCACACTGTTCCAACCCCGTCCGATCTTTTTTCTTTCATCATTTTCTTTATTCAAGTGTTAAATATTACTGATTACTAAATAGGTGTTTTACTGGCCGTCACAAAAAACAGAATGGGAATCGCTGCATCTGTAAACGCAGACATCTTGGGATTCTAAATCATAGTTTTCCAGAATACTGGATACGGTCTCATCTGTTGGTTTTTATATTGGACTCCCCTCAGCTTGATCGCTGCTCCCGTCGACTGGGTTCACGCCTCTCACCACACTGATCCATCTCTCGACTGGTCCCTGGCGTCACTGGTTTTCAGGGCAGTTTGACAGAAATCGCCAACGTCATCAAAAAGCGACGGGCGAGAAAAAATGACATGGAAGATAGAACGACTGAAATGTCATTGTCGCTCGTCCGTGTCAAGTCTTTTATTTGAACCGAGAAGCGTTCGCATGTTAAAAAGCAGCAGCACCGACAAGACCTAACCGTGACCTGTTCAGCCACTATTTCTTTAACCGGATGTGCGTGTTTTTAGTCGCGCCATTAGCGGCAGCAGCGTGTTGTCCCGTCTCCTGGTTCAACCTCTACCTTCTCCTCATCCCTCGCTGATCGAATGCAAACATGCACAGCTGTGCTCGCTACCTCATCTTCTTTCAGTACATCGGAACTAAGTACAGGTAGATCACCCTGCAGGATCTGTGGCTACATATCAACCGTGGTTAACTCTTTGTCACTGACTGTTGTGCTGTCGGTTGGTGCAGTGGGGCGGCGAAAGTATCTCGTAACCAGGTGCATCCGAAGGGCGTCCAGGACCACATAGAGGTAACTTTCATTCAGGTGTTCCCAGGGTCCTTCCTCCAACAGCATTTGTTGCTCTGTTAACCATTCAGTGTCTTACTCGTTCATTAAAACGACACCGCTCAAAAAGAAAAATTGAAGGAGCACTTTTCAATCAGAGTATGGCATCAAGTCAGTTCATGAGGGTGGCCTGAGGGCCCGACGTCCTCTAATGGGCCCGACGTCCTCTAATGGGCCCTGAGCTCAATGCCCGGTACCGTGGAACTCTATTGGTGTTTGCCATAGAACACCAGAAAAGGCAGATCTGCCACTGGCGCTGTGCTTTTCACAGATGAGAGCAGGTTCACCCTGAGCACACGTGACGGATGTGAAAGGGTCTTGAGAAGCCGTGGAGAACGTTATGCTGCCTGTAACGTCGTTCAGCAAGAGCAGTTTGGAGTTGGGTCAGTCATGGTCGGGGAGGCACATCCATGGAGGGACACACGGACCTGTACAGGCTACACAACGGCACTGTGACTGCCATTAGGTATTGGGATGAAAACCATTGTCAGACCCTGCGCTGGTGCAACGGTTCCTGGGTTCTTCCTGGTGCATGACAATGCTGGGCCTCATGAGGCGAGAGTGTGCAGGCAGTCCCTCGAGGATGAAGGGACTGATATCAGATTGAAACATGAACTCCATTTTGAGTTGCTGCAGTTTCAAAATGGACCAGCCTGCCGCATCATTTCTTCACTTAGATTTTTTGGGGGATTTTTCTTTCATTTTCGTTTCCATCAAATGATGTGGCATCCTTTCATTCCCAACACATCACCCAGTCCATACTAGTAAAGATATCCAGCATGGTTTTTTTTTCCCCATTGAGATCTAATGTGTTTTCAAAGTGTTCCTTTCATTTATCGAGCAGTGTCGCTTATAAGTCAGCTTTATTGTCAGATGTACTAAAAATGCACGACATAGAGCACAGATGAAATGTCAGTGCTCTCGGACCCTCGGTGCAAACAGACAATAAACAAAGTATTCTAAATAGTTTGCGATTAAAAAATAAACAGTCAAGGGCACGAGGGGTATTTGCATATATAAGTAGACAAGTAGTAAACAATAAACAGGCAAGGTCCTTTTTTTTTCTTCTAGTTATTCTCCTGAATGGAGAGACGATCAGACTGGCATCAGCGTCACTGACAGCTGCAGGGATACAAACAACTCATGGACGTGTTCGTGGAAACTTCTGTCTGTTGTATCAGACGTCCTCAAGACATCTGTGACTGTAGAAATCACTAAAAAAATAAATGCGTTTGAGGCAGTTGGCCACTCCTCTTGGGTGCTATTGATGCTTAATGACCTTTGACCTCTGGCCTTATACTCTCAGTGCACCCCACATACACACACTGACATGATTAGAGCACTGACAACCCAACAAAGACGATCACAGCTGATCTAATCACGCCAAAGAATTAACGTGTTTTAAAAGCTCCCACTTGACTTGATCCTTATCGCTCCTCTGATTCTCGCCCCGATTGTGTGCAGGAAGCGATAACGAAGCTGAGGCCGGTCAATCCAGTATCCCTGACGATCTCCAGCAGGACCGATGCAGGTGTCCATGCCCTCTCTAACTCCGCCCACTTTGACCTCCAGCGCAAAGGCGACAAGCCACCGTTTACTGTGGACTGTCTTGTTTCTTCCCTCAACTACCATCTGAACACAGAACAAATCAGGTGAGTTAGCCTGAAACCAAAAGTACTGCAACAGTTCTTCAGTGGTTGTACCCCAATATCGAGTCTCTGTTTTCAAACTGTTCTGATTTTCTAGAACCAGGTCAAATATGTTCTTATGGCACGATGCTGCCTTGCTTAACATCCCTGAATGCTGATCTGAATCACATGAGCTGCAATGAACAGAACATTCAGCATCATCAAATCTCAGACAGAAGATGTGCGACGCTTGTCTCCCGTGTCTGCATTGTAGTTAATTCCAAGCATAAAGTTAGCTTTGTAGTTCTGTTAGCATTTTATGCCTCATCAATCCATCCATCCATTTTCTACTTCTTATCCTGTTAAGTGTCGGGGGGGGGGGGGGGGCTGGAGCCTATCCTAGTAGCCTTTGGGTGAGAGGCAGGGTTCACCCTGGACAGGTCACCAGTCCATCACAGGACCAACACATAGAGACAGACAACCATTCACACTCACAGTCACACCTACAGTCAATTTAGAGTATCAATCAGCCTCGTCCTCTCTGGATGTCTTTGGACTGTGGGAGGAAGCTGGAGTACCAGAGAGAACCCACACAGGAACAGGGAGAACATGGAGACTCACACAGAAAGATCCTGTGATGGAGACGGGACTCAAACCTGGAACCTTCTTGCTGTGGGGTGACAGTGCTGACCACTGCACCACCGTGCTGCCCACCTCCATGAATCATAAAGTTGAAAACATGCAAGACTCGTGAACTTTCTTTGCTGCAGAGATTTCCATAACCATTAAAAAAACCAACAACTATCCAGTGGAAAAACCCTTTGGCTTTTAGTTAAGGGAACTCACTGTGATGCTAACTGCTGGGTTGCCCTACTAAAATAGGACACTCCTGCAGAACTCTCGAGGGTTTTGGACCAAATTAAAAATTCTGACAGTCTGGACCAAACAAGGTAGCTGTGAGAAATCGCCCTTAAACATGTGACCTGAAATAGACTTTCCTCACACACTCGGTTCGTTCTTATCCCTGGGATTTACCCTTAAGTAGGATAAATGGCAACATCATGTGTATAATTTAATGCATGCTGTTGCATATACCGAGTCATTTATTCACATTTAAATCACAAGAGAATTGTACTAAAGAGAACCCGGGGCCATCGTGTTCAAGATGTTACAGCAGACAAACTCTAACACATCCATACATGCATGCGTATGACTTCGCCTCAGGACATGCCACACATCATAAACAGCAGCAGATCCCTGCAGATGTGACTGTGTTATCATATCCAACAGTTAGCATGTAGCTTTGTGGATTGTAGCACTTCACCTGTTGACTATTTTGACGGAAATATTTCCACATTCAATTTTTTTTTTTTTTTTTTAAGCATCCTGGCTGTTTTTTGCGGTGCATTTGCATACGTAAGATCAGGCGGGGGGAGGGGGGTGATGTCATTAGGTAGATGAACAGATTGTGAGGGTTTGATGCTTCGTATTTATGACTAGCAAAAAGTGGCAAACGTGTTGTTGGTGAGCTGAGAGTGAAGCGGGGCAAGCCGTTTGGGAAGCAGACGAGAAGAGAGGAGGAAGGAAGCTCCCAGCATCCCGCTAATCCCCAAACCTGCAGAGAGAAGGTTAGAAAGGATTATCCCTGTGTTGCTTTTTGCTCTGGTATCCATTAACACACACACACACACACACACACACAGACACACATGTAGCTGAATGGAAAGAATCGTTCAGATTAATATATGGAAGGTGTTTTGAAGCCACATTAGTGGCCTATAAACTGTTCTACTTATTTATTTGATTATTTTGCTCTCATAGATTCATATAATGCTAATGTTATATAAACATGTTGCAATTTTGACCTTAACTTCATTTTGATTTTCTCTACTCCCATCTTTTGGTGCATCCGCTGTTGCTTTATCTGCCAAGAAACTTTTGTAAATTCAGTTTTTAAAAGTACTGCATTAATATGAGGCTATTATTTAAAAAAAAAAATACACAACAACAGTTCATACACAAACGTAATCCCAGCACTCAGATTGAAATGTTTTATTTCTTTTCCAGTTTTCTACAAATTGGTGACACCACAAACATTTCAGGTATAGATGAAGAAACCAAAGACAGGTTTTAACCACATCGTTCAGAAGTTGACTTCTGGTTGAGCTTGAGGGCAGAAAACACGTTCAGTCTGTAAAAACTCCTCTTGTCCACTGCGGTGCCTTGAAAAATGGTTTCAATTATCCAAAAATGTTCAACGATGTTCCTGTAAGGGGAAACTGCTGAGTAGTAAAAATGGTACCACAACAAACAGTGCCCCAGTTCCCAAATGTGTGAGGCTGGGCTTTGTACACTGCTTATGAAACTTTAATGTGTGTGTGTGTGTGTGTGTGTGTGTGTGTGTTCTTGTACTTGCTACATAGTGAGGATGAGAATATGTATTTTTGGAAAGTGAGGACATTTTAGCCAACGTTACAGTCAGGAAGCCAGTTGAGATGGTTAGGTGTAGGGTCATGGGCTAGAGAGTGCATTACAGCAGTGAAAGTCCTCACAAAGATATAAGTGTGTGTGTGTGTGTGTGCTGTTTTGGGGGCCAGGCAAATGCTGTCACTTCACATTGGAGCAGGTGCCGAATGCGGAGGCAAGGGTTTCCTCTGCTACGTGTCACACCCAGTCTCCTCCCCTGGAAATGTAACCTAGTTTCTCTGTGCATTGGGCACACACACACACACACACATATACATGCTTATTGTTATAGATTAAATGGGTGTGTACAGAAAACATGCTGCATGTGCACATACGCGACGTGTGGAGTAGAACAGCATTGTTCCTCTTGCGCGCTAGCGCGTCTCAATCATCTCCTGCTGTCTCTTGGACAAGTGGGTGTGGAGGAACATTACACAGAGCTGAGTTTGCAGTGTCCCTCCACAATCACACCGCTGATCTGATTTGTTCACAACTAGAGTGAAAACCTTGTGATCTATTATGACTGAGATGATCATTACACGTGTTCCTGACTGCGCTGGAACACCCAGAGTGATTCACACTTCCTGATTTCATATGAAAAGGAAATATCATCTGAATGCCTCAGTCACTCCGCAACCCACCCAGCTGCTCGTGTGAGCGCACATGCAGGAAGTGGTCAGCGTTAGCCAACCGTTCCCCCGCTGGATTCACATCAAAGAGCCTCGGCCTCTGATTCTGTTGTGATGCTAAATATTTGAGCATAAGCGCTCAGCTCCTCGGGGCTCTTGGCAGGCCACTCTACACTCTGAAAATGATTGTGCTTTTGTGTAAAAAGCTGCAACGTTGGCATTTTAAACAAAGACTCATGCTTAGCTTTAATTGCTGGCAGTAGTAAATGAGAGCATTGACCCCATATGTGGCTGGGGCTGCTCCAGACTGGGCAAGAATATGAGAACTTTTTTTTGACAAGGACGTGTCGTTTGGTTCGTCTCTCAACATCCACCGGAGTTCAGTTCCAGCCATGCTAGGCGCAGGGTTAGGCAGGTCGGTCTGACGGACACTCAGCCCACCACTAAAGCACCCTTACACATTCATTGTCCTCAGCGGATGAATCCTAATGACTTCGGTGGTGATCTGACTCTCCCTTTCACGTTCGCCCGTTCTGTCACGGATCTCGATTACAACATTAAAGTGAAACCGCCGCCCACTCTTCCGCCGAATTTAAAAAAATAAAAAAAAATTCACTATCCACTGATATTCTAATGTTTTTCATGTCACACTCGATAACTGTTGCACACGTTTGGGACCCGGAGGATTCAAAGTTCTATGTTATATTTTTGTCGGCTGAATTCGAAACCACAATCAGCTTCCAAAATATTTGTGATGTCACAAATCCCGCTTGTAGGATCACCGGGAGGGGCGGAAAGATTTGGCTGTTTGGTGATGGGTTGTTAAATTTAGAGAGGTGACTGCTGGCAAATCGTCTTATACGTGTTTGTTTGTTTGTAAGCGGTGTATTTGTAGCTTTTTGTACTCATATTTTGTTATCTGTATTGTGTAAATTTATTTTCTCCTTGTTGGTGGCTTTTCATGCAGGTCGGATGCTCTCAGGTGCCTGTGTATAACCCTCTCCGTCTTTCTCACTGATTTTATCATGTCATAATAGATTTCTGGTCACTACAGAACTCTTTGCCTCACTTGTTTTTTAGTGGACCTCAGAAAGTCTTTAGCATTTGGGGACGAACTTTGAAGTATTTCAATTTTTCTGGAAACAGGAGTTAAGCTGGGTGGCACGAGAGAGAGAGAGACACTTTTTTTTTTCTTTTTTCTTTTTTTTTTTTACAGTTTTCCACATTAGTTTTCTGAAAATGTCACTGGGGTCCCTTAATCAGAGCCTGCACCATTTAAAAAAACAAACAAAAAAAACTACAAATAAAGCAATTATTGTAGGGTTGATTTGGTTTTGGACCCAGCAGCCTGATATTGACCCCTGTTCTCCTAAGTTCCACAGCTCAAGTTCTCAGACCAACGGTAATAAAGGTAACTGCCCTGTGCTTCCTCTGCCAGGATCACCCATGCCTATCGTGTGCCTCCTGATTTCCACGCCCGTCACCATGCCCAGTCTCGGACCTACGTGTACCGCATTGGCCTGGGAGAAAGGAGTTACTCCAATTTTCCCCTCCCGGAGCAAGGTCTCTGCTGGAGCCTCTCCTACACGTGAGCCTCCGCCGCTCTGCCCCTCCCTCTTATCATTCATTCTTTTGTCTTTTTGTGCTTCAACTCTGTGTGAGCATGTTGCTTTCCTATTCAAGAACACACACAGACACACACAAATAGGCGCCTGCCAAGCCTGGCAGAAACAATGGCACGTTAAACACATGAATAATCCACACGTGCCTTGCCGGAACTGCAAATTAGGGCCACTCAGATAAATTGTTTTATCTGAGTCGACGTCCCCTAAACAAACAAAGGACAAGAGGAGGGAGGGGAAGGAGACGGGGCAAGGATGGATAGAGTATAGATGGAGCGAGAGAGAGAGAGAGAGATGAAATGCGAAGAGCTTTTAGATGCTGCTCTTTTAGGTGCGCTGGGATGCAGGGAGTGTGATTGCGCACATACTGTGTAAGCGTTTGTCTACTCTCCTCAATTTTAGGGGAAAAGTAGGGCAAGATAAGCTGCAGGCTCATACACATGCAGAACAACACCCACGCACATTACCATGACTCTGTGAGTCTGCCTTTTTTCCCCCCTCTCCACTCTCGTTCTCTCCGCTCCTTCTCTCCCTCATCTTTCCCTCCCTCCTTATCCCTTCTTGCATTTTTAGCATCCCTCTCGTCCGTCCTCCCCCGAGTGTCTCTGCCTTCATTCCTCTCTTTGATCTGCCTCTGTCTGGTCACCAAAGCCCCTCCACGTCTCCCACTGCAAGAAATATCCCACACTCTTGATTTTAACATTGAATCGAGTCCGCGTTTCTCTGAACTGGAGGAATATTCCCTCTTTTCTCTCTGAGACAAGAAAAATCCCTCTTGTGGGATGCGGTCATTGTTACGTCCGCTGACGTTTATTGACATTTTCACAGCATATTGCTAATCAGCTGTTAACCAGCCACCGCGACACTTGCCAAACACAGGTGGAGTCACAGGTGGAGTCAGTGAACCTGGTTATGGCCCTGTTCCGTTCAGCTGTTCCAGGGTGCTTTTCCTGGAAACACTGATAGCTGTGACTCTAGCTGGAAAGGAACCATCATCAGTTACATCGGTAACACCTGTGTCTACCCTGCTATGTTCACAGCGATTTTTTTACCAACTACTACTATTAAATATCACATTATCTTTTTACGCTGCTCCGACCACTGAATAGTTTATTTTACATAACGTGTGTGCTCCCCAAAAATTAAATCTATATTTCACCCAAAAGGAGTAAATTGCCTTTCAGTTAATCATGTCACGATCCCACAAGAGCACATTTTTAATCAGATGTTGACAGTAAAATCTCAGTCTAAGAACTCTCAAACACGCGGTCCAACTCAATCCCCGTCTTCTTCACCCAGCCACGCGCTCAGTAATCCACAAACACTTTGATTCGAGCGAAATAAACAAGTGTGGAACTCTTCCAGTTTTGGTGAACAGTGAGTGCGACCAGCACCCACATTCAGTTCAACTTGTCCACACTTGCGCCTGGCAGGCTTCACTGTGTATTTAACACCTGTGTTTGATTTATTGTGTGTGACATCAGGCACCTCGATATGGAAGCCATGCGCGAGGCAGCTTCCATGCTGGTTGGGATTCACGACTTCAGCAGCTTCATGGCAAAAGGTTCCGACCCGGTCAGTCCTGTGAAGGAGATGGAGGTGGCCAGAATACAGCCAGGGCTCTCCTTCGTAAACACACACTTTCACAGGTAGAGTGTATCCAGGTGGGCGCACTGTCCATGATGAGTAACCAGTGGACCGTCTCCTCTCATTCTACTCCCCCTCTACCTGTTTGCTCTGCTGCCGTTGTCTTTGGCCCTGTTGGGGCCATGCAACAGGCTGTAGAACATCATTAAGATGGTCTTTTTTTTTTTTTACACACTAATCACTTTAGCTCATCCAACTGTTATGGAGCAGCATTGACGACAGAGTGCTGCAGCTATGATGCTTTTGTTTCAGGCCAACCTGGGATGTCGAATCATCAGAAATTCACCCCACAGAGAGCCAGCAGGATTTGTACATCAGACTTTTGGATTATTACCAAAAATAATGAATATGTTCATGTGAAATACACAACGTTTTCATGATGATAATCTGGTTTAAATGACCAAGTCAGGATTTTTAAAGGTGAATGCCATTACTAGAAGTACAAATCCAATGTGCGATTGCTGAACTCCCTGATGGACAAGTTTGCGCTTCATCAGTGTTCGGCGTGATGACATTTCTTGTCCTCCACAGTCTCTGTAGTCCCGTTTAGCCATTGGAAGCATTTTTTAAGACACATAAAACGCTTTGAACGTCACAAGTGCACTGTTCACTGGCGTATTTTATAACTTAGAAATAAACATTAAAATAAGCTCATTTGAACCACAGATGTTATCTGAGGCTTTTCACCAAAAACCCACCGAGTTTGGACCAGGAACCTGGACGTTGCTGCGGCTCTATTCTGAGTACAGAAGCAGATACTAATACAAATAGAGGACTGGCATTTATGACATTTTGAATTTTTTGACGATTTGGTTTAGAAGAAAAAAAAACTGCAGTTGCATGAAACTCAGAAAGACACCGGGGAACATTTGCTGCCCAGTGACTGGTGGAAGTCGCTCTGTCTGTGGGGGATGAAATCCAGGGGGTCAGTTGGAGCCCTTTGTGGCGTGCAGGTGATGCTTATTGCCGGAAAGCAGCAGACGGCCTGAGATAGTTCTACAGTTCCCAGCAGCACTGAGCCGAGACACCAAAGAAAAGAAAGTCATTATGGATGTGTTCTTGCACTTGCGGAAAGATCTTTCGTTTCTCAATCTTGCATCAACTTAAGCTGAAGGTAGCCGAGGTATTGAATCATTTACAGTCACCCCACTCAGCCACCTTTTCTTGTGGAGCTTCGAAAGTCTTAGAAGACTTCAGTCAGACTCGGTCGTGTGTTTGATGCGAGATTGAGGAAAATGGCAGGTCAGACTTGCACTCACAACAAGGCTTGTCACGATACCAGAAATTTAGTAGTCGATACCAGTACCACTTAAATTCCACAATACTCAATACCACTCCATACCAAAAATCCAAAAAATAAACAATAAATCCCCTGTAGTTTAACCTATTACAACCGCGCGCACACACACACACACACACAATCCTAATCTAAAAAAAGTTACAACTCCTTCAAAGCCCTCTCAAACAAAGACTACCGTTTGATAACATGCATTATTGCGGGGTGGTTTAATGGTACGTCACGTAACTATAATGCGGGACAGTCGAGGCTGGACATCACGTTCATGTTACTTTGCCAGGCAGCTCATTTACGATGGGCTCATCTCATCATTGTAACCTCATTAGATGTGAGCAACAACGATAACACGCGAATTCAAATGCACTCACCTTGAATTCTTTGTACAAATCTGCATGTTTGTCTTTTAAATGCTTTGCCAAGTTTGATGTGTTGCTCCCCCTCGCCGTGGTACGGTGACGGCATTTTTTGCGTATCGGTTTTTGCGGATCAATAAGTAATCCCTCCTCATCAGCCTCGAATCTAAAGTATTTCCATTTCGCGACTTTTGGCGTTTTTCTTCTCTATTAATTGAGGGGCAGCTGTCGTTGAAGTTGACGACCCAGATGCACCGTGGGAGGGTTGCCAGATAATCGCTCATTTACAGCCAAAAAACAACGCTAAAGAAGCGGCCAGATCTGGCTCCTCGGTACCACCGGTACTTCGGGTATTCTAGAAAAGTCAGTACTGTCACATCTTAGTACCGACTTGGTACCGAAGTATCGGTTCTCGTGACAAGCCTACTCACAACTACCTCTTGTAAATACTAGTAAGCAAACATTTCTACAAGAACTCAAGTCATTTCAATTTTAGACTGGTGTGTACTTTATTTACTCGAGTTTATATTTAAATACTGCAAAATGTGTTCTTCTTACCACAGCAAGTAAACATGGAGAGTCGAGGAAATACTGAAGGACGCCAGTACGTCGTACTGTGACGCATTAGATTATGCAGGTGGAAGCGCTTTTGTTTGTGTTAATTACTGTGCTGTTGTGTGATTGCATGTCAGGCAGGTTAATACTTTAGGTCATGAGGATTCAGTGTAATCCACCATAGCAGAGATGGAGAGGGAGGGGCTCAGGAGAGAGAGTGGACCATGTGGCCTTTGAGAGATTACAGGTCCACGGGGGTCGCTCTGCGGGCCACATACCACTTTCATAGGCATTAATTATTTGCCCTGTAAATACAGCGTGCAATATGGAGACGGGTAGATTAAATGTCAGATTGACCCTTTACCCCCCCAAGTGGTGCATTGAACTTGTGGGTCAGCAGTAACACTCTTCACCACGTATTCTTAAGTAAACTAAAACCTTCCCTCTCTTTTATTCTCTGCAGCATTTCCATGAATGGTCGGCCGTGAGCTAACTTTAGTGTCAGTCAGGTTTTGGTCCTATTGAAAGTGTGCAGTTGAGCTGCTCCTTTACTTTTTCATGAGGCTCACTATTCTAAGTAACAGTGCTAAAAGGAGAAGAAACTGAGTGGTGAATTATTGAAAAGCCAAAGGTTTAACTAAAGGAGCTGAGGTACTTGAAGCCCAACCTTCAAGTCTCGGTTCGACAGGGGAACGGGTTCAAATATGGAAGATCTGATTGTCATAAATGGTCTGTTTGATTGTAATTAGCCTCCCAGTGACAGAATTCATATTCAAATATTGTATATAAGTATAAATATGTGTTCAGGTGCGATTCACATGTTTGCCATAATCGGTGAAACTGAAATCATAATTTTCTTCATCTCGGTCTTTGTTAATTGATTGTATAGGATGTGATGTTTCCACCTAACCAGATTGGTTGGTATATCTGAATATACTCATAGTTCTTTTTGTTCCATGTCACCCAGCCCTACTATGTCACAGTATTCAGGATGCAGGCAGATGACACACTCACACACACACACACACACACACACACACGCATAGATGCTGTCCCTGCGTCCATGAGCTACCAGCCACGTTGTCTAAATCTGCCTCTGCACTCCTTGCATGTCGGAGGCAATCAGAGAGCAAGCGCTGAGTCAAATTTGCATTTGACCCAATTCTTTGCACAGTTTTCCCCCTCAAAATATAAAGTCTGTCAGTTTCGGGACAAAGGCTGTTGTGACGTAAATGTCGAAACAAGATTCAAAAACAGGAATTGAATGTAACATTTCAAAAGAAACAGATTTCTATTTTCTATGGCATTTTAGATAATCCAGTTGGGCCTAAGCTGCGGCGGCGCATTCAGCGGCAGCGCATTCAGCGTGTGACATTTAAACAAATCTGTGCAGTGTGACGGGCACTATCTGATTTTTGGCAGGAACGTCACATCAGCCTCTAACCCTGTCCACACAGCGGAGGAAGGCACTGAAAAGATCTAACTTTGGAGATATGCGTGTCTTAACATGTCAAAAGACATGAGGCGGCAGCCTTTCTCGTTTCGAAGATATTAGATGTTTAAGTCCAATGAAACATTTTACTGTTTTTTTCCTGCCGCACGTGTGACACAGCTGAGTCAACTGGTGTCGTTTTGATCCACAGTCCTCCCATGAAGGTTTCCTTATGCGATCGAGGATTCTCCCTTATATCCAACAGCCTTTTAATGTATCGTTTTGCTTCTGAAATGACACTTCAACCCCCCAGCAGCAATACTTAACCTTTCTTTAGTATGTCACATTCACTTGATACCAAATTAGACGGTCATGCCTGAAGGGCTTGACAGTAATCATGGAATGTTCTGAATATGTTTCACCACACACACACACACACATTTGATTAACAACTGCATATTGTCGTAGTGGCTACGTATCGTAGATATAAATTGTGCAAAAGACACATCGGGTGTTTGTCTGTGTTTCAGGGAGCACCCGTTCTTGGAGTTGGTTTTCAAGAGCAAATCTTTCCTCTACAGGCAGGTACGCCCCTCCTCTCGTTGAACTGTCCCGGCCGTGTGCACATGCAGTGAGTTTGATCGATTCAGTTTATTACATCTGGAAATGACACCGTTCTGCTGGTGGCGACGGAAAATTGTGGATCACAAATGAGAACCCGAGGGAGAGAAGATCGCCTTAAAAGTCCTGTGGGTTTAAAAAAAAATATATATATATATAAAAATGGTTGTTTCAGGTGCGAAGGATGACGGGAGCCCTGGTGGCTGTGGGCAAGGGAAAACTCTCACTTCCCGAGATGAAGGAAATTTTAGATGCCAGGGACTCACTGGCCTTTCCTCAAAGCACAACTGCTCCGGCCAAAGGACTCTTCCTCACTCGAGTGGAGTACAAAGAGTCAGGTGAGTGACAACTGGAGGAACATACCGTAGGAATGCGTCGTACCACAAATAAACGATTAAATACTGTATTCCTCTAAATCAGTTGTTTCAATACAAATCACGATACAGCAGACTTGAACAGGGACGACAAATTTTCTCAGGCGATCTCTCAAATTAGCAATGCCACGTGTTCACTCCTTGTGAGAAACTGCCATCATCAAGACACAAACACTTCATAATTCAAGAGTCTGGTATTTAGAGACATTTTATTCCGCGGAACGAGGTGAAAATATGAGCTTGTGTGAACCGCAGGCGTTATTTCAGGCATTTAACTAAATACCCATTCAGCGACCTCTTTGCTACGAGGGAACCTGCTGTTCAATGCCTACTTCCAGGTTTCAGGGCTCAGTCCTGCACCACTCCACGTGCAGGTCAACAGATTTGAATGCACCAGGTTCTTGTATTTGACCAGTTGTACCAGCAGAGGGTGCTGCTGCTTCATTACTGTCACCTTTTAACTGCTGAGTTAATCAGGACACGTTTAAGTAACCCTTTCTTTTCTGTCTCCTCAGACCTGTGTTTTCCAGAGCAAACGCCACATCTTCCATCCAGTGGAGATTCAGACTAGCTAATTCATGTTGTGATTTCATATCGGTGGAATAAATTTTTTTTTTTTATGTACATGGAATCCCTTTGCTTCTATCTACAAAAAAATGTATCTTTGTTGGAATCAATCAAACACAAAAAAACATTTAGACAGCATACTGATGAACATCTACATGTTCTTTTAATTCATTACTGTGTCCATGAACGCAGCTCAGCTACAAAATACCACACACACCTGGAGCCTCTCATGGTCTACATGTGACCATCATGTTACAACAGGCAACTGGTATAACTCCTATGTGTACATGAACAAACTGGGATCTTGTAGATTCTGTCAGATATCAAATAAGGTATACAACAAGTAGAGAAGAGTGTTAAGTTCTACAGCCAAACTGCATTGTGTGTCCATGGCTCTCTTACAGTGGTATTAACAATATGATTCAACAAAGTGCGCGCGCACACACACACACACACACTCACTGATAATGTTTACATCCAACTGTCCAAATGAAACTGCATACACTGCTTCTTTATTTGTCTTCAGGCCATTCTAGTGGATTTTCAGCACACTCGCTTTCAATTTGGCTGCATTTGCTCACTGAGTGATTTTCTGCATTGTCCATAAACAGTCCATTAAAACCGGCCCACCGCCGGCAGCCTCCTCAGTGCCGGTGGGAGCCAGATGAGGTTTGTTGAAGGTCCAGACGAACCAATCGATGCCCTTTTATGTTCCAGCGCACTTATCAGGCGTAAGATCATTTCCTTAATTTTGTAGTCACCCTCTGACGACAGGTGGACTGAATTCAAAGGGCTGCATCTGTCGAAGCTGAACCTCACCAGGAATGGTTTTTGTTTTTTTTTTTTGCACTTCTCAGAAGTGACACACTGTCAATAATTCAGTCACACTATTTATTTTGACTCTAAAAATTTTAAATATGTACACAAGTACATGCCCTCTATCCATGCAACCATGTTGTATTAACACAGTGAATCTGATTAGCATAGGTCCTCTGATCCTCAAGTCAATTCAGCATTTGGTTTCAAGAAGATAATTCACACATCTTTAAAGATGCCCCATAATTCAATATATCATCAAAATTTCAAGTGTTAGTCAGAATATTAAGCCCGATGTCTTATAATATTAAAAACAAAATATATAATGCACTTGAGGAAGGCATTGTGTTGTTTTTTTTTTTGTTGTTTTTTGTTTTTAAACTCACAATCCTTTAACAGCTCAGTCTGGGTGAAGAATGTAGCTGAGCTCAAGTCAAACTGATAAGAGACCCTGATAGAAAAGATTGTGTGCGACAGTGAAACATAAAGAGACACATCAGACCCTAACAGTCAAATTTGGAGATGGGAAAAAAAAAAAAAAAAATTGGCTTCACGAGACAAATGAAAACAACACAACACGCTCAGTAGTGGTGCCGAGCTGTCCAGATATAGTTTAGAAGCATATAAATGACGTGTGTGTTTGAGTTGGCTGATGATCCATTTCTGGCTAAACACAAATGGCTAAATGTTCATCACGACTAGGAGTTAGTTGTGTATCACTCGAGGCAGCCTTTTTTTTGGCATTTGACTACACACCCTGATGCTAAAGCTGAGGTTAAAGTCAGGATTAATTTCTGTCGTGAATTCAGGTTGATAAGTTTGCATAGACCCTTGAAACCCAACCATCACCATTTCAGAAACGTCCTCCAAATGGTTGAAGTACCACTCGGAGAAGCATACCCAACTTCACCCTTTGTACTGACTTTTGGTAGCATAATAAATGCTGTGATAGATACAACAGACAGTTACATTCAGTTACAAGTTTGTTCTTAAAAAATAAAAACTTAGTGGCTAAAAATTGGTTCTCTCATTAAATTTGTCTTGACAGAAGAGCTTATTGTCAAGTTTTTGTCTTAAATCTACACGTGCTTTCTTCCAGCATCACAGTATACAGCAATAAACTCCGACTTTATTTAAAGAGGTACAAAGAGTGAGATGGGGTATGTTCCAGAGACATGGTTACAAAACACTTATTTCAGAGAAGACAAATCTTTATGTAAACATATGGTGTGTTTGTGGTCTTGCTCTTTCTCCGACGGCTAAAAAGAAAATAAAAGCATAAAACATTGTAGGAGCATACAGTCCTTTTGAGAGCGTAGAGGGGAAGGGGAGTCCAGCCTCTCTTTTCTTCTCCTTAGCTTGCGATTTTCTCGATTTCATCCAGGTCGTCTGTGTCTAATTTCTCTATTTTTTTGTCTGTAGGGGGGAGAAACCATGGTGGGATTTCTTTAGACAGGTGACATGTAAGGAGCTGCCGAAGAGGCACAAAGCTTCCAAAGAGGACAACTGAGGTTCAATACTACAAACTCTTAGAACACATCGTTTTAATTTCATTTGGACTCACACTAGCGGAAGAAGCCGTGACAACTGATAGGGCAATTACAAAACTTTTACGACTGCTGTACTACTGAACAATCTATAGGAGAGTGTGTGTGTGTGTGCGTCTGTATCCTCCATATGTAGAGGTGTGTGTGACGCCGTTTTCTGACTTACTGAAATGTTCCTGGATCCTGTTAAGGATGTCCATGCTCATCCTGCTGTCCACCATGTTGATGGCCAGGCCCCTCTTGCCAAATCGCCCGGTGCGGCCGATCCTGTGCAGGTATGTCTCGTTGTCTGGGTTACCATCCTTGTCTACTGGTAAGTCAAAGTTGATCACCACGGAAACCTGCTCAACATCAATACCTGAGAGTAGGACAGGCAGGGAAAGAGGCATCGGTCGAAATGTGGTTCCACTGTTAACAATTCTACAAGGAGTGTACAGAGCTTACAACTACTACAGTTCCAGTAGTGACTTAAACCCTTGAAGGACAAACGAGTCGTAAATGTGACATTTATCCTGAAATCACAATGTAAATGGTCAAAGTCAAGATTTTTGCAAGCTTTGGAAAAATGCAAAAATTTCATCTCTTTTACATGGAATATTTTTTTGCAGTGAACATCTAAACATTCACATTGAGTAAACAATATATCTTCATAAAAATATTCTTGAAGATGCTGCAATCCTAAGTATCAGGCAAAGATGACGACCTCAGTTCTTCCTCGCATCCTTGCACCTGGTTCTTACCTCGTGCACAAACGTTTGTGGTGACGAGGACTTTCTCCTTTCCATCTCTGAAACGCTCGATGACTGCAGCCCTCTGCTCCACCTGCATCTCCCCACTGAGCAGCGCCACCTGGTGGTTCTCCCTGGAAAGCTCCCCTGCCAGCCAGCCTGCAGTCTTCCTTGTCTGAGTGATCAGAGGAGAGAGCTCAGTAATGACAGTGGCCTGGACGCGTGAGGTCAGAAAAACACACTTGGTGAGAGAAGTTAAACAATTCTTGTCTTGTAATTGGACCACGATGCCAGCTTGTTACAAGTAGCATATTTTCCAACACTGATCTGTCCCTTTTTGTTGCGACCCAATCCAAACCAGTATTTGCTGTTGATCAGTACACAGGAATATGAATTCTTTCTTTAAAAACTAAACCTGGAGGAATCTCAAAATTCTCTCAGCTGCTGGGAAAAACAGGAGAGCTCACATGGCAGAAGATCATAGCCTGGGCGATGGTGATGGCTCCGTAGATGTTACACAGAGCTTGGAACTTCTCCTCCTTGCTGTTACACAACACATAGTACTGTTTAATGGTATCCAGGGTCTCCTCCTCTCGTTTCAACTTGATGATGTTGGGGTCTGGCACCATGCGCTTGGCAAAGTTCCACACCGTCTCTTCAAATGTGGCTGAGAACAGCAACATCTGGCAGTTTTTAGGGAGCATCCTGTGTAGCAGTGACGAGAGCAGCGGGAGGATACTTGTTAGTTTTAAGACGCTGCAGATACTCAGCTTGAGACAGACCACATTTGAAATGACAGGTAAACCTGATTACATAAACACACTTCTCCTTTTCAGGAAAACTAATCCCCCTAAAAAAAAAAAAAAAAGCTCAGTAGTTCAACTGAACCCAGTTCTGATCCCCAGTGTGACAACGTACGGCTCTTAAAAGACATTTATTCTGACCTCTGGATGCGGAGACTCTGGTCTTGGTGGCCCTGTGTGGCGATCATGACATCAGCCTCATCCAGCACAAACACCTTAATCTTGTTGGGGTCAATGAACTTGAATTTCTTGCACCAGTCCAGCATGGTACCTGGTGTACCAATAACTATCTGTTCTTGCAGCTTCATGCCACGCTGCACTGGAAAATTAACAAAACAAAACCAAAACATGAGCTCATCAACACACACACAGTACATTAACATACCAGATGAAGAATGTTTCTTGGTTTTCATTTTGGCAGTGCAAATGCAACATAGACTTACACTTGTTTCCTCTGATGGCGTAGACTAATTTGACCTCTGGGTAGTGTTTGCCCATCTGCTCAATTACTTTGCCGGTCTGAAGTGCCAGTTCATAGGTGGGTGACACACACAGGCACTGGTGGGAAAGGAACCAGTGTAAAGACAGGATTTCGAGTGATGTAAAGGCTCCAGTTGATTATTTGAAGTCATTGCCATTATTTAGCAGACACTCGTGAAACACGTAGTAGGTATCACTCATATATATATGTGTGTGTGTGTGTATGTGTGTGTGTGTGTGTACACAAACTACTACAATTCCAGTCGTGACATATATATAAAACACCAACCTGGGGATATGCGTAGTTGGGGTCTACATGGCTGAGCATGGCCAAGACAAAGGCAGCCGTTTTCCCTGTTCCAGACTGTGACTGGGCAATCAGATTCTGTGGACTAGAGAAAACATGGACAATAGCTCTAATTTATATTAGAGAGCAAACGGCTTAAATGGGGTGGAATTTCTTGGCACATCTCAACAGACATTCTAAATTTTTAAAAACAGACAGATGCAGTAAAATAACATTTTACATCTTCAAAATTAACACTGAGTCAATATACTGAACAAGATTTCGTTTATGTCACTGACTAAATCTAAGTGGGATTATTTAATTAAGCCATCGTGCAGTCCACAACTTGTTTTTCCCCGTTCAACAGTTGCATGTCGAAGCTTGATTGTGTAGAACGATAAATGTGCTGTTTGACATGAGAAGGTTGGTTTCAACTTTCATAAAACATTTTATCATGACAGATTTTTCAGTTGTGTCCCCCTGGCCTCGGTAAGACTTAAGGCACAGGTTCAAAATGCTTGTCATAAATTTAAGAGAAGAAACTTGACGAAAGTTAACAACAGGTGGAACATATGACCGCTAAACTCAGCGACTCTGAAGGATATATACACATACAATTACTGTGGGGTTCCACAGGGAAACTGGTTGAGCCCATTACATTTTCCAATCTATGTATAGTTTTCTGTGCATAATTTTCAATGTTCTCTATGGACCCCAGGAAGATGAGAAGGCAAAAAAACAGCAGCTAATGGAGATCCATTTAATTAACAATACACAAGCATTTATGCTTTAGCTTGCATTCTAAACCAACTGCTAGATTTTGCTGTTTAAAAAAAAATAAAAAAAAAATCTTGAAACTCAATTTAAAGTGATTCATCAATGGCAGAGTGCAACAAATCTATATTTTACAGACTGAGACCAGATCCAAAATGGAACCAGTAATGTAAAGCCACTCTCTACACATGGTGTACAGCATACTCACGGTTCAGCGAGCATCATTGGTAAGGCAGTCTCCTGGATTTTCGATGGGCGGTTGAAACCCATGCCATACACTCCCTGAAGCAATTGTGGTTTACTGCACAGAGGAAAACAGAAACCATCACTTGAATGAACACACTCTGGTGTGGGTGCACACCTTAAGATTTCTCATAAGAGGACACAAGGATGAAGACATTCCAGCGGCAATAGTGTCTCAGTAGTCAGCAGGATTATTAGGCTTTTGGCTGAAAAGTATGAAGTTCCAAAACACTTATAACTCCAGTCTTTTCTGATTAATATTCAACACTAGTACTTAATGACTTGTAATCAGTGACTAATACAGTACAAATCAATGTAGGAAACATGGAGATGAATGAATGAATTGAAAGTACACTTACAGTCGCAACTCCTCAAAGGATTTAACCGAGTAGAGGGGAGAGTTGGGATCTTTCTGAAGAACTTCCACTTGATTCGTGGTGTTAACAAGATTATTCCGAATCAGCTTGTTTAATAATGACTGTGCTGCCTTGTCCTCTGGAAAAAAATAATGGATTCAAATCAGGAGAAAACTAAGCATTGAGGTTGAATATTGGGACAAAATTTGAACGCCATATTAACTGTCTAAAAGCCAACTTTGCTCACCATTGTCATCATCTTCTGTAGTCTTGTTCTCTCCATCAACTTCCGACTTTGCAGCTGCAGTGCTGAGGCCTGTTGCGTTTACAGGAGTGCCTGCAATATTTAAATTGCTCTTGATTTCATTTTATTAATTTTATTTTACAAACATTTTAAACATATTGTACGCTTACCGTTTTCCTCTCGTTTCTCCTTTATCTGAAGGCCACCCAACTGCAAAAGAACATACAGCTTATCAAGACTAACAAAATAATGCTTGCTATTACGATTTATTTAAGCCAGGACTAGCCCACATTGAGTTCGCATCTTTATAAAACACGAGGCGCATCGAGACTCTATAAGTCGGTGCCACTGCCTCTGCGGCAGAGCTTTGTTTGAGGCGCTTGCATCATTTACTTGCCATCCAGCTAAAGATGGCCCAATGAGTGGCGGCTACAGCTAGCACTAGCTAAAGCTAGCAACATGCCGAGCAAGCACGCAGCATCTCGTCTGAAGCTAACCTGACTCATGTTAGCTGCGATGCTCAACCCAGGTGTGGTTTGATAACATCCTTACAGTTAACGTCACTACAACAAACTATTTGCCCTTGCTGTTACACAATTCACAACATAAACAACTACGGGCAGCTAATTGTAGCCAACACTGTAGCAGCGCAGGCCAACGCACCTTCTCACCAGGCTAGCAATTCCTTCGCTAATGTTGCGTAAATTGAGCTTCAACCTTACCGATTCCGCCGCAGCTTCTTGCTCGTCCACAGCTTGGGCCCACGAGTCTGTTGCCATTGTTTCTGTTGACTAGTTCTTGTCCTCGGAATAAAACAACACGGAGAGTAAGCTCGGAGTGAGAAGTCAGTGCTGAGTGCAAACTACTTTCTACAATGGCCAGGCCGAAACGATCGAAGCTGTGCAACTACTAACAAGTCCGAGTAGATTAACAATGCAGGCGACAGTAGTTCCTCTCTTATCAACGGTTCACGGTATTCACAGTTCAAACATGCTGAAACAAGTAATGTTGCAAGTCCTAATATTGTTACAGATTTATTTGAAGTAGAATTTAGATTATATCCATTATAACCCGTCCTTGTATTCTCATTTTTTTACGTTTAAGGCAGAATGATGACAGTCAAACTGTTCCCTGGACTGGTCAAACTGACAGGTGATTTTTTTTTTTTTTTTGTAATTTCTATTCTGGATTGTCAAACTAATTTATAAATGTTATAAGGACCAAAAATTGATTAAAAAACTGTGACTTTAAAATCGATTCAAATAATTTAAACTACTTACAATCCCAATTAAGATATCTACAATGTCAGTCTGACCAGTTACAACTTGATGCCAGACAACCAAGAAGAAACTGGGAAATCACTGAAATTACAGGTAATTATCACCAAGGCATCAACATCTGTAACTCATATTCTTATATTGCTGATTAACAGTATCTGGCTGGTGGGTAAAATTAAAAAAAAAAATACAAAATGGTCCGAAGATCCCAGGTTCACTGAATGTTTGGTGCTTCTTCAAAGATTATACAAAAAAATTACACAAATAAATTTTTTGTAATCTACTTTCATTACATTGCCGGTCAGATATTTAAATGAGGATAAGTCTCTTTGAAACAATTCGAAAGGGAGGAAAACAAATATGTTGTAACATAAGAAATTTGTTCCCAACGATGGTCATCCAGGGCATCATCAAGCGCAGTGACTCCTCCACCTGATCAAATATCAAATGATGAAAAGATTTGAAGTTATTAGGATCCTACATATTTAAAGAGCGTAGGAGATGGGCCCTCACAGCCCCTCAGGTTCTAGTGATTCTGTACTGATCAAAGATTGTCAACATCAGCAATATCAAGAAGTGCTACTCTGGTGGACCTGTAGGTGGCGCCAAAATGTTCTGCTTAAGGATATAGTACACACGCACACGCGCACATACACACGCGCGCACGCACACATACACGCTTTTTTTTTAAGTTGGACTTTAATTAAAATAACAGGCAATTTGAAATATCTGCTGCTGTAAAAAAGAAAGGGGGGTAAACAAGGCAACATGGGCCCCTGTCTCCCAGGCCCAGAGGACCACAGAACAATAACTTTCCTATTTTGAAAAGCTTGTACAGATTTAAATTAACCCACTGCACATTTATACGGTAATAGACCTGTGTACTAGTTACAGAGCACCCCGTAAAAACAAATTAAATTAAATTAAACATAAACAATCAAGCTAAACCACCGAGTATTCAGACACTGAAAACATACAATTTTATACTTTTAGGCAAATTCAAAACGACAACAATGCAATCACCCTTTAAATAATGAGGGTAAAGTGCCAACCACCTAGACACCCAAATTAAGAAACTTAAGAAACATCAGTGAGTTTCTATGATGTAACCAGAGCATCATCATCATTATGAAGACACAACCGGTACTGACTGAGAGAAGCACACTCCCTTTGCAACCATGACACTGAAACTATTTGACTGCATGTGTATTTTCAATCTTTGGGGTAAGACAAGATACAGCCACGTCATCATGAAATCACACGTCTATGTTCCAAAGATCATAAATTACAATAAATAAACTACATATAGACTGTCTAAAATAAGTCCAGTTTATTTTAGTAAAACCCTAAAGTAACCCTAATCAAAAGAAAAAGGGTTACAAGTACAGTGCTTGTTAAAAATGCAGTATGGGAAGACTGTTGGAAACCCCTTTGCAAACACCCATGTTTGTTTAAATTACCTACATACAGGGTTATATTTGACATCTTATACATGTCTTATATTTGATTTACTACAATGTGTTTGTTTGTGATAAAGCCTCGCAGTGCCGTGGTATTTCCCACAACTGTACTTGTACGATTGGTGTAAAATATCTTGAATCTGATTGTTTTGAGCAAATTTATGTCACTTTTGTAACCCTGTTACAGTCGAGGACACTTTAACAGAGATTAGCACTCAGTCAGAGGCATTCTGAAGTTTGTCCTTCCCATTCTCATGAACATGATATCTAAGGAACGTCAGACTTTCTTCAAATTTGGCATTGACATCCACCAGGGCTTGAGGATGAACTGAAAATATTTCGGGGGTCAAAGGTCAAAGTCACTATGACCTCACATGTACAGTGTGAGATATCTGTCCCTTTCTTGTAAACGCAATATCTCAGGAACACTTTGGGGCAATTTCTTCAGTTTTCAGTACAAACACTACCTGGGATACAAGAATGAACTGGGAGAATTTTGGTGGTCAGTGGTCAAAGGTCCTGGTGACAGGCACACATCACGCTGGCAAGGGCTGCACACACACACACACACACACACACTCACGCACACACACACACACACACACACACACACACACAAAATGATTTAAACTGGTACTGTAATTGTGATATGATTAAAGATTTTACAGGGAATTCTATTTTTTATTATATTATTGTCGTCATTTTCCTTGAAAAACATAAAGATTATTATCATGGGATTTTACTGGGGATATGTTTCACACAAAGTTGTAGAATGTGTGGGCAGGTCATCTTTGCAGCAGCATGATATTTAATCTAAAATGGTATTTGGATACACAATTAGCATTTAAAAAATATTGCACCTTCTTCCGAATGGAATTGCAGTAGACCATAATTGCAATTTTGATTGATTGTGCAGTCCAAGCAGGGACATACAACCGCAATGCAGTACATCTAGTTAGTCATGATATGTACTTTAATATGTTGGGGCACTTTGATTGTCGGAGTGTAGTTAACAAGCAAGCAGCGTCTTCTCCTGGTGCTTTACTTGAAATTAACGGTTGCCGGCCTCCAATAAGGACCATGGCGGAGCACGCGGGGTCACCTCTGGAGCCAGACTGCTGTGGCTGGCTGCTCCTTAATTGAATGCAGAATTGATTTCACACATATCCTCTGTTCCTCTGGGATGGACAGATAGATGATGACAGTGGCTTTGGATTGTGCTGCAGAAGATTACATTGATCTCAGTTCCACTGTCATCCTGCGGTCAACGCCACTCTGCGTGCGTGTATGTGTGTGTGTGTGTGTGTGTGTGTGTGTGTGTGTGTGTGTGTGTGTGTGCGCGCACGCACACGCATCAGTCCATGCTTATCTACATGTATGTTTGAACACACATCCGTGGTTGCATGTCAGCGTGTGAGGGAGGATGCAGGGAGTCACTTAGATCGTCAGTTTGGAGACAAATTTGTCAAAGGCTTGAAAGAGCTGAATGTATTGTTGCGTCCAATCAGCTGCCTTGCCTGAGGTATCCATGGCAACTGAAAGAGTAAAAGTAAGGTTTGAGGTCTCCAGAGAATTTGGAAGAGACAGAGAGAAGGACTTTGTATTGCCACATAAGGACTCATTTCAAATTCATTTCGCTGAATATGACAGAGAGAATACCAAAGAAGAGAGGTCGTGGTGGAAATCGATTTGTTTGAATGATCTGAAGAAAGATAAACACTCAGCTCACAAATACTAACCCTCCATCCTTCAGAAGTATACAGTATCACATTGTTTATGTAGGATTGCATGTACTCACCGTATATTGATGCGGTAAATCACATCAACAGGATGTATGACAACTACATATTGAGATGAAAACAGCATGTTTTTCTCTTAACACTTAAAAATGAATCTGGATAATTTATTGAAGTGGCAGGGCAGCGCGGTGGTGCAGTGGTCAGCACTGTCGCCTCACAGCAGGAAGGTTCCAGGTTCAAGTCCCGGCTCCATCACAGGATCTTTCTGTGTTGAGTCTGCATGTTCTCCCTGTACCTGTGTGGGTTCTCTCTGGTACTCTAGCTTCCTCCCACAGTCCAAAGACATCAAGAGGGGACAAGGTTAAAGGAGGGGTAGGCTCCCAGATTTTTACATACTTTTTGTCATAATCCGTGAGTTTGTCATGATATTTTGATGTTATCAGTAAACTATGATGTTTAAAAAGGAAGCAAAATACCTGATACATAAGAGTTGCAGGGCCAAATTTACCTCCACCCAATCAAAACCAGCTACCAGCTAGATTGGTTGGCCCATTTACTTGTCCATCAACAGCCAAAACCAGACTGCATCTGATTGGGCAGCTTAGCCCAGTCAAAATGTGGGACTGGGAAGCATAAAGCGGGTATCAACGCCTTGTTGGATCGGTGTTGGGTGAGCAGCATCAAGGAGGACGAGCATGGAGTCAGAAGAAAACACAGCAAAAAAGAAAAAGGTCTTTTATAGAACAAGTGATGGATAAGACGGAGAAGGATAAAAGGCTCGGTGCAACGCGAGTGATTCTTGGGGTTTCAGTTGCTCGCTGGAGGAGTCTAAACAAATCATAAGGTTCAGCTACGGACACACAAGTAGCAGCCTTTCTTTTGGACAGGTTAGAAACTCATTTGCCAACTTTCCTAGCTAGGCTATATTTGCGGTGATTTATTGTCAGTGTAGATTGTGAGGAGCGAGGAGGGAGGGTTCATGATCAGAGTATGGTTGAAAAAAAAAAGATTCAGACAGATTTGTGCCATCCATTCATCCATTTTCTTCCTCTTATCCTGGGTTGCGGGGGGGGGGGGGGGGGCTGGAGTCTATCCCAGCAACCTTCAGGTGAGAGGCAGGGTTCACCCTGGACAGGTCACCAGTCCATCACAGGACCAACACATAGAGACAGACAACCATTCACACTCACAGTCACACCTACAGTCAATTTAGAGTATCAATCAGCCTCGTCCTCTCTTGATGTCTTTGGACTGTGGAGGAAGCTGGAGTACCAGAGAGAACCCACACAGGAACAGGGAGAACATGGAGACTCCACACAGAAAGATCCTGTGCTGGAGCCGGGACTGGAACCTGGAACCTTGGGAATGTTGTGAAGTGACGTCGTCGGAAGGCTGCAAACCCTGCAAAGAAGACATGATGAAGTTTGCAAATCAGTCTCATTTGCCAACAAAAACAAGCTTGGAACTTGTTTGACTCCTCAAGGTTTTGTAAGTTTGAACCATGTGTTTATTGAGGTCTGACATAAAACAAGATGAGAACTTAATTATTCCCAGCACTTTCTGTGACGTAATATGCTTGCATATCATAGGCAGTCATTACAAACGACTCTTTACATTAAGGTTGTAACCTGGTGAGAACAGAGTGTTGGGGGAATCACTGTTTAGTCTCGTTCATGCTGCAATTTTTGCAAATTCCCCCAATTTCATCACATCAAATTGCATAAATATCCCGCATATTCCATCACATGTGCCGCATAATCAAGGATTTTTGCTCGGAACAGAAAAAAAAAAACCCAGCAACTTCCATCAGCCTTTCCTCGCGTGTGCTCTGATCATGTGTCATCTAATCCCATGCAGGATGGTCCATTTTGCTGGTATGATATAAAAATAAAAATGAATCAATCTATTGCTTCAATCATTCATAGCATTGCCTCAGGGCTTATTTCAGCAGAGAACATGATCAGCTGTGCCCTCACTTTGGATGCAAGTGTAAATGTTGTATTGTTTCATTTATAATTGTCTGATTAAAACAGACTAACATTAAAAATGGCTTCATCAATGAAATAGGAAATCAGGGTTGGCTAGTCTGTGAGTCAGTAACAGCTGCACAAGTTAGTAACAGCTGTCGGACAGTGAAGCAGCAGCTGTAGCAGGTGAACGCAGATGTTTCTGCACATGTATGTAAAATGGCTCATCAGATAAGCAACATGTCAAGAACAACATGAGGAAGTGTGACACCATGATATTGGAAAGATGTGACCATGACTTGAGACACAAAATTGTTGTCGTTACGGTGGAGTGAATCAACAACACATGGACATCAAAGCACACATGAATATCTCATTACGACAGCCGTTGTCGTTGTGGTGGTGCTGTATCAGCTGTCACTCTTCTGGTCCAAACCCAAAAGTAAACAGAGTGTGGGAATGTTCACAGTAAATACAGGAAGATGTTCCTTTGTTCTGAACTAGTGCATATTTCTACTGCTTTACACGGGGGTGGAGTGTGATGGGAAAATGGAACATACTGCATATTCACCCACATATAAAGTATTCACCCACATTGGGAATGACTTCAAGAGGACACAGAACCTCACGTTTCCTTCATAGACATTCATGGACTTCCTCTTTTCTGGGGTTGTATAGATGCTCATTTAATGCTGATAGTTCAAACCACCCATGTTGTGTTTACTGTTTTTGGTTCCCTGTAAGAGGGGTTCATGGCAAACGGATGCTGCTGTATTGATACAGGTTGTAGAGAAGCTGGACGTGTATTTAGCCTTTGCACGCTGTGGCTGTGTTGTCCTCCTGCAACAGATATAAACCAGAAAGACTGATATGCAGTTGAAAGTCGCCATTTTTCGAGAGACAGCCATCACAGGAGGCTCTGACGCATACAAAAAATGCAAAGAACGTTCAGTTACGGGAGCTGTTGAGGCTCAAATTTGTGGTGTACACAAGTTGGGTTGGAGGGAACTGGGATCACATTCTCATCACAAATACATCCCCCCCTTCAGGATTAAACTTTTGTCGTTTGAAACATTGAAATTTTACACAGTATACGGAATTTTGCAATCATTGGTGCAAAAATATACAATTAACAAAGAAAACAAACAAGAAGAAATAACAAAAAAAGAAATGAAACATAAGCAAGTTAAGGAACCTTGACCTTGAAAGGTCTTGGCCAGCTTATTCAGTCCACTTTTGGTTTGCACCAGGGTACGACTGCTGTGTTAACACCTGCCCAGATGTACAGAACACCCTCAGATGTAAACAAACACACACATGCAGTTAATCAGGAACAGACAGACGGGCTGAAATTCTTATACAATAAAAAACTAACTGAACAGGGACCATGCAGACCAAATAGTCAAGATGAGACACAATCAGGTAAATCCTGTGAGGGCGGGGCAGGCAATCACAGGAGCAGGGAACACACAGGCAGGAAGAGGCTCTGAAACTGCTCATGATCAATTATTAAAGGCTTAAAGATCTATATGAGGGCACATTCCTTCTGTGGTGGAAACAGGAAATGCTTGTGGTTACCAGAAAACATGCACACTAGAATATCTTGATGCTCAAACTTGTTTACTTTAATTGCAACTATGGGGTCTTTAAGATTCATATCCCTGATCCTTCTCATCGCTGGCTACATAAAAAAAAAAAAGAAAGAAAACTGCACACCCACACCAGATTTAAAATGGTGATGCAGCGCTTGTTTTCTGTCAACAAGAGCGAGCATACAGAGCAAGATTGCATGGGAGAGGGCAAGAGAGCCGGGGGCTGACAGCTGGTTGGTATTCCTCGGGCTTCGCCAGAGAGGCTGATGGTGCAGCGTGGACATCACCAAGGAATTTCAATGTAGATGGAACAGCTGAGGAGTCAGAGCTCCAGCCTCACACGTCTGACTGTTACCCAAACTACTGCATTTCAACCCAAAGGAAAAACACACTCAAATCTGAGAAATTTGCCATGGAAATTTGTGTAAATATCAACTTAACTGCAACATTATATAACATTGGCCCTAATGTTGTTCCCGATGACTCACTCTTGAGACTCTGGAGATCACTGGCGAGGCCCATAAGTGTCTTTACTGTTTATTATGTAACACAATGTGCTGGTCTCCTGGACACAGCGGTAGCATTTAATATAATAATGACTAACTACCTATACTGATGAGGATATCGCTGTCTGTACTGGCAAAATGATTCTGCTGTGTTCAGTAACTTTAAAACTACTTTAGAACTCCAGTGAAGATGATTGTTATTCCTCATATCATTCATAGAACTTAAAGGTAAGTCACGAAACCAAAGTGCAGAAAACCTCCAAGGTTCATGTGACCTTTGTTGCTGAAAGATAAATGTCTCTATTCTCAGTTTAATCTATTTTCCTATAGTCCTACATCACACAATCACTCTTGTGTTGCTTTGTAATGCCCTCATTTGTTGTTGTGTCTTTGACCTCCTGTGTTTCTTTGGGTTTCTCACTTTTTTTTAATTAGCTCCCCTGTCCTAATGTAGTTTTAGTGACAGTATTAATTAGCCCTGGGTATATTGCTGCCTTCAAATGGAATTTGTGTTTCCAATAAGGGGAGTCGTCTACATGAGTCATGACTCAGAGCGTTGAGAAAATATTCATATGGATTCTCCTGGTGAACAAGACCCCATCTGAAGGAAGTGTATATATAACTTTCCCTGTTTGTTCTGCTTTCACTTATAGAAATCATCTCTTACCAGTGACTTTATTCCCTTGGGTTTCTTGTGTGGTTTTCAAAGTTTCTTATGTTTAGTTCCTGGTGTCTGACCTTTGGATTTTGTTCGGGCTTTCAATTTGGAGATGCAGTAACTTTAGACAGGCTTGGTTCCAACACACACTTGTTGGTTGCATTTACATTGAAAGACAATATCAGCCCGGCGTCTCAGCGAACAACACACCTGAGGCTTTTATCAAGGGACAGATGTGGCGATGGTGTCATCACACGCTCACAGCCGCACTTCCGTGTAGTGCCTTTCATATTAAGACGACAACACAAAAGGCTCCCACGGACTGGATTTGAATTTTCACCTTTTCCTTCCCTCTTGTCAGATTTGTTGCCTCACTGTTCTTTTTTCTTTCATCACTTAAAAGTTTGTGAATTTTATTTACTGCCTGTTCCCTGCGGGATCGGTTACCCTTTGTGAACTTTTTCCCAGCGTCCATCTTTGATCTGTGCGTGGGTTGCGACATGCAGAGCTCAGCTGTTTGTCTTATGCTCTTTCTTTGAGGGTCGAAAGGTTTAATAAGAGATCCTCACTGTGTATCTGATCTGAAGCTACTCAGATTCATCGAGAAGGTAAAACGGAAGAATCAGTGTGTGCGACTCACTCCAATTGAGCCTGCAGGTTCCAACATCGCTTCAGTCCCAAGGCTGACCACACAACCATGAGCATCTGGATCCAGTATGCTTCCTTTCTCCTGGGAAGACCCAACTCTCTCTAAAACCACCAATTCACTCACTAAACAGCTGGATTCTTACATAACACATAGTGGGGATGAAATAGCCCCAAGTCCTTGGAAGAATCTGAAAAGAGTGGAGATAGACTTTCCATTCGCTCATGCAGTCGGGAGTTTACATCCATTGATAATCCCGTGACCATGTTGATTCATCTATCAGGGCCAAAGAGCTTTAAGGCTTGTCAAGCCCCGGCTCAACAATTTTCAATTCCTTAATAATTTATTGATGGCGGGCAGTCAAATTGCATATCAATAATGTAGAAGGGCTCAGTACAATGTTGATACAAAACACCCTCGGCTCATTCATGCTCACAGACCTGCAGACATATGTACTGTGTTTAGTCCCACGTGATGCAGCGCTGGCTCGGTACAAACTGCATCTGGGAGCTGGTATTAGTCAATGATGGAGCCTCCGAGATGCTTCACATGTTTTCCTTTATGAGTTTTTTTGGTCTTTTTTAATTCATATACAACAAAGACCCAGAGGAGCAAACATATAGCCAAATACTAAACGTAAAAAAGATTGAACTTATAGACAACAGATTACCAACGCATATTTCCAATATTCTGTCAATTATAACTGAATTGCAAAGGGCCGTCACCACAAAGGACCCCACCCACCCTCCTCACTCAACGTGATAGTCATATTGTGAGTTTGGGCGCAGGCCAATCACACATGTAGGACAAATTAAGTGACCAATGGAGGATTTCCATCTAGGTCAGCATCTTTTATTCAGGAGGCAGCGTACACAGTTACATGCCATCTCACCCAGGGGGCCCTGTGGAGACCCACTCTGCCACTGAGAGATGGCCCACCATTTTGTTCTGTTTTGAAAATGATCTCAGCGCATGAGATTAGCTGGGGGGCCCGTGAGCTCTTCCCTTTGTTGTGTATCCCACTTTTGGACATTTCCCGGCTGGTGTGTGTGTGCGTGTGTGTGTGTGTGTGTGTGTGTGTGTGTGTGTGTGTGTGTGTGTGTGTGTGTGTGTGTGTGTGTGTGTGTGTGTGTGTGTGAGAGAGAGAGAGAGAGAGAGAGACAGAGAGAGATGGTAGAGCGCATGCACATGCTTAATCTATGTGTTTATTGGTGGCTTTGCCTGTTACAGCGGTGAGTAAGATCTCAATGGAGACATCTGATGAGGAGCCTGAGGAGTAGCGTCGCTATCTGCAGCATTTAAAACACACATTATAACACATCTTCAGACAGTCTACGTCTGGCTGTCCACGAGCAGTGCAGAGTCAAAGACGAAACATGGCATTCAAAGATCACGAGAGACGGGTACCATTCTACTGAACTGTTCGTGACCCCGTTCTGGTGCATTGTGCTGCGCATGGCTAATCACTCCCGAGCCTTAAATATAGGCTACATATGCTTATGCAAATGAATGACAACACTGCATCATTTGGCATGGTGCTTGCGACAGAGAGCAGCTGTCAAAAACACAACCTGCAGTGAGTCATCATACTTAATGTACACAAGTGGGTGCCCGAGTATGCAAAGTTGAAGCTTTACAATACCACTGCACCAAAATGGAAGACGCTCTCTCTCTCTCTCTCTCTCTCTCTGTTTCTCTCTCTTAGTCGTTGGTTTCCCAGCTCAGACTTAAAGCAGCAACAAAGAGAGGGAGGGAGAGAGAGAGAGGGAGAGAGAGAGAGACAGGGGATGTGGTTGCTATAGTAACCATCTGGTGGGTCTGAACTGTTCCTCCCTGGCATTCATTTCATCATATTGAGCCTCTGTCTCTCTTCCTCTCTCTTCCTCTACTCTCACTTTGTTTATCCCTCTCTTTTCCTCCTTCTCTCCTGGCATGCCATCTCTCTTATCTCCTCATCTCCCTCTTGTGCTGCCCTCTTCCATTCTGCCTTCCTGCCATCCTTTTTCCTCTCTCCTTCAGTTCTCTCTGCCATTTCCTTGGAAACAAAAGAGTGTTTAATGTCGATCTTTTGGCTGTTTGTCCATTTTGATAGCTTTGTCCTGACAGTTCCATCTGTCAGACCTGGACTTTTACCCTCTTTAAAACAAGAACACATGATGATGATGTCCACAGTCCAAGAATTTGGGAGGGATTCAAGCTTTGGAGATATGTAAAAGCCTATCTGAGAGAGGAAACATGGATGAAAGATTGACGTTATCTGCAATCATCATTTAGCTGCAAACAAAGTGGGTTTTACCCTCTATAATATACATCACACCATAAAGATTTTATGGTCAAACACTGGATCAGCTCTGCCTGAATAGACTTGGCCTAAACCCCCAGACAGAATGGGACTGTGTGGTTTATTTATTTTCACCAAACATGACTGCAATTCTCTTTTCCCCCTTAAATCACTGGTCATTTTTGTGAATTCCCAGCAGAGACTCAATCAAGAGGAGAATACATGATCCCAATGTTGAATGAGCACACATACACACACACAGTCACACACACACATACACACACACACACACACACACACACACAGAAATGCCATGAAATGAAATGCAAATGCCTCTTCCATTTACATGCCACACAACATTCTATCACAGCATCTTATAAAGCCCATTAATTCGCAGTGAGGAAGAGGAGAGGTGCTTCTCGCAGCAGCAGCAGCAGCAGCAGCAGCAGCAGCAGCAGCAGCAGCAGCAGCAGCAGCAGCAAGGGGCTGGCTCCGTGTGTGTGAGGTCACTGTAGGTGTTTCCCCCAGCTCTGAGCTTTTCACACAAAGGTCAGATGGAGAAGTCGAGAGAAGAAGAGAGGAGATTGGCTCTGTGTGTGCAGGGTGTGGTTTTCCTTTCTATACCAGTGACCCCTGAATGCTCTCTCTCTCTCTCTCCCTCTCTCTCTCTCCCTCTCTCGCTCTCTCTCTTTCGCTCTCTCTCTTTCGCTCTCTCTCTTTCGCTCTTTTGCTCTCTCTCTCTCTCTTTCACTCTCTCTCTCATGTCTTTTACCCCACCGTGTTACTCCTCTTCCTCCTTCCTCTTCCCTCTTCTTCTGCACCTGTCAGTGATTATGTAACCTTGCAGCTTTCCACGTCCTGACATCTGCTCGGCCTCCTGCCAAACAGTGAGTGACTTGGTTGATAAATAACTTCACTTCCATCACATCAATGACAATAATTAAGAGTCTGTTCACAGTGAAGTGTAATTTGGATCCTCTTCCAGCAGGGACGGCCACCTCCACTAATTCTATGCTTGAATTTGGCCGGTTGCCCAAATCATCTGGCCGGCCTGAGGTGAGCAGCATCTGCTGTATCTCTGTGATAACAGCATTAGGAGTTATCATCTCACTACGTAGTTATGGGCCTGTGTGTGATTAACACTTTCAAATATTCTTTTTTTCTCCTCTTTTTATTTTTTTTGAGAGTCTAACACATGCTAATTTTAACAGGTAACTTCAGTCTTTTCCAAAAATATTTCCTCCATCAAGAGCTCGTGATAAGATTATCTCCATGTAATATTCTAAGATTTTGTAACATGAAAACATGGTAACTATCTGTAACAGCACAAAGTAGAACCGGATCCCCTTTGATTTGAAACAGTCAGATAGATTGACAAAACTGTGGACAAAAATATATACGAGCATGGGCATAGATGTGGAGCACAAATACATAAAAAGTATTTAGTTACAAATTACAAACACCTGCAGATCAAATATCCATCCATTTTCTACTGCTTATTCTGTTACGGTTCACGTGGGGGACTGGAGCCTATCCCAGCAGCCTTTGGGTGAGAGGCGGGGTTGACCCTGGATAGGTCACCAGTCCATCACAGGGCCAACATGTGGCAGGGGTTCAGGACAATTTCCAACAACAAACACAACCCCTGCCCACCCTCCTCAGTCAACCCCTCCCTCAGCTGATCAGCTGAACTCTTTCTTTTCAAGATTTGACACCAATTCCTGCAGTGGGAGTTTGAAACCTCTGAATCCCCCACCCATAACCACCAACGCCCACACATCACCCCCCAGCAGGAGGAGAGGCAGCTGAAGACACTGCATCCGTTCCAGGTTAAGCAGGCCCTGCTTAATATCAAAAGCCGGTGAGCAGCTGGTCCGGATGGAGTCTCAGGTCAGGTCCTAAAGACACGCGCCCACCAGCTTGTGGCCGTCTTCACTGACATTTTCAACAGGTCACTGAAGGTTGCTACAGTCCCCACCTGCCTGAAAGCCACGACCATCATCCTGGTCCCAAAGCACTCAGCAGTCACATGCTTAGATGATTATTAGCCCATTGCGCTAACACTGATTTCATTTAATTTCATAATTATGAAATGCTTTGAGGGACTGGTGATGAGACACATCAAGGCCTTCATCCCTGCTTCATCCCTGCTGACCTGGACCAGTATCAGTTTGCCTACAAGACCAACAGATGCAATGACGACGCTGTCTCATTCCTGCTCCACATCGCCCTCACTCACCTGGAGACCCCCGACACCTACGTGAGGATGCTGTTTGTTGACTTCAGCTTTGCTTTCAATACCATCAACCCAAGCAAGCTGGTCGACAAGCTGCTGTCACTCGGCCTGGATTACCACCTCTGTAGTTGGATTAAGGACTTCCTCTCCCACAGACCTCAGCAGACTGGGGGACGTCACTTCATCCATCACCATCCTCAACACCGGCACCCCCCAAGGCTGTGTTCTTAGCCCCATTCTCTACTCACTCTTCACCCATGACTGCACTCCCATTCACTCAACAAACCACTCAGTCAAATTTGCAGACGACACAGCCATAGTGGGGGTGATCACCAATGGCAATGAGGCAGCTTAAAGAGAGGAGGTCCAGGCCCTCACATCCTGGTGTCGGAACAATGACCTGCTCCTCAACACCAGCAAGACAAAGGAGCTCATCATTGACTTCAGGAAATGCAGGGACCCATCACACGCCAGTCCGATGATCAGTGGAGAAGTGGTGGAACAGGTGGAGAGTTTCAAATACCCTTGGTGATCATCTCTCCATGGACCTGACATGGGGAGGGAACACCAGGGAGCTGGTGAAGAAGGCTCAGCAGAGGCTCTTCTTTCTGCGGACCCTCAGGAAAACTGGCCAACCACAGAAACTCCTCACAAACGTCTACCAGTGCACCATAGAGAGTGTCCTGAGCTATGGATGCAATGTGTGGCTCTCCAGCTGCACCTCAGAGAAGAAGAAAGACCTGCAGCGGATCATCAAGACTGCCCAAAAAAATGATCGGCACCCCTCTCACACCCCTGGATCAGATCTACTCTGCCCGGTTGAAAAACAGAGCTGAAAAAATCAGGTCTGACTGGACACACCCTGGACAAGGTCTATTTGACCCCCTTCCCTCTGGCAGGCTCAGGTTCATGAGGGCACAGACAGAAAGACTGAGAAACAGCTTCTTCCCTGGGCTTTGAAAGCTCTGATGACAGCCTGAACTGGACTGTTTTGCACCTTCCATCTTGCACTTTCCTTGTAACAGACATTCAATTCACAAACCTACAACATCACTGGACTCACTGCACTATCCTTTATTCTTTTCTATCCTGTTATTTATTTTCTGTTTTTTATTTATCTATTCATGCTGCTGTGTGACGGACTGTGTCTAACTACATTTCATTGTGCAGAAATGTTCAATGACAATAAAGAAACCTTAAACCTGAAACACATATAGACAGACAACCATTCACACTCACAGTCACACCTACGGTCAATTTAGAGTCTCAATCAGCCTCGTCCTCTCTTGATGTCTTTGGACTGTGGGAGGAAGCTGGAGTACCAGAGAGAACCCACACAGGAACAGGGAGAACATGGAGACTCCACACAGAAAGACCCCATACTGGAGCCGGGGCTCCAACCCGGAACCTTCCTGCTGTGGGGTGACAGCGCGAACCACTTAGGGCCGGCCCGAGGCATATGTGCACTAAGCGGCTGCCCCTGGCCACCAGGGGGCCCCCAATCAAGTGGGTTTTTTTGCTTTTTTTGTCGTTTTTTTATGTATTAAATATCTTAAAGAAATGACAAAATAATTTGATAAATGACTGAATAATTCAAAACAAGCAAACTCTGATTTCATGATCAATATACCTGCCATCTTTTCAGTCATGACTCATGCGCATCAACTAGACACCTCGTCGCGTGGTAGCCAGACACTGCAAGCTAATGATGCGTTTGGAAGAGATGGTAATCTAAGTTAAGCATGAGACTTAAAAGGAAATATCCCTCTGGTACCAAGAAGAAAAAGAAGAAAAGGACAGAGGATGAGAAAAAAGAACAAGATATACTTGATAATGTAGCACTGCAATGTGACATTTGTGTCAATAATCATCAAGCACAGTTTATTTCATGTGGTGATGGTGGTGTTTAAGGGGGTAAAATCAAATTCTGCTCAGGGCCCTCTAAAGGCTCGGGCTGACACTGTAACTACTCAAATATATCAAAATAAAATTACCTGGTGTAAGGAAATGTATTTGAATAAAATACAAGAAACTTAAAAACTGAAAATATGTTCTGTACACAATTTTTGGCCTGTTCATTGCTTTGTGTCACTCGAACTCACTGAGTTGACTTGTTCTTGCAGAAAACAGTAAGATATTCAGCAAACACCATGGCATCGTACAATAAAACAGGAAATGAGTAATTAATACATTTAAATACATTTAACCAAAATACTGTTTTGTGTTCGTATTACTTTTGTCATTTTTCCACTTTTATGGATGCAGGAGCTCACTTACATCGAGGGGATTGAAAGCAGAGTTAAAATGTAAATCGAACCAATGTCAAGTTGCAAATCTGATAGTATCTAATTGTGCAGTCTTTTACATTAAAAACTCCATATGCGCAGAAAGCCATTAAGGCCACTGGCTCATTATCCTGAAAACAACAGACTAATGCGCTGGAGGCCCTTTGCATCAAGACCATCGGGCCTGCATGTATCAAGTGAAAACCAGATAGCGTGTAGCATTAGCTTGCCTCGTTACTGTCAATGGTGTGACCATGCTTTCCCAACATTAGCCAGTCAGCCAGAAAAAAAAAAAACACACTTGGCACAGTAGAGCACATCATACAAACTTAATTAAACTTTATGACTCTGAATGTTGTATATCGTCTATCCATTTATTTTCTACCACTTATCCTGTTAAGGGTCGCGGGGGGGCTGGAGTCTATCCCAGCAGCCTTCAGGTGAGAGGCAGGGTTCACCCTGGACAGGTCACCAGTCCATCACAGGACCAACACATCGAGACAGACAACCATTCACACTCACAGTCACACCTACGGTCAATTTAGAGTATCAATCAGCCTCGTCCCCTCTTGATGTCTTTGGACTGTGGGAGGAAGCTGGAGTACCCAAGAGAACCCACTCAGGAACAGGGAGAACATGGAGACTCAAATAGAAAGATCCTGTGCTGGAGCTGAGGTTGAATCCGGAACCTTCTTGCTGTGAGGGGACAGTGCGAACCACTGCACCACCGTGCCGCCTGTTGTATTTCGTCGCCTTCTTAAAATAACCACCTAAGTCATTTTTTCAAGTTTTTCAGAAAGCACAAAAAAACTGGAGACAAAACATCATAAGGAGTTGATTTAGGCAATAAAATTATCAAAAAATGACAATTATTTTAAGATGGAGACAATATGAACACAAATGAATCATCTCTTTTGTTCTACATCAATATAATCGATAAACCTTTGTTTTGTGACATCCAGGGCTGTTGTGCTACGTGCTGCTCTCTCTTCTCTCAATTTCTTCTTGCGTTCATAAAATTGCCCATCACACCAGAATGTTTAGGGATGCGAGACATCCAAGCAGGTTTAAATTCGTGCTTGAAAGAAATTTTGGACAATAAATGTGCATGAATTGATGTTGATTTTTATGCAACATAGCTTATGGGTTAGATATGAAAGTACTCTTACCAGTGCTCGCGCATATGTGAATTTATACTCAGGGATTTTGGAACTCTGACTGTTCTGATCCTCGACATCTTTTCAGCGGGTTTACCTCCAGAGGTTACGCTTCAGATCTGCCTTCCACTCCTGAGTCGATGAATCCTTTGCCGGAAATTATGTGTTCCATCTGGTGATGATTATAAATGATCTCTTACAGGTTTACAACAATCTGTTTGCAGTTAATTTATGAAATCAGAATTTCATCATCTCTGATTACTTACGATGCAAAATATAATATATAATGCACAAACCTCTGCACTGCCATCAGCACCTTTAATAACGAATGAGAAAAAGCATGAAGAATTACCAATAATTAGTAAAGGTAATTAGAATTTTGTCGTTGGCATCCTAATAAATTGTAAGTAAAGTTTACTGAGCTATCAAGTTACTGTTTATTAATGATGTTCACTACAGAAAAATGTCATGTGTGAAGATCAACTCTGGTGGTTTCCAGCAGCCTGAATGAGTGGGAAGGGCAGCTGACACTCTGAACTTATCTTGAACCATTTAATTGAACTTTCACTGCAACATTTACGGCAATTCCATCTCCCAGAAAATCATAGAGCATTATTCCTTAAATGTAGCATGCTCTCCCCCTGTGTGAGAGGATGGGCTGTTACTGCAACGGGCGCCATTGTCATGGTTGACTGCTGTCTTGGAAGAAGGGACTATTTTGGCAGGATAATGCGGTCATGCCACACAGTGAATAGGGGGTCTTGAGAGAAGAGGGCAGAGATAAGAGAACGGAGAACATTCCATTAAAGACAGAGATGGTATCAAGCAGAGGCTCGGGGAAGACTATTCCGCACCAACCCACCGTAGCACCCATTGAGTACAAGGTGCATCTGTTACCATGGTACCCGGCCCAGTCAGCCCCTTTCATGTCTGTCAAGACGGGGGGGGGGGGGGGGGGGGGCAATATGTTGTTAGTCTACCCTGCAGTTGGAGCTGAAACAGACATGTGTGCGTTGACTGCATGTATGTGCTGCAGCACACATCCCGGCGGTCTGGGTTTAAGATGCTGTTCGCTGACAGAGGCTCGTCACACAATATGAATCATTTAGTCACCACAGCAGAGTTGGAAATGTCACGTCTCATCAGTGTTCCTCATGCCTCGGTGCCCCGGCACCATTTACATCTCTGGCCATGGAGTTGAGGTAGAACTTGATTAAAAAGAGGAGCTGAGATTTTTGAGATGCCAACAGACATTTATTGCATTAGGAAGCAGTGGTTTTCCCCACAGAATCACTTGCAATACTAGAACACTTTCTGAGACAGTCTGTTGCACAGCTTCACCTCTCCTCGAAACAAACCAGGAGGGTGAATGTCAAATAATTATTTTTCATCTGTTCATCTTTATTCCATTGCCCCCACCTTCCATATCTGATATTTCCAAGAAATGGGACACTACTTTCTCACAGTGGAAACTGCTGACTTGACCTTCCTTAGCAGCCAGATAGACAATCCAATAACAAAAAAGGGAAACACATCCAAGAGTCAGCCAAGCTACTTTGTATCGTCTTTATCTCTGTGGTACAAAACTAGATTTCTGTCTTTTTGCTACACTTGTAAGATTAACAAACATCAAGTATTTTAACTAAAATCAAGGCTAAACAGTAAATAGTTTGTCATACTCTTTATTACAAGATATTAGGCCACTGTACAAATCAGCGTGAATCGTACAGTACAACGCAGAGTTAAGACTGTTTCTTGAGGTTTTGTCATTCAAAGCTGTATACGAGGTGCTTCAAGAATACACAAGAGTTTCAGAACTTCTGCCGGGCATGCATGATTTCATATTTGCCATGCATGAGTTGGTATTTTCAGTGTTTAAGAAAGAGCCCTAAAAATGGCAACCCAACAAAACAACTTTTATGAGTAAATGTATAAAGCACAAAAAAAGAAAACAAAAAAAATAGAACAAGTTGTCTGGTACAGTATATCCCTCATGAGATTTGGCACACACGAGAATGCACAATGCAATATAAATAGTTTATCAATAGGGTGTGTACAGTCAAGTTACAGTATCAACCAATCCAGGTGAAAGCCTGGGAAGCTTACAAACAGGTGGGAGGTACACTGTATATAAATAACTTGTTAGCTGCAAAGTATGGTAACAAAAAACACTCAGGCAACATCAAGAATTGTTAAGTGAAAAAATATCACTCATTTGTTCGAAGTTTTTTCTCAACATAAATAAAAACGCTCCCTCTGGCCTTGAGTCACTGTGTAAGACATGTTTCCAAAGGATCAATAAATAGTCTTCAACACAGAGAACAAACAATATACGGATTCCCACTTTGTGCAAGAAAATAAAGAGACACTTTCCATATTTACAAACTCTGTTACTCGTTTGCTCTCGATCAAAATGAAGAGTAGAAAGAATGGTATTTGATTGATAAGATATAGGAGAAGTGTGTGCTTTAGTTTTAGAATAGATTCATTTCCTGTCCCTGATTTCTGCATTTCGACAGCGTTCCCGCCTTCCTCCACCTCGCCCCCCTCGCACTTCTGAATTTATGGCGAAACCCTGTAATCGAGGGTGTGTATGTTTGTGTATGTGTTGTTTTTTTTTTGGGGGGGGGGGGGGGGGTCCTCCTGGGGGTCCTTTGCTGCCATCTCCCGCCCCTGCCATTGTGTGTGTGTCACCCAGATGGCCATGACTGACTTGGAGAGGAGGGTGTGGAAGTGCTGCTTGCTGCCACATGAGAGAAAGTGCTTATATACAGTGTCTTTGGATTAAAACTGGTAAATATCGCCATAAAAAATGTCAAGAGTGTCTTTCAGTAAGAGGGGCGGGGGGGTGGGGTGGTCAGCTGAGCGCTCTAAGCATCTGCTGGGGTCTTCTCTGTTCCATTTTTCAGTGCGTCGTCGCCGGCCTCATCCTCGATCACAACTGTGGATGACAGGGGAGAGAGTTAATGAGGAGGGCTCATCTCGGTGTGGCGTCTTGAAAATTCATCACTGACAGGCAGACAGGGGAGCATCTGAGCCTGTAGTGGCGTGTAAGCGTGCGTGCGTGCGTGCGTGTGTGTGTGCATCAGGGCATGAGAACATGCAAAGAGGAAATCATGAGTGGGATTATGTGTGTTGTGTGTGTGTGTGTGTGTGTGTGTGTGTGTGTGTGTGTGTGTGTGTGCCAGACACACTTGGAGATGCATGGATGTCTGATGATCGTTTGCGTGACTTCTTTATGTGCATCTACGTGCGTGCGTGCATGTGCCAGCCTCATTGATCAATGTTTCATCAAGGATGCAGCACACACCACAACTACAAAAAAAAAGCCTAATTTTTCAGGTTTAAACAGCACACAAATACCATGAAGCATTGGTTTTGGGGAGGGGGGTTTGAGCACAACTCCGGCGAGCGGCGTTCAGGAGGCATTTAGCAGCATTGCGCATCCAACTTGTGTTGCAATGCGAATAGAATATTTAAAGCACCATTAATCCCACATGCATCCACAGACTATTGCTCTAATCTGACACGTCAAGACAAGCGTGCCACCCATCACATAGACATCCACTAGTAACCTTTCTGTTTGCGCATCACACACACGCACGCACACACACACACACACACACACACACACACAAAAGCGATGATACGACTGAACTTAAATGTATATTTACCCCGTTTGCTTCTTCCTATTTGTCCGAGTTTGGGCGGACGTTTATTCTGTGAGCCGTTGAAGAAGTTGTTGGTGTCTTGAAGACGACAGGTGAAGGAAAGGTGTCCCTCGTCGCCTTCATTTCCATAATGACTCATTTTTTCTTCGTTGAAAGGCAGCACTTCCGACATCTCCAAATGCGTCTTTATCACCAAGGCGCACCGACTGCAATGTAAAGCCCGTCGCCAAGCTTGAAGACGGTCGTCTGCTACAAACAATCAAAGAAATAAAATTTAAAAAAAATAAAAACCATGCAATCTGCTGAGACGATCAAGCCCTTTCTGTTTACCCCGAAGACACGTGTCTGTCTCCGAAGGTACCCAACAGAAATATAACAGTCAATGTCCTCAATTCATCCGCTCCTGCAGCTTCGGCAACATTATTCAAAAATGTCAGAAGGGTTTTTTTTTCCCTCTGTGCGTATTGCTTTGGAAATGGAGGCGCACGTACAGTTGAGCCCGCTGGTTTCGAGAAGCTGAACCCGTCGCACGGAAAATCTGAGGAAGAAATGCAAATTGAGGAGCGATGCAAAACACGGATTCCGGGGAGACCTGGCGAGGGAGCTGCTCGGGGATTCTCTGGTGCAACTCAGAGAAGCTTCCAGCTGGAGTCGTGATGCTGTAGAAGGTTCCACTCTCCGGGATGTAGGCGCAATCAAACTAATGGCGATTTTATTCAAATTGGAGCACGGTTCAGATCTGTTTTTTGAGGGGAAATGCCGTTTACGCGCCACCACTCGACGAGTCCGAGATGTTCACTGTTGACTGACTTGGCCAGAGGATGGCGGTACTTGCTCAGGCTGGGCTGGAACTTTTGGCCCCGTTGCGCGACTTGAGTTCCAGTAATGTTCTTACCTCCAGTTCCTGGAGAACCACCTGAGAGCAGAAGAGAGGTGAGATGTCACACCAGGGAGAACACGAAACCCATCATTTATTTCCTAAAAAAAAATTACATATATATATATGTGTATATATATATATATATATATATGTATATATATACATACACACATTTTTAAAAATTTAATAATGTTGGTTCTCGGTTTTATTCTACAGCAGATGTACTCAGGGGCGGGGGGGGGGGGCTCATCGAGTGGTGGTGAAAGAACATCAGTCATCAACAGGACATCTTGTAGAACAGCTTAAATGTACGTGACACCTTAAAGAGCCCGTGTCTGCTTGATCCTGGGTTTTTAAGAACTAAATAAATTGAATTCAAGAAACCTGACTGTTTTCCCTTCAAGAATCAGAAACAAATAAATAATTGTATTTGGCCAACTCTAATTCATGTAATGCATCAATGTTAGGCTTGCCTGGGCTCAATAGTAGAGCATCTGGTCTCAAAATAACATAAAAATGATGCTGGACAGCAGTGATTCCAACACAAGGCAACTCTGTGATGGATGTATCCGTATTTGTAGGTCTGCTACAAAAAGGAAGTATAGCTCACACTGAGTAGGCCGTGGCATGAAGAGATGACAGTGTCGATCATTTTGTGCTTTTTATTCGGCCTCATAAATCATCTCGTTCTTCACTCAAACACATGAGCTCAGGTTCAATGTGGGTGATTCCTCACGAACCACCATCCAGGCTAGCACCGCTAACCTTAATGCTAGCAATGTCAGACGCAACGCTGAAAGCGTCTTCATCCGCTGTGCTGCGTCCATTAACCGTGCCTGCCGCTGGCATGGGCCTAGAGGGAAGTTGTTTCAAGCATTTATTCATATTTGAGCAAAACATGCAGTACACTGAGCGCTAAATGGCCTTTTTTAAAACTTGGTTTTGTAGTTATGTATGAGGAGTGAGAGCCAATCGAGGGACGAACTGGTGCAGGTCCTTCTAGAATGCAGGAAACTCTTGGAGGATTTTGAGGGGATACCGCAGATTTTTTTCAGTCTACCTGCTAGTCCAGTTTGGGAGTCATTGGTTTACGGTTATTGTAACGTAAGGGGCCCATGATCTCAGTATTTGAACACCCCTGGTCCATAAAATCCAGGTACAACAACATATTGAGATGTTAAAATTGAAAAAAAATTACAGTTTAATCTTAAATAGACTCCGATTATGTAAATTTGTAGACTTCTTTATTAATTCATGGGTTATAATAGACACTGTTATGGGGCCCTGAATCTGTGCAGAACCCAGTTTGAGAGCAGAGCGTTTGAGGGCCATCAGGTGAAAAGTTTCGGGATCAGAGGCCATTATCAAAACTGGTTTGCTCCGTTGAATAATGGAGCTGCGATATTCTTTAGGTTGGAACCAGTTTTCGTTGAATTTTCCTTCCCACCACTATCTTTACTGTTTATTCTATATAAATCTGTCTTTGGTAGGAGCGGCAGCACAAAGGAACGGTCTTTAAAACAGGACAGAGAGAAATAGATGGTCGTTAAATGCTGACGTGGACGATTTCTTTGTCAAAGGAGCCAAATGTCATTTCACAGACAATGAACTGAAAGGTGATGAAACAAGATATCAGACCCTGCAGCAGAACCAACTTTCATATGCTGTCACCTGAGGAGGTGCAGCCATGACACACCCACTCCCCGAGGACCTGACTGATTTTATCAGACACTCCCCTTTCATAACTCAATTATACCTTTTTCAAAACACGAGGCCATATAGTGATTTTAATTCACACGTAAGGTATAAGAACAACAACCTTCACCCAAGGAAAAAAGTTGTGTCCTTTTGACTGCAGATCCCAGTGTAGCCCACCCAGGAGAGAGGGCGCGCCAGAGAGCAGCACCTCTGAGAATACGTCAAATTAAAGTTTGATATTGAAATAAAAACAGAGGATAAAAGTAGAGCAAGTACTCTAAACCAAACCACCTTCCAATGAAGCACTTAAGCTAAGTCACAACACCACAATAAGTGACACTGTAGTACTTGATCACAGGAAGTGATGTAAAGCCCCTGATAACTGGGCCTCAGAATTTTTTATAGAACAAAAATAATATTAACACGATCTACACTGTTTTATAACATTAAATAAACAACATTCAAAGTCGTACTTTATTGAAATGATTTTAAATGATCTTTAATTGAGAGCTAAATATTCAAATGTTCAGATTGTCTGCTTCACGAAGCCTGTGTAGCGGCGGTCTGATCCCGCTTCGAGTAACAGTGGATTTGCAAAATAAACAGCAGTCCCCAGATTCTGTTTCAAATGCTGCTAAATCCTGAGCTGTTAAGGGTTGAGATAAGGTTAGAAACACGTGTCTATTGTGAACGAGCCAAAACGTATCAAGCTCTGTGAAAAACATTTTCAGTGTCATACACAGCCCAGTCTCCTGACAGTAGGAGGGTTCTGGGTTAGAATCTGACAGCCTGCTGGGACCTTCTATGTGTAGTTTGCATGTTCTTCCTCCAACAGACCAAAAACGTACAAGTTAAGTTAACTGGAGGCTCTAAATTGCCTGTCAGCATTGATGTAACTGTAAGTGGTTGTCTTTATATCTCGGCCCTGTGATGGACTGACCACCTGTCCAGGATGTCCCACCTCTCGCTCAGTGATAGCTGAGATGGGCTCCAGTCCCTCACAACCCTCAACCGGATAAGTGGTGTGGACAACAGATAGAACTAATTATCCACACCTCTTTAAGTGAATCTAATCAATAGGCAAGTGAGTGTGTATAGGCAACAGTTCATCTCTGAGCCAAATGACTCCACACGACAACCTCTAAACATTCCACCCAACTCAGCAGCTGTAGATATGAATATCTTTATTGGCATTAAAGGCTCGTTCTCACAGCTCCAGTATGAACCCCACAGCTGAGGATTTATGGGGGCTGCAGCAGTGTCACGGTCAGAGTAAATCACTTCTCTGGTGTGACAACAGGCTTATTACCTGCTGTAAATCCAACAAACAGCTTCCTGTCACTTGCGTGTTCAGAACTTCATACATCGCAGTGACAATGACAGACATGGGCTGGCATGGCTCAGAGGGGGTCGCTGGTTCGATCCTCACTTCCCCCAGTGACCATGTTGAAATATCTTTGAGCAAGATACTGAACCCCTAATTGCTCCTGATGACCCTGCCATGGACTGGCGACCAGGGTGAACCCCACCTCTCGCCCAATGTCAGCTGGGATAGGCTCCAGCCCCCCACGACCCTTAACAGATAAGCGGTATAGAACATGGATGGATGATAGACATGATACTTCATGTCCAATGGGTATTTCAACATATATGTAACATTATAGTGTTTTTAAGGTATTATAAGAACCACCTCTGAGCTGGACTAGCTTTAATATTTTGGCTCCATCAATCATTTTCATTCATCCTCATCTTCAGTATGTGATACAGCGTGAGTACGATCTGTAGATGATGTGATCTATCCAGCGGCGGAATTTGGAAACAGCTGTGTAGACTCCCGGAAACTTAGCATCACCGCAGCCGTTACCCCAGGACACCACGCCATATAAACGCCCCCCACACACCAGAGGCCCTCCAGAGTCTCCCTAGAAGGACAAGAATACAACCTTCATCAGTTATGGAAGAGAGGCAAGTTGCAAGTTTGATGAAGAGAGGAGATATTTGATTAGACATATAGTGAAAACAGGTGAGGCACTAATGCGCGGGGCACGCAGGGGAAGTGAGTGTTATGTCCAATCACTACCGCTTCCATCAGTGTCCATGTTTTGTATTTTGTGGAGTCTAGTTCAAGACCTAACATCAGGTACTACTGGTGTCCCTCTTGTCCGCATAACTTAGCATCAATAGGAACAAGCTAAATTTTTGCTCTACATGAAAAAACTGTGAATTCTGAATAAAAATATTGTTATTGCATATTGCCTGTTTCCAGGTAATGACTGAAACGTAGCACTGCTTTGGAGTCCTGAGGTCACATAACTTGAGAGCTAAAAGAAAACAGTGAATTTTTTTGCACTACATCAAAAAAACAATTATGAGTTTGGCAAAAAAAAATATTCCCCCGGACCTCATGTTTCATAGCAGTGGTGGTCAATCATATAGAGTGGAAGGAGCGGCTTGTCACCTCGTCACGGGTCAACGGGGACCAAAACATATGTACTGAGCACAACAGCAAAAAGCAGCCAAGCAGAACAAGTGTTGCTGTAATCTCACTTTAATATCCTTGGAAGGCGCTACAGGATGCAATAAACAACACATAGTTTATTCACAGGTGACATCTTTACAGCACTGTAGAAGTAACAAATAAAGACACGGGGAAAACAGGAGGGTTGGACACCAGATATTGCTGAAACTTTTCTCTCTATCCTCATCAAGGTCGGGAAAGGAAAATATACCTGGTGATGTAGTCATCTTTATTTAAGGTGTGACATGTAATATCTGGTTGCTGCTTACAGATGCTAACGAACTAAGTTGCCAAGTACTGAAATAAATATGTACTCGTACATTTTAATTGATGATTGGTGTCTTTATCTGAGGAAAATTACATCCTACCTGTATACAACACATTAAGTTGTTCGTGTCATTTTCTTCTTGGTTTAAATACCAACAGTCAGCAGTACAAGCTGTTGTCTGTGGCTACAAATGGCCAAATCTCAAAATCAGTCCTGATGCTATTTCAGGCTGTTTTTCACTCCGCCATCATAACTAATATCATTCCTGAGTGTGGCCTGTCATGTTGGCTTAATAAAAGTTTGCAACTGAACCAACACTGACATTATGAGTTGTATCCTTTGACTGTCAGGAGGATGAGCGCACCAAAAGTGTGTTATTGTTTTGCTCAAATGAGAGCTGAGGAAATACGTGACCCTGTGCTATTAAATGCACAACAGGGATCCAGGTGCCCTCCTTTGAGAATATATACTTCAAGATGGATTTAGTGGCTTTTCAGAGATTAAATGACCTTTTTTTCCACAGTGGTGCAGTAACATCTACTTACCTTGCAGCTGCAAAATAATTGCTCAACATTAATTAAAGAAGTGTTTTTTCTTTGTACCTTGCAAGCATCCCTCCCTCCAGTCCTGTAGCCAGCACAGATCATGTTCGCTGTGATGTTTCCATTAAAGGACTCGCTGCTGTTACACCTCGCAGTTGAGACAATGGGCACCGTGACCGTCCTCAGAGTGAAAGGCTCACGGCTTCCAGTAGGGCTGTTGTAGCCCCACCCAGACACCCGACACACCCTGCCCTCCACCACACCGGTCCCCTGACGTGGGAGAGGCGCCAGCGACACATATTTGTTCAACACCATGGGAGCTCGCAGCTGGACAGAAAAACAGAACAAGCCTGAGTAGGAATGTATTTAATACATGTGTTTAATAGTAACAGCTGAGTTCTTCATAGCGGAATGGTTCCATGCAGCTATGTGTCATTTACTCTACTTTGTCTCTAAATAAGGTCTTTTGTAGAGCAAGTTGGCTGTTTTTAGCAAAAAAGTTCAAATGTGAACTACATGTCCATCGTCAGCACTGCAGAGATAAGCTTGCTGCTGGGAGGCTGTTTCAGACGTCACTCTCCATCCCTTCCACTTGCTGTAGCCTCGTTACGTAGAACCAACAGATTGGCTAGTGGCAACCTACACTCTCAATATGGCTTTTTGAAGAAAAAAAAAAAGGATACTAAAATACACTTGCCTGGGCTGTTTCGATGAGCTGTTGAAAAAATATACGAGTAGTTTTAGAACATTTGCTGTCTAACAGGGATGTGCCTGCCCGCTACTTATGGAATTAGTTTCGTTTTACGTGCATGACCTCAAGTTCCCCTGAATCACAGCATCCATGACGATTACATTTGGCTTCAGAAATACAAATAAACTAGAGCATTGTTTCTACAATAGCAGAAGAATAACAGGTTTAGCCAGATGGCTACATGGGACTACAAGAACAGCAGCGCCAAGTAGCTGACAGGACAGAAATTTTCCTCCAATAGGAGTGGGATCCCCAGGTACTTGTAGCTCCTCTGGATGTCACCTATATTTCCTTCTGGTAGGTCGACCCCTTCAGTTCTGATCATCTTGCCTCTCCTTGATATCATCCCGTCACAATTATCCAATCTGAATGATATCTCTACATTATTGCTGTAGATCCTGGTGCTGAGGATCAGTGAGTCAATTTCTCACTCATTCCTGACATACAGCTTAAAGTCATCCATGTGGAGCAGGTGGCTGAATGTTGCCCTGCTTCAGAATCAGTAACCACTCTTTGTGAAGATCAGACTTGATGATAACTTTGGCTACTGGCTTTGAGTTGGCCTCCAGGGTCGCCTTCCACATCCCCATCGAGTTTCTGATTAAGGCTCTAAGTTTACTGTTGACGTTGTACAGTTCCAGACATTCTAATATCCATGTGTGTGGCATTGAGTTGTAGGCTTTCTTGTAATCAGTCCAGGCGGTGCACAGGTTGGTCTGTGTGCTCTTACAGTCTTCGGGGACTGCTCTGTCAACCAGTCGTGCTGGGCTCCTCGGGTGTTAGTGCCAATTTTTTTCTGAGCCCTGTTCATGTACTGACCCATGTGCTTACTTATCTTAGCTGCTATGATACCTGACAGGAACTTCCATTTTGTGGAGAGTCAGGTTATTGATCGGTAGTTGGATGGGATGGGTCCCTTCTGGGGGTCCGTCATGATCAGAACCGTCCTGCCCTGGAAGGTCACTCTGCGTGCGTCCCATCCCTTAGCACCTGGTTCATCTGCGCTGCAAAGCATTCATGGAGTGCAGTTAGCTTCTTCAGCTGGTATGTGGGGCCCGTAGGTGTCCAGCTCTTCATCTCTGACATTCTGTCTTGGATGTCTGCAATACAGATGGTTTCTGCTTCTTGTTCTGGGAGGTTTCTGTGGTCAGTTCTCAGGTCCACTTGCAATTGTGCATTGGTGTTATGTGATGCTTCTCTTTCCCATATGCCCTTCCAGTATGTTTCCAACTCAGCTCTTGGTTGGCCTGGTTGGTTGTCATTTCCCTGCCATTGGGAATACACATCTTGTTTATTCTCCTGGCCTCAACCTCCTTGATGTATCCCTTCAGTCAGATGGTCAGAGCTGTTAGCCTTTGTTTGGCAGTTTCAAGTGCCTCTGGTATGGATAGCTTTGTGTATTTCTGGGGCACACTTTTATTCACCATATTTCCTTGCTGCAGTCCTCCTAGTTGGCTAACTTTTCTCCTTGTTGGCTTTATTTTGACCTCTATCCTTCTCTTCCATAGAGGGTATTGTTTCCTGTGCTCCGTGTCAATGTCAAGCTTGTACCCTAGCATCTCCAGTATTACTGTTGCTGTACAGTGCATCAGCTTGTTGGTACTTGTACTTGCTGTAGGTATTGTATTCAGCATAGCATTCACATCCACTTGTACAGTGTTTCTTATTGGGTGGTCGGGGGTGGGTGCCTCCTAGTGGTACACCATGAAAATGTTTGCTCGTAAAAGTGATTTTGTCCTTTATTAAATAAATGATGCCATATTTCTGGAGAAGAGAGCAGCTCCATCCAAAGTGGGATGGATGGTCAGCTCACACCGGCTACAGGGGCTTGGCTAATCACCATCGGCATCCCACAACCCTGCCAGCAGTGTTCCTGCTTGACATGGATGGCAAGCTCCACATTGCTGCTAGAACCCTCTATGTTAAGGAGCCAAACCGTGTAATTTGTAATATGTATGATGTGAGTTTATAGTACATAAGTTTGCCATCTGGGGTGTTGTTCCAGGGCTATTAAGCTTGATGGGACGCGAGATTTGTGTGTGTGTGTGTGTGTGTGTGTGTGTGTGTGTGTGTGTGTGTGTGTGTGTGTGTGTGTGTGTGTGTGTGTGTGTGATCTCTGAGGGTACTCAACAACTCAGCTGTATTCGGAGGTTCCAGGATTCTTGTTGGTTCACGATCTTCCTTCTTAGGTCATCAGCTCTGTTATTTGTATCACTCATGCTCTGAGGTAGGACAGTGCAGCATTAGGGGTCTTGCCTAAGGACCCTTATACTGGATGTCCCCCCTTGATGACCTTGTCTGTTGACTTAACCACTGTACTATCCACCTGATTATTATTAATACTTTCAATAATGTGAGATTTCATAAATATGCGTGTGAAATGACACATGATGGCAAATCAGTACTGGGAGAAAAATATGTTCTTCAGTGTCTTGATAAATTGTTAGCTATGTTGCTTCTGTACCTTAATGAGCATGATGTCAGCATCATTGCTGCTCCTGTTGTAGAGGGGATGGCTGACCAGCATGTAGGGTTTAGCGTACTGCTCTGTACCCTCAAAGGTATTTAGGATGTAGTCACCGGCCACTATCATCATGTGCTCTGCCCTGAGGAATAACACATATTTCAACACAATTTTCAACTCATGTAGCATGAAAATCTTGAGATTTTTTTCATCACTGACCACTTCAGGGTGAGAAAATTAAGGAGAAAAAATGACACAAACTGCAATGATCGTGCTATTTAACAATCATATTACTGAAACAGATTATAGAAGGTGAAATTGATGAGAGGGGAGATTCATATGTGAACAGAAGTGTTTCTCTGTAAAGGAACAATGGTGTACTGTGTGGAAACAGGACTGGGGCAAATACACAGACACACACACACACACACACACACACACACACACACACACACACACACTCCACTGATGAGTCAAGGTCATCAGAAGAGACAGCATCTGTGTGCTGTTTGACTTCCCAGAGGACCTTATATAGGTTTAATGTGCATAATGATCAAGTGGCATCATATCACCTCCCCTGTAACCCAGAGGATGTTTGCTTTTAGGCATCTGTTGGGACCATCTGCTTATAATATAACATCATAGCTTGTACACAGTGACTTCTACCGAGTACCCTGGAAGAACAGCTGTCACAACTTGCACAAGTACCTAAGTTTGAACCTTACCTGAGGCAACATTCAAACACAAAAGTCAAGCCACATTTCTGATTCATGATGGGGGAATAGAACAGTAAAAGAAAAACTGATTAATAAGCTCTGTGACGCTGTGAGCTAGAACCTCCTGTCAGCTCATAGACAGCATAATAGAGGTGGATTGAGAATGGACTCCTAATTTGAGACCTTACAGCTGCATTCTCTCTAATAGCCAGCAGGGGACACCTCCACTGGTTTCAAGACAAGGTCTGAAAGCCTGAAGTCTTAGTTTATTTCCTCAGTACATGTTTCCTCAATGTGCTCATGGTGTCACTCACTCATTTCAAATATTTTCCAGTTCAACATGAAGACCATTTTATAAATAATTGGTTGATTTGGAATTAAACATAAAGCGTAACTGTGGGATATAAATTAAGGTACATTTTTGTAGTGCTCTTGCAAATAAGGGCCTGAAACCATCTACCTGCAGCAGAAACTAAACCAACCAAAAGTTTTGGGCAGGCTACAGAAGATTTTCAGATGACATTGTAAGGTTTACTCCTCCTGGAACCGACTGGCAGACTGGTCCTAGGCGAAGGGCCAGACAAAGAACGGTTCAAAAGACCCTTCATGGAAGAGACAACTGTGAGTTTGTATACCCAGCCCAGCATGGCACTGGGGCCCCGCCCTGGAGCCAGGCCCAGGGGAGAGGCCTGTTGGCGAGTGCCTGGGGATTGAAAGAAACGGCAGGCCCGACCTGAACCCGGGTGGTGTGCAGTTATTGGACTTCTGTGCAAGTTGTCTATAACTAACACCATGTTCGAACATAAGGATGTCCATCGGTGCATGTGGCACCAGGACATCTTTGGTCGTAGGTCTATGATTGATTTTATAGTCGTATCATTTGACCTGCGACCGTACGTTCTGGACACGGGTGAGGAGAGGCGCTGAGCTTTCAACTGATCACCATCTAGTGGTGAGTTGGATCAGGTGGCAGGGGAAGACGCCGCGCAGACCTTGTAGGCCCAAACGAGTAGTGAGGTTTTGCTGGGAATGCCTGGCAGAAGAACCTGTCAGGATGATATTCAACTCCTACCTCTGGCAGAGCTTTGCCCGCATCCCGGGGGCAGTGGGGGACACTGAGTCTGAATGGACCATGTTCCACTCTGCCATTGTTGAGGCGGCTGTTGTGAGCCACTCCGCGGTGGCAGAGCTCTAAGGGTGGATGAGATCTGCCCTGAGTATCTCAAGGCTCTGAGATTGTCTCTGCAACAATGCATGGACATTGGCCTTTGGAGTGGCAGACGGGGGTGGTGGTTCCCATCTTTAAGAAAGGAGACCAGAGGGTGTGTTCCAACTATCCAGGAGCATGGGGTAGATGGCCCCTACATAGGGCTGTCCAGTCTTTCTATCGGAGGAATGAGAGTCTGGTTTGCGTTGCTGGCAGGAAGCTGGACTTGTTCCTGGTGAGTGTTGGACTCTGCCAAGGCTGACCTTTGTCACCGGTTCTAGGCGCAGCCTGGTGGTGGAGAGGGTCAAGTATAGTGACAGGAGGATGTCATCTCTGCTTTTTGTAAATGATGGGGTCCTCTTAGCTCCATCAAACCACGACCTTCAAGTCTTGCTGAGTCAGTTCGCAGTCGAATGTCAAGCGGCTGGCATGAGAATCAGCACCTCCAAGTCTGGGGCCATGGTCCTCAGCTGGAAAAGGGTGGCTTGCCCACTCCAGGTGGAGGAGTTTAAGTATCTCGGGGTCTTGTTCACTAGAGAGGGTAGGATGGAGCAGGAGAGAGACAGGTGGATTGGGGAAGCATCCACAGTGATGCGGGTACTAAACCAGTCTGTTGTGGTGAAGAGGGAGCTTAGGCAAAAGGCGAGGCTCTCAATTTACCGGTCAGTCTACATTCCATCCCTCGCCTATGGTCATGAGCTTTGGGTAATGACAGAAAGAACAAGATCGCGAATACAAGCGGCTGAAATGAGTTTCTTCCACAGAGTGGCTGGGCTCTCCCTTAGAGATAGGGTGAGAAGCTCAGTCATTGGGGAGGGACTCAGAGTAGAACTGCTGCTCCTCCATGTCGTTGGGTAAGGCTGTAACATGCATCAAAGCAAGGTGAGCTGTGGGGATGTTGATACCTTGTGACTGACAAGTCAGCAGGCTGAGGTGTTTCACTAGTTATCCATCCTTTTGAACAAACATGGCTCCAAAACAAGTGGAAAAAAGATGAAGGCCCGCAACTCACTTTCAATGCTCCAAAAATAATTTTAATTGGGACGACAGCAGCAAAAAAAACCAAACATTTCGACCCTGACGGTCTTTTTCAAGTTAAATACATAAAAGGAAGCGACATCCTTATATACTCAGGTATGCAGCCCCACCTGGTGACCAGGAGTAGTACCAGGGCAAACAACATATCAATCAGGGCATAAATAAAGTACATTCTACACTTGTCACATAGGAAATAACCACACCGTACCTCACCTGTTCCAGAAAATTTTAAATAGAAAAATTAAAAAAACGCCTATATAAACACACACAACAATGAACATCCTCCAGTGAATGACAGCATACAAGGTTCCCTGTCCACAGACACCACCAGCTGTACAGTACTGAACGGACAGCAAGATGGTGTCAAACAGACACACAGCCTAGGAACTCCTGAAAAACAAGTAAATACTCAACAATATGTCAAGTTAAAGGAATGGTCTTACATCGAACTCTTCATTAAGTCCTATCGGTGCCATCGTTTTAAGATGATGGATCCACTAAAGTTCTTGTTTTAATAGGAGATTATCCAAATCTCCTCCTCGTCTAAAAGAATGTACTTTTTCCATTGCTGTATATCTTAGAGATGAGACATTGTGACGAGCCTTTTTAAAGTGTAATGCTACTGGGTTTTTTTCATCCTCATTACGTATATTACTCCTGTGTTCTGCGATTCGTGTCTTTTTGCCCTGGTACTACTCCTGGTCAACAGGTGGGGCTGCATACCTGAGTATATAAGGATGTCACTTCCTTTTGTGTATTTAAATTGAAAAAGACCGTCTGGGTCGAAACGTTGTTTTGTTTTGTTTTTTGCTGCTGTCGTCCCAATTGAAATTATTTTTGGAGCATTGAAAGTGAGTTGCGGGCCTTCATCTTTTTTCCATTGTTCCTGCTTTTACAGTTTGGCTCAGCACCACACATATAAGATGTGCGCTGCAATTTTTTTCATTTTTTTCATTCCAAAACAAATGACCAAATTGCCAAATTCTAAGTTTCAGTGTACAAACCAAACAGTGAAATAGTGCTGCCACATCCACTTCTATTGTCATCATGTTAAGCAAGCTATCATATGACCAGCTAATGTAGAGCTGTTCCAGTGTTTAACATGTTGATGATCCAGTTGAGTTTGTCATCCTGCATCTTGTACCTACTCACCAAACACAAAGTACAGATTAGGTTCCTAGTTTTGCAAACATCAGATTACAAACCATTACAAAAAACATTACTTGAAAGCACCAAATCCACTGGCAAGAGTGCTAGACAGACCAACTGTGTGAATGTTGCAATCCTTGACTGGATACTTTTACGATTGAAGAAGGAGGTATTCAGCCAACAGGAGCATGAATAACTAACAACTGGAGTTTCTTACCCAATGTTACAGTGAGCTGCGGTCAGCACCCAGTGTCTGTGCACCAGGGATCCACCGCAGAAGTGTTGGCCCCTGGTGCTCTGTAGTGACACAATGTATCTGATGGAGTTTGGCGCAGCAGCGTAACCCCCGACAATACGGTCCTGCATGAGCCCACGGCCTGAAACAGACAAAGATGGGAGGAGGAGCTGTGATATGTTCTATTCTATCATAACAAATAAATAGCAGTATTCTAATCAAAAATAGGTTTATGCATGCACTGATTCAAAATTCATCAAACATCAAAAATTTGCAAGAATAACTTAATGTTGGGCCTGTTTTAATCGTAGCAGCATACATACTCAAATAACACAAGTTATGCTGCAAAAGAGGAAGTTAAACCATGATGGTTTCATGCACCACTGAGTGACTTTTACAGCAATGAAAAAGGCCCCGCCAGCAACACTGTACCTGATTCTCTCCGTGCATTTATGGTTGCATCAGCTTGTTGCTAGTTGAAAGTTATTTCAGCTGCATGTTCTCAAATTAAAATTTGAAAAAAACAAACTCACAGGGTTCTACTCTATTATAATGGAACTACTTGTTTTGCACTATTTTTGCCACTGAATATGTTTGCAAAGCGGCTCCATAGTCTGATCTTTCTTCCACCAGGACAATCTCATGACTCGCCGGCCCACCTGCTAATACAGCAACAGAGATATTATGGAGACACACACATGATTTGGAGGAGAAGGAACTGCTGGGTTGGATGAAGATGCGATTTGAACTTTATCTTCTTAAAATCACTAAAGACTGGATGATTATTTCATACATGCTAACTGTATTTTCTTAGGTTAACAAAGTGATACATTTTCCTTTGACTATCAAAATAGTTTGTTTACTCTTAATCGTATTTAGAATAAGTGGTTACCGGTTTTTTGTTTTTGGGAAGTTTAAGAAGCCAAATATTGATGTGTGTGTGTGTGTGTGTGTGTGTGTGTGTGTGTGTGTGTGTGTGTGTGTGTATCACAATGTGCACTCACAATGTGCACTTTCACCACTAGATGTGACTATGTGACTAGATTCTACACAAAGGTCCTTTAAAACTGCAACATACCGACTTACAGAACACGAACCAAGGTATGGATTTCACTCTCTCTTAATGTGTCTCATAAACATAAAAAGTCCTCACTGAACAAATACAGCCATAAAGAGCGGGTCCCACCTAATCCCCCCCTCCAGCCTACTGACCCGGCCAAACAATCTGTGGTTTTCCATCTCATGGGAGTGCACTGCATAATGCAGGTAATCCAAGATAACATGACCTCTTCATGTCACCAGTCTCGGCTCCAGGATAACCCAGGACAGGGGCTTACCTTTCCTGTTATGTAACAACTCAACTACTGTTCAATAGCTATACAGTAGATGATATGACAGCAACAGTAAAGATGAATTCATTCCTTCCTGTGACCCTGGGGCCAAATATGTTTTGCAACTCTTGATGAGTATTCACCAGCTATTCTCTTGACAACTGACATAGGGGAAAGCAGTGTAAAGGAATAATTTGATATTTTTGAAAAAAGCACCATACTAACTGTCTTATTAGAGAGAGATGAAAGGTTTAATCCAATTATACCTTTTGTAAGGTAAAAAATAAAGCTACAGATAGCATGTGTTTTGCTAATGGGAAAAATAGCCAGTCTGACAATTAAACACTGAGCTATAATGTGTTCTTTGATTAGAAGTGAAGCATACTGCATCTACCTGAGGGGGAAAATGTTTTCTGAGGGAATAAGACATGCTTTTGGTCAAGTGAACTGTTAGCTGACATTATTTGGTAAATTAGATCCCTCCAGAAATGCAAACCTGGAACACTCATCCATTCCCCCAGTGGGATGGAAAAGAAGGTGAGCAGCCTTTATATATGTATGTATGCATGCATCTACTATTTATGTATGTACGTACGTATGTATGTATGTATGTATGTATGTATGTCCTATGTATTTCTACATATATGTACTATTTATGTATGTATGTATGGATGGATGTACTGTGTGTATGCATGTACTATGCATGGATGTACTTTTTTATGTATGTATGTATGTATGCATGTACTATGCATGTATGTGTGTATGTACTATGTTTGTATATGCTGTTAATTAAGTAAAACAAGGTCAAATTTGTTTGGTTTTTTCTCCCAATGAAAAAGTTTTTAATTTATTCAGGAAAAAGAGGGATTTCTTTCTCAGGTGAAAGCAATGCACTTCTCTTGATAACCTTTGGAGATGCTTTTAGATGTGAGTACTTTCATAGCGTAGCAGGTCTCTAGCTAAGCTAACAAGCTGCTATCTTCCTGCCAGAAGGCAAATGACTTCAAACAATGTCAAATTGTTCATCTAACATTATTGAAATCTCTTATGACTTTAAATGAGGGAACGGAAAAGTTTAACTGAGTGACAAATAAAAACAAAAAGAAGAATCAGAATCCAACATTTACAGGGGCGAAGAATCATTGTTCACAAAACTGAAAATCGTACTCACCCTGGACTGTGAAGAGGCTCAGAATCAAACCATATAAACTCTTGAGAAAATTCATCTTGGTTTCAGAAGTTTTGTAGGTCATTATCCTCCACCAGACCAGCAGCTCTAGCCTGTCTGCTCCTAGACACACACTCCTGTTTGAAAACACTCAGGTTTTAGTTTCATCATGTATCCTGACATGCAGCACCACCATTCATCACTGTAGCATTGATTGAGGAAAGAGAGCAACAAAGTTCACCTTCAAAAACACACACACACACACACACACACACACACACACACACACACACACACTCACACACCAGCCACAGCACAATCACACTTTCTCCTGACCCTCCTGCCTTGTCAAAAGGGCCTTACATAGTTGCCATGGCAACACAAGGTACTGTGCCAAGTGAGTTCATCTATACTGTATCAGCACGCTCTGTCTGTGTCATCATCCAGGCATTACTGTGCTGAAATATTTCAATGGCCTATTGTGTGCTGTGTGCATGTGTGTGTGTGTGTGCGTGTGTATGTGTGTGTGTGTGTGTGTGTGTGTGTGTGTGTGTGTGTGTGTGTGTGCGCGTGCGCATCTTTGATTTGTGGCTCCAGGGAAATTCCCATCTGAAGACAAAACAGCAGCACAAGTGTGTGTGGCTGCATGAGTGCAATCATCAATCATCATTGAACAATAATAACTCATTCACATCATCATCATCATCATCATCATCATCATCATCACCATCATCATCATCATCATCATCATCGGCCTTGTGGTGAGTCAGCATCATTCCCAGCATGGGAGCAGAATCTCCACTGACCTGCTCCTGTCCCACATTTAGAGCCAGCTGAATAATTGATGCTTCACCCAGTAGAACAGGAGAGACAGCTCAGTGTGACCTCCCGCACTCAGGTATTTCCTGGACAAACACAAACTGACTTTTCAATCTCATCAATACACAAAAAGCCACAATGGCACAAGCAAATATTGTGGATAAGCCAGCTGAGGCAGGTATATTTATATTAATATAAATACAGGGTTAAAGGGTCATTTCACCCTGTAAATACATATACATATATGTATATACACATGTATATGTATATATAAATATTTATATATTTATATATACTGTATATATACATATTCATATATGTATGCATGTATGTATGTATGTATGTATATAGGTGACCGGTGATATATGTGTGTGTGTGTGTGTGTGTGTGTGTGTATATATATATATAAATATATATATATATATATATATATACACACACACAAGAACAAATTACTTTAAGTGATAAACTCACTGTCATGCTTCATTATTTTGTCTGCTATGTGCCTCTGTGTGTTTTCTGGTTATAGTTTGTTCACTGTTGTGTTCATTTTTAATGAGGAAATAGTGGTATTTCATGCATTGAATTTTAGCATTATTCACAATGACATTTTGTTGCCATTACCTCAATTCCATAAAGGTAAACTGAATTTCCAAATGTTAGGAATCAGACAAAAAAATAAACAAATAACACAATTGTAATCCTTTTTCTTTCAGACTTGACAAAATGTAATTATTTATCCCACCACAAAGAGCAAGGCATATTAAAATGTAACATACTTCAATTGTAAGGCTTTGCAAAGTGTTCCCAAAAATTTAATAAAATGAAACATGTAAAGGCCATTATGATCAAGTAGAATAAAACTGTCAGACATAACCTTGCCATTATATTTCTCTTTTGTTTTGATCATATCAATAAATGCTTCTCCATGTATCATTGACTGTACTGTTGAAGTTACTAGCATTGCTAGCTATGTTATGCTGATGTTAAAGTTATCTCAGAAATGCAAGGCAATGAATTTGAAGGCAGAGCTTCTGCTGAGTTGAAATATCAACATCCCATCTTTCTCGTCATATTTGTAAATTTGTCCCTTGAGGGTGGGGCCTTACGAGAGGGACAGGGCTCCACTGATTTTGACTCTGTGAGTGAGTGATTCATCATTACAATACGTCACATTGTGAAGTTAAAAAAGTATTAATTTAAAACAAATTGAACTGAAAAAGCAAAAATATATTGGAAAATGAGTTGAATTGAAAAATGCAGATGAATTCATCCATCCATTTATCCTGTTAAGGGTCGTGGGGGGGCTGGAGCCTATCCCAACAGCTTTCGGGCGAGAGGCGGGGTTCACCCTGGACAGGTCACCAGTCCATCACAGGACCAACACACAGAGACAGACAACCATTCACACTCACAGTCACACCTACGGTCAATTAAGAGTATCAATCAGCCTCATCCTCTCTTGATGTCTTTGGACTGTGGGAGGAAGCTGGAGTACCAGAGAGAACCCACACAGGAACAGGGAGAACATGCAGACTCACACAGAAAGATCCTGTGATGGAGACGGGGCTCGAACCTGGAACCTTCTTGCTGTGAGGCAACAGTGCTGACCACTGCACCACCATGCCGTCCAGACGAACCCAATTAATCCAAATATTAGGTTCCTCCATTTTACCCACTCAACTTGCATATCAGTAGTTTCTTCATGGTGGTTTCTGGTTCGCATGGATCAGGTTCAGGTTCTCGGTTTGTCTAGAAGAAATCCTCCTCATCCTCTCTTACAAAGTCAACAGTGATTAGCAGAAGCAGCCTCTCCTCTGATCATCAACAAACCTTTTGTTTAGCTGACTTTTGTGTTTTTCACTGAGGAAAAGTGTGTTTGGTGACTTTTGATGCATCCCTGCTACACAGTCAGCTGGTCTCTGGGGTCCCAGCGCTAAATAGAGGAGAGAGGGTTATATATCTTCTTGTCTGACTCTGGGGAGGGATGGCAATTAAGTGTATTCCCAGAAAGTTGCTTTAAATATATGTTTGAATCTGATCTGTAAAACACTGATGAAGCATTTTATTACCCTGCAACAATGAAAAATAATTCAGTGCAGTTTCTTTTTTGTGTCAAAACAAAAAGTCTGGAGAAAACAAATGAAGAAAACAAATGACTGTTCTGACAACATTTCAGTGACACGTGCTCCACACACACACACACACACACACACACACACACACACACACACACACACAGCAGCCTACTGTTTGTCACCTCAGCTCTGCACCAGAGGGACAGAGGTGGCTGTGGTATCACCTTGACACCTCAGGGGTGTAGACTGCATGGAGGCTATGAGTTTGAAACCAAATGCTCCCATGCGTGGAAGCTAAGAATGAAAAAAAAAATTGCTGGGGATCTAAATGAGAGTGGCACCGAGGGAGATGGACGAGTTCGGGAAAGGCACAAAAGAGCACAGGAGTCATAACAAAGTGCGTGTGTCTGCTGGATCAGAACTCAACATGAACACAGGCCAGGCCGTGATAATGGTTTTGCACTTTTGGCCTCTGACATTGCTGTTTTTTGTTTTGTCAGCTGGCGACGCCATTTTCCTTGGGTTGAATCAAAACACTCACTGCTTCATCTGCACTTGAGGGCTGATATAATCCCACTTAGACATCCTACAAGCTTTTGTTCCGCCCTCTCTAACATCACGGGATACACAAACATGTCTGGTGAGGATACTCTATCATCTCTCTGGCTTGTTGGGTTTCATCTCAGCAAAGCTTCACTTTATCTCCACAAATGGACAATAGGCTGAATCTGTGAGAACAAAAGCCTCAGGAGGCGAGGCGTCATAAAAGAGAAGGCAGCTTTTTTATGTACTAGGTCAGACTCGCTTTCTATGCATGACAGACTCACGGCGTGACATTCAGACATATGGTGGACAATGGCGAGGAACAATGACAGTGACAGGCATGGTTACAGTATAAAAAGGCTCGAGAGTTCTCAAGCTGCGCTGTAAGTCCCGGCATGAGAGAAGTGTGTGAGAGTGTGAATGAGTGTGTGTGTGTGGATGCTGTACTTGGATTGTTTTCTCACTTGACTCTTGATAAGGTGAGGCTGCCTTACATGATGGCTTTTCATCTGAGTGCGTATACTAGTTGATTAGCAGTGGGGCTGTCGATAACAGTTACTATTTTGTGGGCTCATTTAAAAGAAAAATGAACCGGAGGAAAACCAAATGGGCTGCAAAGTAGTAAAACCATGAATAAGAATAGTCCCTATTTATTTAATCTCTGACTATACATTGTTCCAGTCTGTTCAACATATTTCTTCAGGGTTGCTGCAAGGAAGAAAACCTTGAATTATGCACGAGTGAATAAAGTTTTAATGCTAGACCTACAAAAATGTTTGCTATTGTGGTTGAAAAAGTGAATATATCACTGTGTTTTTTTTCAAGGATATTAAACATGCAATGACTGGGGAGATGATGCAAAGAAGCTGGAGCTTTTAGAATTTTATTGGAAATGTTTACCAGATTATAATGTAGGATTCTTTTTATTTCCTGATCTTGTAGAACTACAATGAACTTGTCTCCATCCTGCCACATCTCAGTGGTGCTTCTGCTTGTCATAGCAGGTGAGGAGCAATAACAACAACTATCGGAAAATAATCATTGTACTGTTTTGTTTTTTTTAACATTTAAAAATGATGTTAAATCACTTGAATTAATGTCTGAAAAGTTAACTTTGTTTTTCCTTTGAATACATCGTCTATCTATTCATCTCTCACTCCGTCTTCAGGTGTGGACGGGGGCAGAATCATTGGCGGTGCAGCAGTGTTTCCCTACTCAGTTAAATATCAAGCCTCCCTTCAGATAATGAACTTCCACTTCTGTGGAGGCACCCTCATCCACCCTCAGTGGGTGGTGTCTGCTGCCCACTGCTGGAGGCCGTAAGTTACTGCAGAGTGTGTTTATTGAGCGTCCACATGAGCTTCACAAATAAACATGATTCTTCCGATGAAGAAAATCTTACTGTGTGTTCTGGTTTTGTTCTCATAGGATTCACATGATCCAGGTGGTCCTGAGTGAGCACAGCATCAGAAGAGAGGAGGGTTTCGAGCAGCGGTTCAATGTCTCCTCAGTTATCAGGCACTACCAGTACAAAGAATGGATGCTTGATAATGACATCATGATGCTGAAGGTACGGGACAACCACTGGGTACAAGAAGTGCAGATACTGACATCAGGAGTGTGCTTGGCTATGTTTACATGGATGGCAATAGTCCAAATAGTAACCTGAGTCGAAATAAGACCCTTATTTAGCAAAGTAATGATGAAGAGAAGATGCCTGCCTGCATTACACAGCTACATTCTAGTTTCCTGCAGGAATTTGACCAGTTCAGCTGTGGTGTGTTTTCTTATTAGCTTAGAACCCAGTTTGTACAGTAGCTGGGAAATGGACCGTGTAGACTGCAACTGTTCATGTGGACAGTTTAATAACGGGACCAAGATACTCTTCATCAGATTACTTCTTACTCCAACTGTGACCTTTTTCTAGTCAAGGGCTTTAGAAAATGTTGTTTACGTGGCAGTGTCTTGTTCAGATTATTGTCTTGATAAAGCTCATATCAGAATATTGTCCTCCATGTCACCCACATTAAATAGGAAATAAACTATATATACATAAACACAAACTTTTTTAATATAAAGGTCTTCTATTATTTGTATTATATTGAAATGTATATGATTCCTTGATGCTTGAGACAAAAACTGAACAATATTACAGCATGAGAACATTTTTTCTTCCTGAATGTCATGTAATTTATCTTTGTTACTCTACCTTGCAAATCCTTTGTCTTTTACACTCACCAGGCCACCAGGACAAAATGTTTCTGCGAACTGCTGAACACATATAATCTCAGAGTTTGGCAGAGGGTGGCATGTCATTTTAAGACTGCATATAAAAGTCACTCACTGAAAAGTATTCATGTTTATAAGGTGCCAGCATGAGGGCTGATGTTTAGGTCTAAAAGTACATGGGGAGGGTTTTACTGAGTCTGACTGAGGGATGTGTTCTCTGTGGGTCAGCTGGACCGGCCGGCAACCATCAATGCTCTGGTGGAGCCTGCATCTTTACCAGACAGCAATTCACAGCCCTTGGGTCGCTCCACGCGGTGCACAGTCAGTGGCTGGGGTGTCACCCGGCTCCACAGCTACACCCCATCTTCCATACTGAGGTCTGTGGATGTGGACATCTTCCCCAACTGCTGGCTCTACTACTACTTCAGGATCACGCAAAATATGGTCTGTGCTGGCTCCCATTATGGAGGGAAAGACTCCTGTATGGTGAGGAACTGAACCGCGCGTGTGTGTGTGTGTGTGTGTGTGTGTGTGTGTGTGCGTGTATGTGTGTGTGTGTGTCAGTGAGTAAGAGAGAGAGAGAGAGATTTTATTCACAATTAGAGACCTTTTTTGGAAGTAAAACTAACCTTATGGGGACAGTGAGTCCTCATGGGGACCAAAGATCTTTCCTAATGCTTTGAATGTAATTTCTGAGGTTTAGGTTAGGTTTAGTGTGTGTGTGTGTGTGTGTGTGTGCATGCGTGCGTGTGCATGCATTTGCGTGTACTTATTTTTTGTTAAAATAAGAGACCTTTTCTGGTCCCACATCTTATCGGGACTCCTCGTTCTTGTGGGGATGAGAGACTTTTCCTGATGCAGAAAAACAATTTTTCTGGGGTCTTTGTGAGGTTATTAGCTGGAACCTAAAAATGTTATCAGATGTCTTGAAAAGTATTTAATATTTCATAGTCTCTACCTGTGACGGTAAATACAGCTATTACAGTTAAGCACGTTATCATGCACAAACTGATCCTGAAAAAAAAACACCATTTGGAGTTACTGATTCTATTTATTTTTTTGCTAAACCTGCATTCATCGATATACAGACTGATACACTGGTATGCTGATGATACGCCGCTCTATCCATCCCTCCTATTACATCACCCTACTGCCTCAGTTCAGAGCAGATGATCATCCTAATCGCTGCAATACCCCCCCTCTTGGTAACGCTAGCTAGTCTTTTAGTTTGACACATTCTCAATATCCATTTGGGCCAGTATTCAAGTGTAAAACCTAAACAGTTAAAAAAATTGTTTCACAAGACTTTGGCCTGGTGGTTCCCCTCCTTCTCTTTCAAGAGTTTCCTAGCTGATGGAGAACTACCCTTTTAACCGGGTCAGCTTGCTGCGCTCCTTCTTTCATAGATGTGTATTAATGAAACTATACATGATATTGGCAGGTGGTTTGAATGAACGACAGGTGCCACATGCAGACTTGCGGGTGTCGTCTGGTGAGTCTGATGAGTTCCCCCACGTGATAATGCAGCAGGTCGCTGCTGCATCAGAGCTCACTGACATGTCAGTGGTCCACTTACGCACTAAAGCAGCCCAATTTTCTCCTGAATATAGTTTTAGAGGAATGACAATATCTACATTACCATGTCCCTCATGCTTAACTCCCCATAAAACTATGCTTTAGCTTTTATATGTTCACAAGCTGGTCACTAACAGACCGCGGAATTTCAAGGTTTGGATACATCATGCACTTGTCAAATGTATCCGTTTTACAGTTATATTGACTTATGAAACACAGAATGCTCTTGTTCTTTCTGTGAAACACATAAGCTGTTGATTCAAAGTAAAAGGCAGAGGAAGACTGTCATTTTAATTTATAGATACAAGGTGGGGTTCACCCTGGACAGGTCACCAGTCCATCTCAGGGCCAACACATCGAGACAGACAACCATTCACCCTCACAGTCACACCTACGGTCAATTTAGAGTATCAATCAGCCTCGTCCTCTCTTGATGTCTTTGGACTGTGGGAGGAAGCTGGAGTACCAGAGAGAACCCACATAGGAACAGGGAGAACATGCAGACTCCACACAGAAAGACTCAAGCCAGGGCTTGAACCAGGAACCTTCTTGCTGTGAGGCAACAGTGCTGACCACTGCACCACCGCGCCACCTTGTCTGTGAAAATGTTCAATAAAAAGAAAATTTTTAAAAAAGAAACACAAAAGTTCCACATTAGAGAAACCCCTTAAGCTTTTTAACACGTTGTCTTTCTATTTTCCAGGGAGACTCAGGAGGACCACTCATCTGTAATGGTAAATTTGAGGGTATTGTGTCTTGGGGCATCGGCTGTGCCTATTCTTACTACCCTGGTGTGTACACCAAGGTTAGAAACTACCTCGGATGGATCAACTGGGTCATCCAGAAAGGTGAACGGAACTCTTTGGAATGACCAGCATCCACCCCGCTTGAAATCTTGAGAATTCTATGTTGTTGTTGTTGTCTTTGACTATAAGAAGGGGGAAAAATAACACTGTAACATCGCATGAGTGTGAATGATTCCTTTATTTGCTATTATTAGGAAGAACTAAGTCTTACATATTGTTTATATGCAACTAAATGCACTTTGTTTTGTAGTTTCCCCTTTTGTGTTTTACTGATATCAATCCATGTCACATACTTATTTCAGGGAACATATTGTTCTTTTAAATCTTCATTTTTACACCAATTAATGAGACTTAACTTGGGAATAAAGATGAATATTTTCTCACACCGTCTCCTCTGTTATTGGTCACCTAACTTTACATCCTCAACAGATTTAATTCGTGACATGATCTGTTCTAAAGATCACCGATGTGGAAAGATGTGCTTGCTCATGGAGAATTGTTGGGTGTAAATTAGGGCCCGACCGATTAATCGGCCAATGACAGCCATTAGAGCGTAATTGGTAATCAGTCAAAAGTTGGCCGATTGGTGCCGATTTAAACACCTAATTTTCGGTGATAAAATGACGTTAATATCGTGTCATGGACTGTGTTCCACTCAGCTCAAACACCCCCAAGAAACTCCAGGACACAGATGGTTCATTTCCATGAAGTTTACTGGGCACATTGTGAAACTGCAACACAATATACAAAATACAATGAAATGCCTATAAATCACATACACAGCATAAATAACACTGCTAAGCTAACACACGGTAGCATTTGCTAATTGCAATAGAGTTAACAAAACTAACCAAGCCTAACACACAATTAGCATCTTAGCTGCCTCTATGCTCAATAACAACATTTAAAATGAATGATAACTCAATGTCACAAACGAAATACTTACAGATGTTGCCTGATCAGAAAGGGAGAAAGAAAGGCGAGGAAAGAAAAGCTGACAACCAAGAGATGACACGTCTGTAGCCGATCACCACATGGCAGTTTTCCTACTTCCTGTTTTTCCCAGAATGCATTGGTGGTTACTATGGTTACATTACATAAATAAACCTGAACAGCAAAAAAAAAACTAACATTTAAATATAATATTAAACTATATTGTCATGCAGCATGACATATAGTGTTTTTCTTTGAAATAAAGCCCTTGTGTATCCAGTGGAGGGCACTCCGACTCCTACCCTCTCAGGCCACAGCAACCCCCCCCCCCCCCCCCCCCCCCCCCCCATGATGGCGAAGTAGTGTACAGTACAGAAAGTAAAATGAACGACATAACGGTAACTTTACAGTACCTGAAAGTAATGTTAGTCTCACTGAGGCAGCCACGGTACCATACCAGATAAGACCGGAGCAAATCAGAATAACGCTTCGTCCCCGTGCAAAAACCGTTGAGGGCTGCGTTTATCTTCAGCAGCCATGGACTGTGTTTTTTAATTTATAGCTGTAACATATATATATATATATATATATATATATATATATATATATATATATATATATATATATAAGTTATAACTTCATGGAGGAAAGAAAATGTGAACTGATATTGAGAGAACATCCGAGAAGCGCATTTCAAATCGTGTTTTACCAGAGAGGTTTATGACGCTGTTTACCCACCTGCCCCTTAACTACAGATACACACTTACTGACCTCTTAACTAGACACTGAGCATTTTAATGCACACCAATAACAGCCCTACCATGAATTCTACTTCAATAAATTTATTACTTTGTAAATGTTGTTGTGGCAGAAAAGGTGGCTGAGAGAAATCAGAGGACTGAGTCTTGTTAAATTCTGTTCTCTTCCACAAAGGAGGACGACAGAATTCCTTATTTAAACCCAACTGGGTCAAAGTTTACTGTTAAACTCCGGCAGACAGGTTCACAACATTACAGCACTTCTGTTACTCTCAGGTGCATCACTCAAAAAGGTCACTGTTGCAACAACATATTTTAATTTAGCAACTCTGCTGCAGGATAAACAGTCGTTCCTAGGGAACATATATCTTAATAACCGTTCCTATTGTTAAATCCTTTCTCTTTTGAGAGTTTACTCTTTTCACAACAGTTAAAACACAACATTATTTAACTTGTGTCTTGTAAATAATAAAACAAAAAAAATCTCCTTGATAACAACAAAAAAATCCTCATTTCAAGGCACATTGTCGGCTCCTGTGAACAAAAAGTGTTATAATTTCTCCTTGAGCTAGTTTGAAGTTGTACAGCTCACAGTAAAGCATTTCACAAACATTAGCTAAGTAAATATTCCTGAAAACTGCACATTACCATTTGAGCGTGAACATACATCAACATTTGAGAGCTTCAGTGCAAGTTATAACTTTTCAATCCAAATAGTTTCAACTATTCCCCCTTTCCCCCCAAAGCCCATTAGTGCCACACTGTTATTTATAAGTCACAAAGTCTTTGAGATGTTATGGCTTTACCACCGTGTGACGTGCTCGGGTGGTAACAGGTGTAACATTGTTGCCAGCGACAGGGGTTCTGTTCCTCTCAGAAGTAGTTTGCTGAGGGGCTGACTCTGTATGATCGGGGTCCTCGGTCTTAAGGTGCATAGGCTCGCTGGGAGTCCTGAGATGTCTCCGGTTTCTCCTGAGAACATTTCAAGAATGTAACTGGACTTCGTAGGACCTTGAGTCGACCTGTTTCAGCACTCTGCCCTTTCTCCAAGAAGTGTGATGTGCGAGTGGCTGTTTTCTCACAGAGTCACTTGGTTTTAGTTTGTCAAGGTCTCTTGCTGACCTGTTGTAGTAGGCAGACTGGCATTGTTGGTTGTTTCTAAGTCGCTGATGTGCCTGTTCAACTTTTGGCTGGAGAAGACTTGATTTAGTGGGCAGCAGCATTCTGGTACGGCAGCTGAGAAGTCTCTGCGCTGGACTAGAGTCCAGGCCGTGTGATAGTGTGTTGCGGTGGTCTAGCATCACGAGATTAGGGTCCTAGCCAGCAGCTTTTGCTTTGAGCTTGAGCCTCTTTGACTTGTCTTGACGGCTGATTCAGCCTTACCTTTGCTCTGCGGGTAACCTGGTGATGAAGTCTTGTCCTGGAATTCCCACAGTCTGCCGAATCTCTGGAACTCCTGTGACGCATATTGAGGTCCTCGTCTGACATGACAATATCAGGGATACCTTGGCGAGCAAAGTGGGCTTTCAGTTTCCTTATCACTGTAGTGGACTTTGTGTCAGACAGATAGTCTATTTCCCAGAAATTGGAGTAGTAATCCACAGTAATGAGGTATTCCTTCTTGATGGTACAGCTCCCGCTGGAATGGGAAGTATGGCCAGATTTCCATTGGTGCTTGTTTCTTGTCAGTCGGCCATCCCTGCTTCATTTTTTTAATGAGAGTCTGCAGTGTTTTACCCTGTTTTGTTGCAAAATGAATTGCGTTGAGGCTGTCTCCAGATATAGGTAAGTGTTGTACCACATTAACAGTCTCTATTTCAGCTTCCACAGAGCCATAGGATGAATACTCGGGTAGGTACGCTCTGCTTAAGGTGTCAGCTAGCAGCATGTCTTTTCCTGGTACATACACTACATCCAGATCGTACTTCTGAATGCGCATCATCATTCTCTGAAGTCTTTTGGGTGCGCTAAGCAGAGGCTTTCTCACATTGGTCTCTAACGGCTTGTGATCACTCTGAACAGTCACTTTGCGTCTGTATGTGTATTGGTGGAACATTTCCATGCTGAATACCATAGCAAGAAATTCTTTTTCTATTTGGGCATAACACTGTTCCGTCAGTTGCCTCTGGACTGCTTTCGCATCTGCTGGTTTTGGCATCTGTTTGCCTGCACGCACCTTTTCTGAATCTATTTTTAGTCCATCTGCCGTCAGGAGGCATCCAATGTATGCAGCCTCCTCTTGTCTCAGTTTGAACTTTTCTGAGTTCAGTTTAATGCCTTTTTGTCTGCATCTTATCAGAAAAAGTCTCAGCTTCTCATCATGATCACGCTCAGCTGCTTCTTGCATCCCCCCTTGTCCTGTGATCAGCACGTTGTCTGCAATAATGTACCTGTACAGACCAGGCAGATCCTCTAACACCTGTGTAAGTTTTCACTGAAAGATCTCAGGAGCTGGACTTATCCCCACTGGCATTCTCAGCCATCTGTAACATCCAAATGGAGTGTCGAATGTTGTTAGGTAACTAGATTCATCCTCTAGTTTGATATGCCAGAAGCCACTTTTACCATCACACACTGTAAACACTTTGGCTTTGGACAGGTCCGGAAGTAGGTCTTCAGTGGTTGGTAGTGGGAAGTGGCTGCGTTTCAGCGCTTTGTTCAGAGGTTTTGGATCAATACAGACTCTTGGTTTCCCACTCTGCTTTTGTACAACCATCCCGCTGATCCAGTCCATGCTGCATTCTACTGGTGTGACTATTTTTCTGCGCTGTAGGTCCTGAAACTCATTTTTCAGCAGCTTCATCATGGCGACTGGAACGCATCTCTTTGGCAGCTGCACTGGCTTCACTGTTTTATCGATCTCCATTTTGTATTCTCCTTTAAGACAGCCATCTCCAGTGAACACATCAGCATACTCTGCTTTTATCTGTCCCATTGTCCACTGTGCACTTGCGGGCTTCTCTGAGATAACCATGCTGTCAATTGCCAGAATGTTTTCATAGTGCACCTTTGTCAGCTTCATGGCTTCACAGGCTCGTTTACCAAGCAGTGGCACAGTACAGTTTTTGTCCACCACCTGGAACTCCAACTGATACAGTTTTTGGTTTCTCAGGTTTGGTAATTTTACCTTACATTTTCCCAGTGGTCTCTATTGTATATCACGAGTACAGTTTTTGTGTCATCAAGTTTTGTGTCAGGATTAAACATATTAACTGGGATGACATTGCAAGTAGCACCACAGTCATCATTGATCACTGCCAAGGACCATCCCAGCAAAGAGCTGTGTCATTCCCTTTGTTGGTGTTCTCTGCATTCACATCCCCTACCCCTGCTTCAGTAACACTGAGAATGTTTTCATATTCGTCACTATCATATTGTGCTACACTGTGTACATGTTCCTTTTTCATTTGTGCTGGGCTTTGTAGATTTCCCTTCTTTCTTTGTTCTGGGCTTGCTTGACATTTCACTGCAAAATGGTTCTCTCTGTCACACTTTTTCCTGTATGCTGGGCATTTCAGTTTGCTTTTTTTCATACGTTCTCCCACAAAACTTGCAATCCACTGGGTGCTCAGCTTGTCTTTGGTGCGCCACTCGGTGAAGTGCGCGCACCTCCTCCTACATCGGTCTGGAGATGGCTTAAATATTCTCCTGCCACAACTCTGTGGCCCTGCAAAGCTGTACGCAGGTGTCCAGCGTCATGTTCTTCTCACTGAGTAGTCTCTCTCTCTGCCTGTGTCATTGTGCCCACAGACAATCCGATCGCGAATGAGAGAGTCTCTCAACGTCCCGAAGTTGCATGTTTTAGCCAACAGTTTCAGTTCTGTGACATAGCTGTTGATAACTTCACTGACACCTTGATAACTTGTGAAAAAAAAACGATATCAGCATCAAATTTGTCAAGGATGCCATGCACTTCCATGCATCTCTGGCTGTATCACCCGTTGACAGATCAAAAGTTTCCTGCTGATCTCGCTGACGATATAGCTGAAAAGTTTCACCTTTTTCTTTTTATCCTCTCCCTCGCTTGACAGTAATAGGTCCACATAAAGCACAGACTCGTCCCCCCATGTCTTCCATGTTTTCGAACGATTGTTGGAGTCCAGGTATAAAGTTTGCGGTAGTTTTCATTCATCAATGTTGCTCCGCTTGGCAGGCTAGCTCGTCAGACTTTCCAAATGCCTTGTTGTGTTTGACCAGCAGGAGGCAGGAAAAGTTTCCTCTTGCCTCATCTCAAATAAAAGATCAAAACAACATATACCAAATGTATTTCTTGGTGTGTTATACTATATACTAGACGATACTATATATAATATACACTATATGAGTATATACCATACTTTATAGTGTAGTCAGGCTGTGTGTGCATGTGTTCGTGCTGGCTTCATCCTGTTTACCAAACTTCTTGGCAAGTTGAAATACCAAAGAGGAATAATATGTTTCTCACTTTCAATTATGATTGGACTACGACCAAATGGGAGTGATGCTCCCACTGAATGTGGATGTGGTGTACTCAGCTCCATTCCCAATGTTCCCAGATGTCTCCTTTTTGGTTGGATGGGTTGACATGTTTAATTTCAGTTGTATACCAGTACAATGACACCCACTTATGGTCACAGTGTCCCAACTCTCATTCTCCTACATAACAATGACACACACTTATGGTCATAGAAAAATGAAAAAAATCAACTGGCCGATATTTTGCTCATGGAAATGTATTATTCGCTAATAAAAAAAAAAAAAATCCACATTGGTCACCGGAATGTGACCAATACTGTTACATGAAGTGATAGTGTGTGACTCCAGACCTGCTCTACCTGTAAAGAGTCCTGACAGGTGACTTTATGCAAATATAACTGACTTGACTTCAAGAAGAAAACTATTCGTCATCATGTTGGAAATTTGAGTATAAATAGGGAGTCACAATAACTGACACGCCTGTTTATCTTCTTATAAAAATCCAAAGAATGATGACGAGTTTCCGCTTGCCTCGTCTTTAATGAAAGATCAAAACAACACATACCAAATGTGTTCCTTGGTGTGTTGCAAACAAACCAAATCCCATCAAAATGCCTTCACTGATGCAGTCCCAGTTTACCCAAGTAAGAACGGAGCCAAAGAAAAATGAAGTCACCAAAAACTGCAAGTGTTGCGCAATGAAGAACTCAAACCAAATCGCAGAAGTCACATGAGAGTAGCAGCAGCTCTTCTCACTTGGCCCTCAGCTCTCTGTAGAGGAGTTGTTTGCAGCATCATGGAGAGATGGCCAGGAGGGGACGTGTAATCTAGGCAGGGTCCCCTCTATTAGCCTTTCCATCCACAGTCCCAGCCTGTCAAGCTTGTGGTGGACCTCTATGCTGGTGGCCCTATTGGAGCCCCTCTTGTGACCGGCCCCATCGTCTCTGGAATGGGAACGGGATCGAGAGTGGGAGCTAGACCTGGATCTGGAGCGGGACTTTCTCCTGCTTTCAGAGGAGACTGAGGTCTCTGGTGAAGATGATAAAGATGAGGTGTCACTGGGGTCGTCCCCTGTGAAGACGGGTCGAAAGAGGAGAAAATATTTCTTGTGGCCGTTTAGCGCCAGGACGTGGCCAGTGAAGTCAGAGGATTCTGAAAAATCGAAAGAATGATCACCACACCACCACCACCACCTCACCACAGGAGTGTTGACATCCCAGTGAGTAATTGGCTGTGGCTGCAGCCTCTCCACCCTTCCCACTCTTTCATTCAGATTTAAAGCCTGACATCAACGGATCCTTTCACTCGCTCAAAAATAAAAAGAGCTCTAGACAACCTGACATCAAGCATGGATGAAGTCAAGACCACTGAATTGGATTTTGGGGATCCCGGCGCAGGACCCTTGTCTGAGGAATTTGTGCAAAAGTTGATCCAGCAGTCCCAGGAGGCGAAGAAGAACGCCTATTGTCCCTACAGCAAATTCAGAGTGGGGGCTGCTCTGATGACCTCCACCAACCGTGTGTTTACAGGTTTGTGAAATGTGCTCTCCAATTTGTGTCTGTTTAGAATATATAATAAAATGTGAACAGGTAGAATGCATTTTTGTTGGGGGGGGGGGGTTAAGATATTGATTGACTCATTTAAAATCTCATCCATCAAGAACATTCTCATTATCAACTATTAGAGTGGAAAGATTTGTGCAAATCTAAAAGAATGTGATATAAAAGTTAACTACATCACTCATTAACCAGTCAGCGTCAAACTAAGTGAAGCAATCTGGGGACACACAACATGAAGCAACTTGTGTTTGACATCATCTCACTCGGGGGAGAAGTGATTACTCGCTAACATTTTGACTTTTCACCATAAAGAGTTAAAGAAACGGATTAGCTTATCTGTTTTGCTATGATATATTAAAGATTAGCCACAATACAAAGTTCCAAACAAAGCTAAGCTTCATTTCTGTAATGGCTCTCTACCCCAAGATGAACCCCATCTATCTGATGTAGATCCATTTGTTTGACTCTTCCTTTGAGCTTCGACAGCAGCGCAGCATTCAGGCCTACAGAAGGCCACCTTCTCCCAGCTGAATACGTCCCCCATACATCCGTCACATCTCGTCATTTTCCAGTCAACCATCACAGCAGTCCAGCACGTGCATCAGTGGCTTGGAAGTTCAATCATTGTCAGCAGCTGGCAAAGAGACTTGTCCATGCTGCTGGACTGAACAAACTTAGCGAGTCACGTGTCTCTCAGCCAAAATGTCCAGAGGGCAAGTGGCTAGCAAACAGCTTTGAGTGCACAGACCCCCGGAGAGGTGTTTGACCACCAGAGAGGTAAACATAGACTACAGTCTATTTACAGCTCCAGTGGTTGTTTAGGTAATAACAAATCAGTTCGAAGGCAAATGTGACGTTTAACTGTTATTAATAATACATTATTATTTGGTGACGATGCACGTGTGCTCCACAGGCTGCAATGTGGAGAACGCATGCTACAACCTGGGCATCTGTGCTGAGAGGAACGCCATTTCAAAGGCTGTGTCAGAGGGCCACACGCATTTCAAGGCCATTGCAATTGCCAGGTAATGACAGCCTGCAACTCTAGTTACCAAACCTCCACACGCCTCGCTTTGCCTTCAAGTTTCGATGACATTTCTCAACTATCTCCAGAGTTGCATTTTCTCAGAAACCTCCACCAGGGCGATTCGTCAATACGCAAAACATCAGCAGATGCTATGAGAAGGAATATGAACTGTGAAAGGATTTTTGTGAAGATTGATATGAAGGAATGATGTTTTCTTAAATCTCAAGAAGATGATGCATAGACTTGATGTTTCAATTGAATTTAAAATAGAATTTGGACACACGATTATTGTTTAACAAATATTGCAACTTCCTACTGTTTGAAAACCCTGGTAGGGTTTTGCAATACCAACTGCTAGCACAACCCTCATCTGTTGTATGATTTCATGAGGAAAACAGTAACTTCTTTTTATACAGTTTTGTTGTATATGTTGTCTTTGTTGATCATGAAATGATATTTTCCCCATCTGCCTTTTCCAGTGACATGACTGACAGGTTCATCTCCCCGTGTGGAGGCTGCAGGCAGTTCATTCGAGAGGTATCATCAGCACAAGACTTAGAATATACTGGATAAATGCTAGACTCACACTCCAGCGCAACAGCTTCAAAAGCTTGACTGTATTTCTTCTGTCCTTTCCCTCTTAGTTCGGGTCCAGTTGGGATGTGTACCTGACAAAACCTGATGGTACTTACCAGAGGAAGACAGTGGACCAGCTGCTGCCGGTCTCTTTCGGCCCCGATGACCTGTCCGTGTAAAAAAGCGTTTGACATCCCCAAAACTAACTCATGTCCAAGTGCAGTGAATAAAATAGGAGACTGGGTAAAAAAACAAAAACAAAAAAACAAACGTATTTATGGGATGTCTCCTAATCCAATGAAGAATATTGGGGAATGTCGTTTACATGACCACCTGAAGAATCTGGTAACTCCAAAAATCTGATAATCAGCATTTTATTCCTTTTATTTAACCTTCAATCGTTGGATTTTCACCTGCATTCAAATACTGAAAGCTGCCTTATGATAAATATCTATTGGTTTAAAGAAGCATGATGCCATATCACATAAATATCAAAGCAAATGTATCCACACATTCTAATAAATAAACTTTGTTAAAAGGATTCTTTGCAAACGTGACAGTTAATTTCATACACTTAGATATGGGGAGTTGCCACAACACACAAATATGATTATTATGTGATACAGTGGACCCGACACATGATTTCTTGAGTTTCAAATTATTCAGTGACGAGTAAAAAGGTGAGACGAGAGTGAAACATTGAAGTCGCCAGGGCAGATTCACTACACGTTAATATGTGACTGATCTACTCATTTCCATGCTTTAGTATTTACAGTGGTTTAAAGGTACAGACTCAGAGAGGGCAACTACAACATGTCGTCATTCCTGCTAGCTCTTTGTGCCTCTGTACATTCACCACAAGGCGTCATGCAGCTCAGATGTTTGCCTCGACAGGCGTTCATTTTTACGTCCTGACACGCAAAGAGATGCGTTGTAAAGGACGGTGCTAGCACGCTCCTTCAAGACGTCATATTTGACTATCTGTAAACAATAGTCCAGTAGTTCAGTGCAGAAGCAGAGGCCCTGTTCACACCTGAATCAACTCACAGCTGATCACCAGTGGACAAGCCTGTCTTAGGCATTACAATTTATGTTTCCAGGGACCATAAATGATGAGATCTCACTTCCTGGTTCTACAAGAGAATAAACATGAACACAGTTGCCTCTGACGAGGCAGTTGTGATCACCAGCACTGGTTTGAGCGTCTGAGAGTGGGATGAGCCAAAAAGTTGTGGATGGATTTTGAAATTCGGTAGGATGAACACAAGTCAAGCAGTGATTTGGTTTTGTTGTTGTGGAACCAGATCTGATGATGTCATATAATCCTGGCGGAGGTATGTGCTCTGCTAGGGGCCTCTACTTTCCAAACGCCTTGTTGTGTTTGACCAGCAGGAGGCAGCCAAAGTTTCCGCTTGCCTCGTCTTCAATAAAAGATCAAAACAACACATACCAAATGTGTTCCTTGGTGTGGTATACGATACTATCTATCCATCCATCCATCCATTCATTTTCTTCCGCTTATCCTGTTAAGGGTCGTGGGGGTGCTGGAGTCTATCCCAGCAGCCCTCGGGCGAGAGGCGGGGTTCACCCTGGATAGGTCACCAGTCCATCACAGGGCCAACACACAGAGACAGACAACCATTCACACTCACAGTCACACCTACAGTCAATTTAAAGTATCAATCAGCCTCGTCCCCTCTTGATGTCTTTGGACTGTGGGAGGAAGCTGGAGTACCAGAGAGAACCCACACAGGAACAGGGAGAACATGCAGACTCACACAGAAAGATCCAGTGATGGAGCCGGGACAGGAACCTGGAACCTTCTTGCTATGAAGAGATAGTGCTGACCACTGCACCACCTTGCTGCCACATATACCATACTATACTATATATAATATACACTACATGAGTATATACCATACTTTATAGTGTAGTCAGGCTGTGTGTGCATGTGTTCGTGCTGGCTTCATCCTGTTTACCAAACTTCTTGGCAAGTTGAAATACCAAAGAGGAATAATATGTTTCTCACTTTCAATTATGATTGGACTACGACCAAATGGGAGTGATGCTCCCACTGAATGTGGATGTGGTGTACTCAGCTCCATTCCCAATGTTCCCAGATGTCTCCTTTTTGGTTGGATGGGTTGACATGTTTAATTTCAGTTGTATACCAGTACAATGACACCCACTTATGGTCACAGTGTCCCAACTCTCATTCTCCTACATAACAATGACACACACTTATGGTCATAGAAAAATGAAAAAAATCAACTGGCCGATATTTTGCTCATGGAAATGTATTATTCGCTAATAAAAAAAAAAAAAATCCACATTGGTCACCGGAATGTGACCAATACTGTTACATGAAGTGATAGTGTGTGACTCCAGACCTGCTCTACCTGTAAAGAGTCCTGACAGGTGACTTTATGCAAATATAACTGACTTGACTTCAGGAAGAAAACTATTCGTCATCATGTTGGAAATTTGAGTATAAATAGGGAGTCACAATAAAAGACACGCCTGTTTATCTTCTTATAAAAATCCAAAGAATGATGACAAGTTTCCACTTGCCTCGTCTTTAATGAAAGATCAAAACAACACATACCAAATGTGTTCCTTGGTGTGTTGCAAACAAACCAAATCCCATCAAAATGCCTTCACTGATGCAGTCCCAGTTTACCCAAGTAAGAACGGGGCCAAAGAAAAATGAAGTCACCAAAAACTGCAAGTGTTGCGCAATGAAGAACTCAAACCAAATCGCAGAAGTCACATGAGAGTAGCAGCAGCTCTTCTCACTTGGCCCTCAGCTCTCTGTAGAGGAGTTGTTTGCAGCATCATGGAGAGATGGCCAGGAGGGGACGTGTAATCTAGGCAGGGTCCCCTCTATTAGCCTTTCCATCCACAGTCCCAGCCTGTCAAGCTTGTGGTGGACCTCTATGCTGGTGGCCCTATTGGAGCCCCTCTTGTGACCGGCCCCATCGTCTCTGGAATGGGAACGGGATCGAGAGTGGGAGCTAGACCTGGATCTGGAGCGGGACTTTCTCCTGCTTTCAGAGGAGACTGAGGTCTCTGGTGAAGATGATAAAGATGAGGTGTCACTGGGGTCGTCCCCTGTGAAGACGGGTCGAAAGAGGAGAAAATATTTCTTGTGGCCGTTTAGCGCCAGGACGTGGCCAGTGAAGTCAGAGGATTCCGAAAAATCGAAAGAGTGATCACCACACCACCACCACCACCTCACCACAGGAGTGTTGACATCCCAGTGAGTAATTGGCTGTGGCTGCACCCTCTCCACCCTTCCCACTCTTTCATTCAGATTTAAAGCCTGACATCAACAGATCCTTTCACTCGCTCAAAAATAAAAAGAGCTCTAGACAACCTGACATCAAGCATGGATGAAGTCAAGACCACTGAATTGGATTTTGGGGATCCCGGCGCAGGACCCTTGTCTGAGGAATTTGTGCAAAAGTTGATCCGGCAGTCCCAGGAGGCGAAGAAGAACGCCTATTGTCCCTACAGCAAATTCAGAGTGGGGGCTGCTCTGATGACCTCCACCAACCGTGTGTTTACAGGTTTGTGAAATGTGCTCTCCAATTTGTGTCTGTTTAGAATATATAATAAAATGTGAACAGGTAGAATGCATTTTTGTTGGGGGGGGGAGGTTAAGATATTGATTGACTCATTTAAAATCTCATCCATCAAGAACATTCTCATTATCAACTATTAGAGTGGAAAGATTTGTGCAAATCTAAAAGAATGTGATATAAAAGTTAACTACATCACTCATTAACCAGTCAGCGTCAAACTAAGTGAAGCAATCTGGGGACACACAACATGAAGCAACTTGTGTTTGACATCATCTCACTCGGGGGAGAAGTGATTACTCGCTAACATTTTGACTTTTCACCATAAAGAGTTAAAGAAACGGATTAGCTTATCTGTTTTGCTATGATATATTAAAGATTAGCCACAATACAAAGTTCCAAACAAAGCTAAGCTTCATTTCTGTTATTTGCTCTCTACCCCAAGATGAACCCCATCTATCTGATGTAGATCCATTTGTTTGACTCTTCCTTTGAGCTTCGACAGCAGCGCAGCATTCAGGCCTACAGAAGGCCACCTTCTCCCAGCTGAATACGTCCCCCATACATCCGTCACATCTCGTCATTTTCCAGTCAACCATCACAGCAGTCCAGCACGTGCATCAGTGGCTTGGAAGTTCAATCATTGTCAGCAGCTGGCAAAGAGACTTGTCCATGCTGCTGGACTGAACAAACTTAGCGAGTCACGTGTCTCTCAGCCAAAATGTCCAGAGGGCAAGTGGCTAGCAAACAGCTTTGAGTGCACAGACCCCCGGAGAGGTGTTTGACCACCAGAGAGGTAAACATAGACTACAGTCTATTTACAGCTCCAGTGGTTGTTTAGGTAATAACAAATCAGTTCGAAGGCAAATGTGACGTTTAACTGTTATTAATAATACATTATTATTTGGTGACGATGCACGTGTGCTCCACAGGCTGCAATGTGGAGAACGCATGCTACAACCTGGGCATCTGTGCTGAGAGGAACGCCATTTCAAAGGCTGTGTCAGAGGGCCACACGCATTTCAAGGCCATTGCAATTGCCAGGTAATGACAGCCTGCAACTCTAGTTACCAAACCTCCACACGCCTCGCTTTGCCTTCAAGTTTCGATGACATTTCTCAACTATCTCCAGAGTTGCATTTTCTCAGAAACCTCCACCAGGGCGATTCGTCAATACGCAAAACATCAGCAGATGCTATGAGAAGGAATATGAACTGTGAAAGGATTTTTGTGAAGATTGATATGAAGGAATGATGTTTTCTTAAATCTCAAGAAGATGATGCATAGACTTGATGTTTCAATTGAATTTAAAATAGAATTTGGACACACAATTATTGTTTAACAACTATTGCAACTTCCTACTGTTTGAAAACCCTGGTAGGGTTTTGCAATACCAACTGCTAGCACAACCCTCATCTGTTGTATGATTTCATGAGGAAAACAGTAACTTCTTTTTATACAGTTTTGTTGTATATGTTGTCTTTGTTGATCATGAAATGATATTTTCCCCATCTGCCTTTTCCAGTGACATGACTGACAGGTTCATCTCCCCGTGTGGAGGCTGCAGGCAGTTCATTCGAGAGGTATCATCAGCACAAGACTTAGAATATACTGGATAAATGCTAGACTCACACTCCAGCGCAACAGCTTCAAAAGCTTGACTGTATTTCTTCTGTCCTTTCCCTCTTAGTTCGGGTCCAGTTGGGATGTGTACCTGACAAAACCTGATGGTACTTACCAGAGGAAGACAGTGGACCAGCTGCTGCCGGTCTCTTTCGGCCCCGATGACCTGTCCGTGTAAAAAAGCGTTTGACATCCCCAAAACTAACTCATGTCCAAGTGCAGTGAATAAAATAGGAGACTGGGTAAAAACACAAACGTATTTATGGGATGTCTCCTAATCCAATGAAGAATATTGGGGAATGTCGTTTACATGACCACCTGAAGAATCTGGTAACTCCAAAAATCTGATAATCAGCATTTTATTCCTTTTATTTAACCTTCAATCGTTGGATTTTCACCTGCATTCAAATACTGAAAGCTGCCTTATGATAAATATCTATTGGTTTAAAGAAGCATGATGCCATATCACATAAATATCAAAGCAAATGTATCCACACATTCTAATAAATAAACTTTGTTAAAAGGATTCTTTGCAAACGTGACAGTTAATTTCATACACTTAGATATGGGGAGTTGCCACAACACACAAATATGATTATTATGTGATACAGTGGACCCGACACATGATTTCTTGAGTTTCAAATTATTCAGTGACGAGTAAAAAGGTGAGACGAGAGTGAAACATTGAAGTCGCCAGTGCAGATTCACTACACGTTAATATGTGACTGATCTACTCATTTCCATGCTTTAGTATTTACAGTGGTTTAAAGGTACAGACTCAGAGAGGGCAACTACAACATGTCGTCATTCCTGCTAGCTCTTTGTGCCTCTGTACATTCACCACAAGGCGTCATGCAGCTCAGATGTTTGCCTCGACAGGCGTTCATTTTTACGTCCTGACACGCAAAGAGATGCGTTGTAAAGGACGGTGCTAGCACGCTCCTTCAAGACGTCATATTTGACTATCTGTAAACAATAGTCCAGTAGTTCAGTGCAGAAGCAGAGGCCCTGTTCACACCTGAATCAACTCACAGCTGATCACCAGTGGACAAGCCTGTCTTAGGCATTACAATTTATGTTTCCAGGGACCATAAATGATGAGATCTCACTTCCTGGTTCTACAAGAGAATAAACATGAACACAGTTGCCTCTGACGAGGCAGTTGTGATCACCAGCACTGGTTTGAGCGTCTGAGAGTGGGATGAGCCAAAAAGTTGTGGATGGATTTTGAAATTCGGTAGGATGAACACAAGTCAAGCAGTGATTTGGTTTTGTTGTTGTGGAACCAGATCTGATGATGTCATATAATCCTGGCGGAGGTATGTGCTCTGCTAGGGGCCTCTACTTTCCAAACGCCTTGTTGTGTTTGACCAGCAGGAGGCAGCCAAAGTTTCCGCTTGCCTCGTCTTTAATGAAAGATCAAAACAACACATACCAAATGTGTTCCTTGGTGTGTTGCAAACAAACCAAATCCCATCAAAATGCCTTCACTGATGCAGTCCCAGTTTACCCAAGTAAGAACGGGGCCAAAGAAAAATGAAGTCACCAAAAACTGCAAGTGTTGCGCAATGAAGAACTCAAACCAAATCGCAGAAGTCACATGAGAGTAGCAGCAGCTCTTCTCACTTGGCCCTCAGCTCTCTGTAGAGGAGTTGTTTGCAGCATCATGGAGAGATGGCCAGGAGGGGACGTGTAATCTAGGCAGGGTCCCCTCTATTAGCCTTTCCATCCACAGTCCCAGCCTGTCAAGCTTGTGGTGGACCTCTATGCTGGTGGCCCTATTGGAGCCCCTCTTGTGACCGGCCCCATCGTCTCTGGAATGGGAACGGGATCGAGAGTGGGAGCTAGACCTGGATCTGGAGCGGGACTTTCTCCTGCTTTCAGAGGAGACTGAGGTCTCTGGTAAAGATGATAAAGATGAGGTGTCACTGGAGTCGTCCCCTGTGAAGACGGGTCGAAAGAGGCAAAAATATTTCTTGTGGCCGTTTAGCGCCAGGACGTGGCCAGTGAAGTCAGAGGAATCCTCCTCGTCATCTGAGTGGCTCTCGTTCTTCGCCGCGTCAGAGGCTGAGCGAAGGAGTGACGGCATCCAGTAGCAATGCTTATCAGCGTTGAGGAAGGAGAAGTGAATGGTCTGAGTCCTGCAGTGGCACAGAGGGTTGAAATCAACAGCTGGAACATGCACTGCTCAATAAGAAATATGCAAAAGGGTGTACAAGTCAAGCTGAATAACACAAGGGTTTTATGATTCCATAAGTCACCTTAGTCCTATGATTTCAATTTAAGTTACAAGATGACACATTCAGGAAGGTTTTGAATGCTTAAGCTGTCCCTTCCAGAGGCAGGTATGACTGGTGTGGGCGAGGAGTTCATAAATCCCTGTCAAAAGCTCCGAGGCTAGATGGATACAGCCCTGAGTTCTACGACCTATACAGTGAAAGACCTACATTCAGTTGGAGTTGTTCCCGTATCGTTAATTATTAAGAAAGACAAACGAAGCTCCAATCATTCTGTTAGTCAAACAAATAAGGACGGCTGAATTCCCTCTTAACTACAAGCTGAGAGACTTGAGGGGACCCAGCGCTCTTAATTAGGAAGGATCAGACAGGTTCCATTGAGAACACAGTCTCTCTTACATCATCCAGCACACAAACACGAATCAGACATCAAACACACTAAAGTAGAGATGCATTAATCCGCATTTTTTCAGTTACAATGTGACTTGGATATGCATCGGCTGATAGCAGAGCTCTTTTTTTATGTGGCGTTATCATTGTTGTTGGCATTACGTTTGTGGTTACATCATGAGGCTGTACTAAACCGCACAGCACACAAAACATCCACAACTCCATTAAAATCAAGTGTATTCCAGACATTTGAACTGTGACTGGAACTTCTGTACATTTTGACAGTTTCATAGTCCAGCACAAACTATGGAATGGAGTCTGGAGCAGTTGGTGTATCAACACAATCATCTCATTAAGACTAACATTTCACACAGTATACATCGGCATCAGGAAAGAACTTTTAGGGATAGGGAAGTTCCATTTAATTTGAAAGAATGTCTTGACTCTGTTGCTCTACCCTTTGCAGATGTTACTGATGTACTCATGCTATCTGGAGGGAAGAGAGGAGCCACTGGGGATGTTTTTCCTTTGGATTGGGAACATAACTGGTAAAAGAAATCCCATCCTACATCAAGGGATAACCCAATACTGCAAAACTATGAAGATCTGGCCAGGTATGAATACATTTGCAGCTAGAAAGGGATCCTTTTCACACATGACATAATTCCTGAATAATAGCATCTTTACACCTGGGATTAAGAGGGCTGTATTTTGTTCCCAGTACGACAAGAGAATAAAAGTGATCGAGGACCTGTTTGACACTCATAATGTTCTTACTCTATGCCCTTTATACAACTTCAAAATATTTTTGGATTCCCACACAAAGACGTTTTGCTTATCTCCCAAGTCTCACAGTTTGTCAAGTACAAGTGTCCACCTGAAATGGGATGTAGCCCTGCTTGGACCCACTGGGATCAATGTCACATAAAATAAAGGTTTTCTCTAAAATTCCTGTAGAATGTAGACTAAAATATCTTGAGTGCAACACAGGACACCTCATGTTACTAACAAAATAGTCGCTGGTAGCTCACTGGATTGTCTTAGATGTAAACTGACAGCAGGGACATTTATGCATTGCATATACAGTATCCAAATATAGAAAAGTTGAAAAGTAAAAGAAAAAAAAAACAAGGCATTAAAACTTGATTTTGCTAAGATGAGGAGTGCTGAGACTTACCCAGAGAAAGAAAAAACCTCCTTGGCAAACTTCCTGAGCAAGGCATTCTTGGAGGCATTGGTGAGCACCAGTACCACATTAATGTGTCCAGGCCTCAGCTTGACCAGGTTACTGGTGTATGTGACGTCCGTCAGCTCCGTCACCTCCACAAAGTCCTTCTTAGGAGGACGGCTGTGTGACGGAATGGGAAGGTTAGATTCAGGAGCGTGATGATTCTGTCTCCTGCTTGTTACACTGTCACTGTTTTAGATCCACAGCCAACGTACAGGCGAGGAATGACGCATTTACAAAGTATCCTGGGTCCTTTCGTCACGTGTGGGGATTATTAAGATCAGCGGCCTGAACCCAACCAATGACTCTTAATTCTCCAAATGTAGGCTTTGTTCATGCTTATTTTAATCTAAGTAACACAAGGATCTGGAAGTGGTTTTGTCACCAACAACATGCCTGTAAATTTCCAGAAATGCTACGTCTCCCTCACACTTTGATGGGTTATCCATGAATTCTATCATCAGTCTTGTAGGCATGACTAGGAACAGTGATGCCTGACTATGGCTGCTCTCCGTGGTGCTGGAGTGAGATGTCGGAGTGCTCTCAATCCTTCCCACAGGGGATTATTGTTGATGCAGTAAAACAAAAAACTCTTTAGAGTCATCAACAGTTTCTCTCTGTCTCACTACCACAGAGCTTAATTCGTTTTTCTTTTATCTGAGATTGAAATTTGAATTTTCTAGAAACGCAACCTGGCTGTTGACTGTCAGTAGTGTTTGTGTCATCTCGCTCCATTACCTTGAGGTGCTAGCTCTACTAGATCCATCCTCCTCAGTTTGCTGCTGCTCCTTTGGCACCGCTTTCCGGGGTTTGCCCTCACCAGGTTCACTAGAAAACAAAGAAATCACAGAAAATAAGATCCTAAGAATGCCTAGAATTTCAAGACAATTTCAGGAATTATTCAAAAATGTTTTCTCCTGAAAAAAAAAAAATTGTTGCTCTCACCTGAAGGCCTGGATGATGACAGTACCGAAAAGAATGAAGAGAGCAGAGAAGATCAAGGACAGGATGGGCATCATCTCGCGCCTTGAGGGGACACACAGTAACATTAATACGTTATCATTCAATTAAATGATTAACCCTGCTACAACAAGCTTCTCGATATCACCTCCATGCACCTTAAATAAATGGTGCAGCTCAATTTTAATGGAATGCACCGAGAATGTAACTTGAGCGCCCCCACCAGGTTGATATGGAAACACCTGGTGAAGCATGAGTCTGCTTCTAATAATACTGTCTTTCTCATATTTGCAAAGAAAAAAAAAAACAAGCAGACACCCTGGTGAGAATCATCTTACCAGTTTGAGTAGAGAAGGTCATCATATATTTGAAGAATATAATCATATGCAACGTTAATCCACTGGATGAGGAAAATCTGGTAAGAGATTAGAGAGAAAACTGATTTAATGGATGTGTGTGTGTGTGTGTGTGTGTGTGTGTGTGTGTGTGTGTGTGTGTGTGTGTGTGTGTGACTGATCCAGTGAGGGTGTGTTTGCTATGTCTCACAGGGGCCATCTCGTTGTTGAGTTCTGGCAGGGTGGCATCTGAGCTCAGATAGGTGGGGTCCTTCTGAAGGAGCTCCAGCTGTTCATTGAGACGGTACTTATCCTCTTCGCTACCATTCCAGCCACCACTCACAGAGCGGAACAGGACCTTTCCTGCTTGGCTCCGCCTCTCAAGAATCACCACCTGGGAATAAAAAAAATCTTTATTTAGACTGACGTTTGGCAGCCTTTCAGATCCGCTAACAGTTTCTCTGATAAAACCGCAACTTTTGTTTGTTGGAGATAGAAAGTATTTGTCAGCAAATGAACATTGAGCATCATGAATTTCAATCTTTTTTAATCCTTCAGTTTAGTCTTACATTGCACCTCTTATATCTGGCAGTCAGCCAGTTGCAAAGACTTAATGTTATAAAAGCTAAACAACAGAATTGAGGAGCAAAGATGGATAGAGGGTCAAAAGACTCCTTCTGGCCCTCATTTAGCCCGTCTGGACAACATCGCACAAATCAGGGTGTGACCAGATGCTCTGATGTTCACAGTGGTGCTTCTGTCTCCTCCACGCAGCCAAATATTTAAAAATCTGCTGGCATTTGATTGATGGCAGCAACCCTGTAGACTATATAGCAGTGATTTCAATCTTATCAACATGTTCCAACCTCCTTTTATTTCAACTGTCAGTCACGTCATATAAAACTAGTTTGTTCAGTTAATAGGTGATGTGAAGGTTTCCATCTCCGGGTCAGAGACGTTCCACTGTCCTGTGAAACAGAGGGACGATTCCTCCATAACCAGCATAAACTGGGGCATGACATTTAATATGGCAACTGTTTTCAGCCACCATATTTGTCAAGAGCAGGTCTTAACTGTAATCAGCGAGTTACGTACGAGCGATTTCATATATCACACGTGAGTCCTGTGGTATGATGATTCCTCCGCTCATACGTACGCCGGTTCTACACTCATCACGATTGTGAGGTCACAGTGACCATGACTTTTGACCACCAAAATATAACCCGTTCATCGTTGAGTCCAAGTATGAAAGTCAATATCAATTCACCTCAATTCCACAAACCTCTGTTTAAAAACTTGAAGTGTCTTTTTCAAGTGTATTAGTCATTTTTATTTTTTTGAGGCCTCTGTTTAACTCTGTCATGATATCAACATTTTTGTCCTGTCATATCACAATAGCTGGTAGCCTGCGAGTGTGTATCGGTCACTGACCTGAGGGGAGAGGACCGCCTGGTTGTGAAGCAGAGCCTGACAGAGAGGCTGCTGATGCTGCTGGTAGACGTATGCAAACCGCAGCACCTCCTTCCTGTTAGCAGCAGCAAAGTCCAGGAAAGCCTTATTACCTGGAACAAAGCCTTGTTCCTCACTTGTGATCAGCAGCACACAGTACCTGAAAAAAATAAGATACTTTTCTTTCCACTCTACATCGAATTAGCAAGATCACAACTTACGACACAAGATTTTTTATAAGTGGGAGCAGGTTTATGATCATATGATGTCTTACTTCCTGCGTCGGTGGAACTGCTTGACAGGGCAAAGCTCATCAAACAACTGCTGATTGACCAGCCGCGGGACCTGCAGGAACTTGTTGTTAGAAACAAACTCATCCATGATCTGCCTCTTCATCCCTCTGGCCTGGGGGAGGGAGAGAGAGAGAGAGAGATAAAGAGATGATGAGAGCTGGGGAGTCATGCAAATACAACTTTGTACCAAATTTAAAAATTCTAAACCCTATGATGTACAACATGAAAATTCATTGTAGCCTGATTATTGTGAGCAGGTAATGTGCAAGTATAGGCGGGGTTACCTGGATGATGTCAACAGGCTTTTCGGTGTCCTCTTTAAACAGCAGCATAGTGGGGGCGTATGTGTTTATATTGAACTGCTGCAGGAGCTGAGTGTTGTGCTTATCGCCTTGGTCCACATAGCCGAAGTGGACATAGTCCCTGAAGGCGAATGCTGTTAACTGGAGAGAAGAATGCAAATTTTGAAATCAAGGAGAGTTCAATGCAGACATAACGCTGATTATACATAAACACATAGGTTTACAAAATACAGGAGAAATGACTAAGAAAACAGTGCTTCTGTATTCCTTCCTTCTCTTTCTCTAGAAGGATAGTGCATGGAATAATGATAGGTTAAACCCTTGTGTGTGACAGCGGAGGAAATCAAGCTTTAGATGAGTGGAGCATTATTTGACAGGGAAACAGCTGCAGACACACATGCATCTGCCATCCATCATCAGGATCCAAGTGATCTGCTGGTGTGTGTTGCCAGAAACAAATGCTTTCCACCTCAGACCATTGGCCATCCTGCGGGGCAAATCTGAAAAGCTCCTTCTCTCTTTTGTCTTCCAAAATAACTTTCTAATCTCTGTGTGTAAATCAGATCTACGACCCACCTTGTAGAGCAGAGGAACAGAGGGAACCTGGTCAAAGAGCAGAAGACTGGGTTTATTTTCCACATGCCAGCTGTCCAAGAAAGAGTGGTAGTTGTTATCTGTGACCTGAGAAACACACACAAAAAAATGTGTCACATTTCCTCATTATTTCAGCTAATCAGCCAACTAGCCATTGCATGTTTATAATATTCATGTCGTTCTTTTAATTTGGAGGGGAAGGGGGTCAAAAAGGGATACAATCTCTGCGACAGAATGTTCTGAGTAACACTGTTAACATGCTGCTACATAACAGGGAACCACAGAAGCATAATAACCAGCCTTTAAAATGTTAATTGTACAAGCACTGTTCATGAGACAGTTGAGAGCAGTATTGATGTGGAAAGTGCCGGGACAACTAGCACGTCTGTCTGAAAGGCTTGTTCATCAATTCCAACACAGTACCGTGATTTCCCTCTTCAATCTTCTTTCCTCTCTTTTTCACTTCAGAGGTTTTGTTATTAGGTTTATTGTACATAGTCTGTCAGTACATTATCTTTCCACCTTTTTTAAAAATCAAACAGGATTCATTTACATACACAAGCGAGAAAGACAAGTGAATGTTTCATAAACGTAGGATTTTGCTTTCTCCTTTTCAGTGGAAGAAAATGTAGTAGAAAAACAAGAATACATTCATATGTGGGGACTGATATTTCCCATGAATTAAAAAAATCAGAATAGCAACACATACAGAGTTTAAAAACACAGAAACATTTCATTTCATTCCTACATTGACTGACAGGTAGGTATTCAGGTTCTCTGGTCCCACACTGGGATTATAAATTCCACTGAGCTCAAACATGACACCGTCACACCAAATGTTTGTCAGTTACCTTCTCCACCAGCTTGTGGGGCAGCAGGTCCTCAATGAACTGGCGCAGGTGCTCCCGAACCACAGCCTGATGGAAGAAGGTCACTCTGCCGTTCACCAGCCCGATGATGGAGGGAGCGCGGTGAGCTCCCAGCTGGTTGGCCAGTCGACGCTCATAACCCAGGTCCACAATGCCAAAGCCCACACCTGGTGTCAAAGTAAAAATAGACCGACGCTCTTCATACAGGGGAGAAAAACACAAAAGTTCCTGCGGCAAAGTAACAACTCTATTTAATATCACTATTGTTGTAATAACTGCGAAATATAAAAAGCTTCTCGAATCATAAATCAGATGTCATCAGGTGATTTTAAAGGCTCAGAGACCACTGTGATACATACAGAGGACATTTGAAAAGAATTGGTAAATTCATCATTAAATCACAGGTCCAACTATTAATTTCTTAAGCAGACCTGTGTGGGTATGGGAGATGCCAGCATGTCTCTGGAGAGCTGTGGTATTTGAACCAGTCTCATTAAATTAGTTTGGGGCAACATGATTGTTAAGACTCATTATAGATGCATCTGTTTTTAAGTGCCTCACACAAGTCAGATGGTCTATTAGAACCGCCTTCGCTGTAAGATTCTCACCGTCGACCATAGTTGTTTGCTCAGGAGATTGGTCGGCTATTTCTACATTTTTACAGGTGCAATGATATGAGCTGGTTTGGAAATCTAGGGTTGAACAAGCGGTCTTGTCTTAAAATTACTTATTTCAAGCACATTAGGAAGCATTGCAATAAAAAGGGGGCAAAAGAAACTCCATCCATCCATCGTCTTCCACTTATTCCTGTTAAGGGTCGTGGGGGGGCTGGAGCCTATCCCAGCTGCCTTCAGGTGAGAGGCAGGGTTCACCCTGGACAGGTCACCAGTCCATCACAGGACCAACACACAGAGACAGACAACCATTCACACTCACAGTCACACCTACGGTCAATTTAGAGTATCAATCAGCCTCGTCCTCTCTTGATGTCTTTGGACTGTGGGAGGAAGCTGGAGTACCAGAGAGAACCCACACAGGAACAGGGAGAACATGGAGACTCCACACAGAAAGATCCTGTGATGGAGCCGGGACTCAAACCCGGAACCTTCTTGCTGTGAGGAGACAGTGCTGACCACTGTACCACCGTGCCGCCTCGGCAAAAGAAATTGCGAAACAAAAATTTAAAATTCAATTTTTCCAAAAACATATTTTACTTTTCATTTTGGGGAGAGTTTAACCTAGTCTAAAAAGAATTAGTGCAATTAATAGAAGATGGAAACAGCTGTATTGTCTGACCTAGTGAATAATCATTCCACCTTATAAAATTAAAAGAACTTCTGGAGACAAGGGCTTTTTTTATGAGCTGCATGAAACTGCAATATCTGAATGTAGAAAATGTTGCCCAAAGAAAATCTTAAAGAATTCTTCAGTGTTTCAAAGCACATCTCACTAGTCACAAAAAAACTGAACAGCCCTTTACTCAAGTCTCCCTCCCCCAACTAAGAGGCAGGGGTGAGAGAAGCCCACACATAAGCTTTAAATCAATACACCAAATAAACCCTATTGAATAATTGAAGAAATAATCCTGTTTCTTCAAATCTCAAATCTTCACAATGTGCAGATCAGCAAATATCAACCTTTGCTTCCTCTGAATGGAACTTTTGATCTTGTCTTTTTATAACATCCGATGTCCTGAGCTCAAGGGTTTTCGGTCATTTTCCACTTAATGAAGAACCCAACCCTATCCCTGAGAGAGCAGCTTTACCCAGCGGCTCCAGCTCCTGCACAGTCTCCTTCCACACAGGCTCAATGTGGATACATGCAAAGCACCACTCAGAGGTCACTTTGATGAGGTACGGCCTCCTGTGGCTATCTGGAAGGACATCGCTGTTAAACTGCGCATGATGGAGCAGGTACTTGCTGTCTGCAAAGTCCCTGGACCTGGAGGAGAGAGCAGATCATTTTTTTTAGATTTTGACTTCCTACCATCATGTCATTTCAACAACCCTCATAATCCCACAATGTTAGCAAAACTCAGTGTGATGTGTTAAAATGTAAGGATTTATCCTGCTTCCGACTCCACTCAGAACATACCTGGGAGTTCCCAGTTTGAAATTTCAACTGGAACCACCAGAGAGGTCGGACCCCCTACTCAAAATGGCTTTGGCAATGTGTGTGAAAGCTTCCTTTTCAGCATCAGCTTAGCTCATGAGTGTGTTACTTTGTGTTGTTACACATGCCCCAACAACCTTGGAGTTTCCATTTTTAACTCCATTCAGTTGATTTGTGATTGGTACGTCTTTTCGAGTGCCTCACATCTCTTAATATTTGGTGTGTGTTTGTCTGTGTGCATTTCCCTTGACGTTGTCACACCACAAAATTTGATAAACATATCAGGATGCTGTGGACACACTTCCTAGTTTACCAGAACAGAAGCAATGGAAGAAATTACGGAAATATGGAATTATCGAGTCAGCATTTCAAGCTTACAACCAAATCTGGGGATTGATCCTGCTCCATTACTGTTTCCTGACTCAGAGGAAGGGAATTCTCATAGCAACCATTCTGACATGTCATAGCAGGGCAAACACAGGTATAACTGGTAAGATTATTTATGCCCTGTTCCATGAAGGCTGGCCATGGCTATCGGGCACTGTGCATGCTAGCATTATGGAAAAATGTGAAACATCTAATAAAATGGGTGAATAATCAATTTTAATAGTGCAACTTGGATGTGTTTACCCTGAATTGATAAGTCAAAATGACTGCTGACATGAAAAGAGCCCACTAAAGGCCATATGAGATCTTTAAAGGATTAGTTTGCACATGTAGTACCTGGGGAAATGGAAAAAAGATTCGTCAAAATAGAAGTTGTTGTGAAAGCTGTGGAAGCCGTGATGCTGCGACTGGCCAAATGGCTGGTTTTCATCCATCTGCCCGTAGCGGTCAAAGTTGGCCCTTCGTTCCTCATTAGACAAAATCTGTGTGTGAGAAAGAAATGAGAACAAGAGTGAGAGGACTGTGCTTTTACTGTTAAAAACATTCAGACAGATAACCGACTGTGCCTGCCCGGATTTCACTCACCTCATACGACTTTGACACCTTGATGAACATGTCCTCAGCGTTAGGGTCCTTGTTCTTATCTGGGTGCCTTCAAACGACAAGTAGGTCGCTTTAAGTCACATTTGCTTCACAAAGGGGTTAAAACAAGCTGACGTGCTAGTTAAGACGTGCAGGCTCGCTGGAGGACCTGCTGTTTGTCACTCACCACTCTCTGGCAAGGTTCTTGTATGCCTTTTTGATTTCTGCTTGACTGGAGCCCCTGTTGACCCCCAGGATCTTGTAAGGGTCATATCCAGACGCTGCTTTCACCAACTGCTCACTTAAAATTAGCAGGAAGATGGCGAGCAGAAGTGGACATGTCCGTGGATGTCTGCTGTTTCTTTTACCCGTCATTGCCTGTTAATGTCCTCGTCATACGTCAGCTAACTACCGAATAAACCGCTGTCATAAAACTGTCCGTATAAATATGTCAAGCTAAGCCTTACATGATATGTTATGTAAATATGTTAAGTGTAAAGAGTACAAACAGACGGCATACTGTTAATTTTACAACGGTGAGGCCATTATTTTTCTAGCTGATGCTAACCCTAGCAATCCGTCAGTGTCTTGCCTGGGATGAAATCTAGTGTGTCCGGTTTGTGGTTTTCAAAATAAAATTGATATTGGACAGAATCTTTTATCTTCACATTATGAAGATAAAAAATGTAATTCCATAAAGAAAACGTACACACAATATGTCCATGACAGTACACACTGTGCAAGATGAAAGATAATCCCAGGTGCAAATACCACAGTTCCCCGACTACAATCAATGAAAATGATAAAACGGACGAAAGTTGTGACAGCTTCTGAGGGCAGACCTATCCCAATAGCATTGGACCACAAACTAAAAACAAAGCATAAAGAAAATTTCGATCACTTTCTCCGATGTCAAATCCGGTCTATCTAAAAAATATTAGCTTTTATTTTGAAGACAATTTAAAATTTCCGGGGTGTGTGTGTGTGTGTGATATATATAGTCTATGGTGGCGCTTGTTGCACCAGTAGAATTAACGCGCACACTCAGATTAGATGTCCTTTTCCTCTGCTTTATTTATTTTAATTTATTTCGGACACTGTATATATATATTTTTTTTCTTCTATTTTTATCGTATTCCAGATATTACAGGTATTCTATCTGATAAATAATCTCTCAGTACTAGACATGGCAAATATTCTGCCTCTGATTTGGAACAAACCCTCATGTCATCTTTTGTATTGAAGTATGTAATATGTTATTCATTTTATTTGTTTTTTTCCATTACCCTTGTCTATTTCTTTGAGTATCATGCATGAATGTTATTTTTACTATTAATTTTAAAAATATTTTTATATCCAACATTTTAAATATAAACATTATTATTTTGATTATTATTATGTTTGTTATCATTATTATTATTCCTTAGAATTAAAAGTTTGTTTCAGGCATAATGTTAATTTATTATTAAATTTGATTCACGTTGAGACGGCCACGAACTCCAGGCCAGAAGGTGGCGGTAATGCAAACGAAGGATCTTTTTCAACCAATATTAAAATCATTATTATAATCATATTATGATTATAATCATTATTTCATTATTATTATTAAAAATTTCAAGAAACGTAAGAACGCATTACAAGGCAATAAAAAAAGCAAAAAAAAAAAACAACAATAACAAAAGAAGAAGAAATTTCACTTCCGGTACTATTTCGTCACGGCCAACACATTCACATACACTACAGAGAGGAAAAAATTAATACATGGCTTAGCTAGCTCTCCTAGAATACGGCAAGAAATCGTGCATAATTTACTTTGCATTTGTTGTTTAATTCAGTGTTTCCTCCTCCAGTTTTGCTCCAATATGTGTACCGTGTATGCTTTTGTTTTCTGCAGAGTGAGCTCAGAGAGTGCGCGGACGGTCAGGTCTCGGTAGCTAACGTTCATATTCGTCTTTGTCACTGGAACAGTCACTTGTCCATTCAGGTAACTACCAAATAACCCGACCACACCGTTAAAATTCCAGGCAAAGCAACGAGTAGGTGCTGCAACTTTGTTTTGAATGCTAAAACATGTTAAATTAGCCTTTCTACCCAAACTGTAAACCCAGTTACGGAGTTTTAACAGAAGGCATCTCAATTTTGTGTCACTCATAGCATGTCTGAACATTTATCAGTAACTGAAACAAGTGCAATGTGCTGCTGTTACCATATTGAATCCTGGTTTCTTTTGTGTGTGTGTGTGTGTGTGTGTGTGTGTGTGTGTGTGTGTGTGTGTGTGTGTGTGTGTGCTTTGTGACCCCAGGCTCAGCACCATGAATTTGATACGTCTAGTGTGCCGCCACAAGACAGCCCTGGTCATCGGTATTGTGTGCAGCTTTGCTATAGTCCTTGTTTTCTTGGCCAAATGTACCTCTGAAACTCTAAAACAGGGTCATCCAGATCCCCCAGGCCTAGCCCCCCGTGCTTTAAAACCCCATCCAGAGCAGCGTAACCCATCCACCACATCCAAAGACTTGTCTGCATTCCTGGTAGTTCTCATCACGACTGGACCCAAGTACACTGAACGCAGGAGTATCATCCGCAGCACGTGGCTGGCCAAGCGGGATTCAGATGTTCTGGCCATGTTTGTGGTAGGAACTCATGGGCTTTCCAGTGATGATCTTCAGAACCTTAACACCGAGCAGGGGCGGCACAGGGACCTCCTCTTACTGCCTGACTTGCGAGATTCTTATGAGAACTTAACACTTAAGCTGCTTCATATGTACTCCTGGCTGGACCAGAATGTGGAGTTTAAGTTTGTCTTTAAAGCAGATGATGACACATTTGCCCGCCTGGACCTCCTCAAAGAGGAGCTGAGAGGGAAAGAGCCCACGCAGCTGTATTGGGGCTTTTTCTCAGGCAGGGGGCGAGTGAAAACCGCTGGGAAGTGGCGGGAAAGCTCTTGGGAGCTCTGTGACTATTACCTGCCCTACGCGCTTGGCGGCGGATACATCCTCTCAGCTGACCTTGTGCGTTACATCCATATAAATGTAGGCTACTTCAAGACGTGGCAGAGCGAGGATGTGTCCCTGGGTGCCTGGCTGGCTCCAGTCGATGTCCGGCGGACGCATGACCCGCGCTTTGACACAGAGTACAAATCACGCGGTTGCAACAACAAATACTTGGTGACACATAAGCAAAGCTTGGAGGATATGCTGGAGAAGCACCAGACTCTGCAGCGTGACGGCAGGCTATGCAAGGAGGAAGTCAAGTTGCGACTGTCTTATGTGTACGACTGGAGTGTGCCACCTTCACAGTGCTGCCAAAGGAAGGATGGCATTCCCTAACTTCTGTCATTGGCACAAAGCTGAAGTTGGCACCCAAAATGGGATTGTTAGGTGGAATGTCTCTCAGCCAGTCTCTCTCACATGACGCCATTTAAAACTGTAAAGCGAGCGCTTTATAACAAAAGAAAAGCCCTCATTGCGCTTCAAACTGGACTTCAGAACAGCTCATTCACATCACAAACTACTTTCACACATAGTTCCCATTAAAGGAATATTTCACATTTATTGAATCGGGCTTGTATGAGGTAGACAATCACACATAGTAGGGGTTCCTGCCCTCAGCAGATGTATGGAAACAGCAGCTCTGATTCGCAGCAGGACCTATTTTCTCTACTAAATACACTCCCACCCAAGTAAAACTATCTGTGTAAATGCATACTGTATTTTAAACATTTTTACTTTCATGTTTTCATTTTCACATTAGTTGTTCGAACTAGAAAGCAATACTGTGGAGGAATGCAAGGAAGTGCTTCAGTTTTGAACTGAAGAGCCTAAAGAAAGGATTCATGTTTGAATAATAGCAGAGATGTAAATGTATTTAGATTTTTTGGGGTGGGAGTTTATTTACCCTGCGTGGATCCCCATTAACTGTAAGACTACGGTGAGTCTTACTATGAATTACGACCCAATGTACAGCCCGACTTTATTAAATCTGAAATATCCTGTTAGATTACTGTGATTACCCTCCAGAATTTTCACTATTCATGCATTATCCTCCCTTCTGGAACATTCCCATCTTCTTCTGTACACATATGGCATGGCAATGCTGGTAGTAGGTGTGGTGAATGTCCTGTGGAGGGCAGTAATGTGCACCCCCCCCCCCCCCCCCCCCGGTGATATTCCTGCTTTCCTTTGCAAGCATTCTGGAATATTCTCTGTAATATCAGAGGTAGGGAAATACCAGTGCAGATTTCCTTTTACAGTACTTCATCTTGTGCCATTTTCACATTTTTGAACGATGTTCCAACAGAAATATGAACCATTTTTTTCGTGAGTGAAGTCAACTTCAGCCTCGGTCCGACGGTGGTTTGTGTGCGTACCCTCCTTACCTCTGCCTTCTCTTCTCGTCTGTGCTTCTGCTTTACCTCGGCCTAAATATTGTTGAACATCATGAGATTAGTTTGAGATCAGATTAGTTTATCACCTTGCCATGATGTCTCCATGTTTGTGAAAGCATTTTTTTAGGTACTTTATTTATTCTTAATTTATTACACAGCAAACACAGCACACTGGTATTAGGTTATTTGGGATAGAGGATAGTTTGTATTTATAAGTGTGTTGGAGAATGACATAAGTCACAGAACTAATGGCCAAGAAATGTTCACTTTTAACATTTACAGTACAAAAGGTGTGTGTGTGTGTGTGTGTGTGTGTGTGTGTGTGTGTGTGTGTGTGTGTGTGTGTGTGTGTTTGTGTGTGTGTGTCAAATGAAGCTCTTAAATGTGTTTTATTCAGCAGGCATCTTAATGGAGTTTGGGGAATTTTTGTTTTTAACATTGCCACATTAATTGTGCAGACAAACCAAGATATTACTTAAGACTAATTTTTCCTGTGAAAGTTCTCCTTTTTTATTGCTGCTGTGGCATTTTTGCGACTGTTCCCACTGTTATAACTACTTGCGATTCTAAGTTATTTCAACTCCCATATCAGTGGTGGTTCTCTTGTACATGGTCAGCTCTCCTGGATGTATTATTAAACATATTCAATGTGTTCTTGTCACATGTATTCTCTATATTTCAATTTCTACCAGTTTCTTAGTTCCATGCATGTTATATTGGATTTAAATCACTAAACTACCTTCTAAATGTGTGTTTTGGCCATAACTCTAAAATCCACACGCTAATTAGGATTTTAAAACATGCACAACTAGCTAATAGCATGAAATACCCAAGTTATTATTTTATGTCCCATAGGTTAAGGGTCAGGTTCATCATATGTCACGAAAATAATTATATTATTCAGTGGCTTTTTAGCAAGATCTTGATGAAATAAGTTTCATTTGACCAAAAATGTAATGAATTAAAACTTTTTATTAAATGATTTTAAGTCTTCAGCAAATAAAGTTTGGATCGATACAGATGGAACTGCAGCAAGAGAGTTTGGTGGATGATAATTCTGTTTTTCACAATTTCATGGTGGTTTTTTGTTCCTGATCATTTTTCGGAAAAAAGTCCAGATGGGCGTGACTTCTTCTCAAACATGCACTAAATGACAGAGATACCCAGTGTTTGAATATAATCCTTGAACTCAGTTACAAGTTGCCAATGTTCTCCATCTGTGTTCAAAGCTACAGTACCTCAAATGCCTAATTTATTAATCTATTACTATGACCCTGGGCAGTCTTGTCTTTAGCATTGCCTCCAAGTTGGATAAAGTAAGAAGGGCATGCTACCTCTTGCTACCTCAGCCTGTACCTCTCGCTCTCTCTCTCTCTCTCTCTTTCTCTCTCTCTCTCTCAGCCAGAAACCCAGGGAGGCAGAAAAAGATTATCAAAGTTGTGTTGAAATTCTAAAATTATATATTAGTATGAGTTTGCATGTGTGTACTATATGTAGCGGTCACACCACTCAGCGCTTTCCCATCATCTGCATCAGCATTACATCTCGCGCTGAAGGGCTGTGTGTTGTGAGAAGATGGGACACGATAGGATTTGGCCGCTTCCTGGGCTTGATGAGGTCACTGCCTCCTCACTCACTCAGTCACCTGTGTTATGAAACAGGATTAGGGGGAAAGTGAGGTAACTTCAGTCCATCCTGGGATTTTCAGTATCATGTAGTTGAGGTCAACTCCTGACTAATAGGCACACAAGCAAAGCAACAGAGAGTCATATTTTATGGTATAATGCATTTTCAGTGGGTGTAAATGATTCGGCACAATATTTTCACATGGATAGATAGGACTTGTGCAGTGACTGGATTTAATGTGTCTGTGACGCACATGCAGATATTCAGCAAATATTTCCGGAAACATTAATAACAAACCGTTAAATTCTTCATATTATGCAATTATACATTGCTCAATTATCAAAATACCACATCAATGTTACCAAGTCAAAGTTCTAAACAGACACCCTTTCCATGGTCATGGGTTACCTACAGGCATTGTCTATATTCATGTTAATATAAATAAGTAAATAGTGTATAAATAATACAAACATGCTTGGTTTTCCGCCTGTCTCTATTGATCAGTATGCATACAAGAGAGTCTATGGGAAATTTCCCGTCAAAAAGAAAGAAGTCGATTAAAATAGTTATATTTCGGTCATTGCTCAAATGTGCAACGTTACGTGTTTTGACTCATGAGAATTGACCTCGCTTGTATACTTACTTCCAGCAGATGGCAGTAACACTAAATGACAACAAGAAAACCAAAACGTAAAGAAGTTAAACCGGAAATGTCGGTCGAATGACTGCGAAGTAGATTGCATTTAATTTCACTGTAGAATAAACTGTTTCATGATGGATTGTTGAATTACGGGAAGAAATCTTCATATAACATCGTCAAAGAGCAAACTGCGAACATGACAAATGGTAAGTTCGCTGTGTTATGAGTGGAGCTGAGAAGAGTCCGCAGCAGTACAGGAAGCTAACGTTAGGCTAGCTGTAGACGTGGCCCGGGGCAGCAGGGCTGTCACTTCATTAGCAGCAAACTCATTTACCTGTTCTCATCTTGACACTTCTAAACCAGATATTTTAAAATTCACTAATTAATTTCATATTTGATAGTCCTCTGTGAAACTGTCAAGATTCGTTACATATACGAATTTTTGGCAGGCTAGACGAAAGTAGCTAACTAGCTTCCTCGACTGGGAAACGGTGGCTAAGTTTATGCAAAAAAAATATATAAATACATAACTAGTAAATAAATGCATGAAGAAGGCTTAACGTATGTGACTTAGCTGTAGACGTCTGACGTTAGATTAACACTGACTACTGGTTGAACGTCATGTATTCGTGCAATTTCCATCACGGATTGTGCAGGTCGGTTAACGCAAATAAACAAGAAATTATACCTTGAACGAAATTAGTCGCCAGTGTCAAAACATAACGTTAAATTTATGATGCAATAATGGTCTGTTTCAGTTTTGCATTTACATAGAAATGTGTGGTTATAACCTTGTAGTAAATCCTCATAGCATTCAATCACATCCATGTTCACTGTTAATTCATCAGCTTTATTTGTTTCAGTTTGGTATCAGTCTGTCTTTGCTGCTCTTTACTTAATAAGCAGGCTCGTCTTTATGAAAGATAATAGTGAAAAATAGAAGCGATAGTGGACAACAGATGTAGGAAACCGTTGACTGTGCAGCATGACTTTTGTTGACACTGTTTTTAAACTATAAACTATTATTCCCCATTTCTTTCATAGTATACTCTTTTGATGGCGTCCTGGTATTCGGGCTGCTGTTCATCTGCACGTGTGCGTACCTTAAAAAGGTCCCTCGCCTCAACAGCTGGCTGCTGTCAGAGAAAAAAGGAGTGTGGGGAGTCTTCTACAAAGGTCAGCAAGCACGTTGATGTGTGTTTTTCACTCTTGAACACACAATGTCATCACAAAATGGAATCTATAAGGGGGAGGTGTTAAAATCACTCACATTCCAACTTGAGGAGTGGATTTTAAGTGAAACTATAAGGAAGCTTGGCGATCTGACTGAGAGTTGCGTTCCATACTATTCAAAGTAATTACCTCTTAATATTTAGCAGTAGTCTGATGCAGCACCTTGATTTTTAGGTATCAATGGATTTGGTAAAGGATCACATTTATCTCTTGAATGGACTCATACATACATCCGAAACATTAAAACTACTGACAGGTTTCATCAAGAATTTCATACAAACACCCTGCAATAAATCCTTGATTCATCCCTTGCGGGACATTGTTGGATTACGGTGCTCCATTTCGCAGTAAAAAAACAACATATAATAAGAAAAGAAAATAGAGAATCAAGAATATAAGGAGATATCTTTTGTGCATATTTACATGTTTACACTGAATGGGATATTTGTATTGCACGATTTAACCGAGAAAAGCAACTCTATAGGATGTGCTGCATCTTAGAGGGACGAGTTAAACATTTTGATAGCTGCTGGTAGGAATGATTTCCTGTGGCGCTCAGTGGTGTGGTATTAGTCTGGCTGAAAGTACTTTTACTGCTGGCCAGCATGTGATAGAGAGGGTGTGAAGTGTTGTCCAAAGCGATCCTAATCTTGGACAACATTCTCCTCTCTGTCACTGCTGTCAGAGAGTCCAGCTCCCCTCCTACAGCATGGCTGACTTTGGGGATAAGTTTATTAAGTCTGTCAGGGGCCTTCACCTTCAGTCTGCTGCCCCAGCACACAACAGCAGAGGATGGCTCTGGCCACCACAGACTCATGGAATATCTGCAGCATTGTCCAACAGATGTTGAAGGACCTCAGCCGCCTCAGAAAATAGAGGCGACTTTGGCCCTTCTTATAGAGGGCGGTTATGTTTTTAGTCCAGTCTGGTGTATTGTCCAAGTACACCCCTAAGTACTTGTGGTCCTCCACCATCTCCACACTGGTCCCATGGATGGAAACGGGGGACACTGGAGCCCTAGTTCTCCTCATGTCCACCACCAGCTCCTTGGTCTTTGCCGCGTTGAGCTGCAGATGGTTCTGTTTGCACAAGTGACAAAGTTGTCCACCACAGCCCTTTACTCAGTCTCTCCACCCTTGTTGATACACCCAACTACTGTAGAGTCATCAGAAAATTTCTGAAGGTGGCAGGTGTCGGTGCAGTAGCTGAAGTCCATGGTGTGCAAGGTGAAGAGTTAGGGAGAGAGGACGGTCCCCTGGGGAGTCCCAGTGTTGCAGATTAGCCTGTCTGACCTACAGTGCTGCAGGCGCACATACTGTTATATTTCTCAGTTTTTCCTTAAATTTTTTTTTTTTGGAAGGAAGATTTAATTTTTTTAACTGCTGAACTGTACTAGCTTATACCGGGACCTCTTCCTGAAATTCTGCCACCTTAATTCATATAAAAGGGATGGAAAAAAATATGAGGTACACGATCAGTAAAACCCAGAATAACTCAACAGCACCACAAAGAACAGCCTTCAAAGTGACCTTTACAATGTATCAGCTGGGTGTTGCCAGACGTTTGTATTCTACTCAATAGGAAATCTGTGAGTGGTTTCAATGTTTTAGCTCAGCGTTTCTCAAAGTGTGTGACTCGTGCCCCCCAGGGCAGGTGTCCCGGGGGGCGCGAGTCACCCGACGTCCAAACATTTGTTCCCCCCCTCCCCTTTTCCCCTTGGTGAGGGGGGGAACTAATGTTTGGACGTCAGAACTTTTTTTGCGGCGGAACCAAAGCGCGCTTTAAACCTCTTTCATAGCAACTGTTGTCAGGTCTGTTTTTAAAATGGAGAGATATTTGACTTGGAAACACATTTTATTTCATTTTTTCTAGTTGTGAAAAACTAAAGGAATGTTTGTGATTTTTAATAGGTCAATAAAGTTAAACATGGCCTATTTTGTCAAAAAAAAATTGGTGTGGGGGGGGGGGGTGAAAATTTTTCTTCCTCCAAAGGGGGGAATGACAGAAAAAGTTTGAGAACCACTGTTTTAGCTGATGGGTGTATGTGAGCAGACGTGATGGTGATGCTTGCCAGTCCTTTTTTGTTAGGATGACTTTCATGAAGTTGGATTTGAGTCGCTGTCAAGAAATATTTGATGCTTCAGACAATTCATATAATCCACAGTTTATCATTATTACTATTATTAAAGTGTGTTAATTGTAGATTGTTCTGTAATTATTAGGATAAAGTCCACACTGACTCCACCCACAATGACCGCTTTCTGTCTTATGTGCTTTTTTGTTTATATTGAGTTGCATGATATTGTTTGTGGAGTTGCACAACCTGTAACACTTCCTCTTCCTACTCTGCCCTCAGCCGCAGTAATTGGGACACGGCTCCACATTGCCGTGGCAATTTCCTGCTTGGTCATGGCGTTCTATGTCATCTTCTTCAAATGATAGAACTGGACTGGATTGGAAAGGACTGGGCAGGGTGCAGGCTGGGGATGGACTCACTGGTCAGGTGTTAATCCACGTCGTGGGACGCCTTTTGGATTATGTGATCCATGATGCCCCAATTGCCATGTGGACCTATGTGAGAGACAAGCCAGTGCTGCCCCCCTCTGGTGACTGGGTACATAACGTCTCCCTTAATGTGTGTGCACCACAGACATGAAGGGCATCCCGAATCTACCCCACAGTTACAGTTACAAAGGAGGGAGCCCTTGGGGTCCCACTGTTTGTTGTCTCCATCCACGCCCCGTAAATATTTATACTGAAGGATACAGAATATGAAAGGGCAGTGTGTCAAAGGTGTAAAATTTAGCTTTATATCTGTATACAACCTAAAATTAGCATAGCTGTACATTATAAATAAATAAAGACCAATACAGAATTCTGAGAAGTTATATGTGATCAAACTGAAAAGATCAATTCTGCTACTCCCAGCTAGGCTCTTTCTTCGGCACCACATCTGTAACGGGTGGAAGGGAAGCTAAATCTAATATATGACAGTTTTGTGAACACTTTATCTTTTCTGAGGGGGTTTTATGGATCTTTTTCTTTCTACAGCTCTGTTTGGCATCCTTGTTTTTTTATGTTTGAAATACACGTTTTGCACAGGTGTCTATTGTACTTATTCTGATTTGGTACATCCCAGATGATGATGTTTTTAATTCCAAAAGTTGTCACAAAGGGGCCGTGATATTTTTTTGTTTCAAATTTACTTAATTCCTGCTTGTTAGAATATAATGCTTTCCTTCAAATTGAAATACTATGCCAGACCGGGATGCACATGCCATCATCTTCATGCTGTTACTGTAAGTGTAACTCTACCACCTGAATTTTGTTTTTTAAAAAAGAAAATAATTGGGGAGAGGCAATTGCAATTTTGAGTAAAATATTACGACAATTTCTGTGATGTTGTCTTTATAACAAATGTCATATTTCAAGTGACTTACAGTGCCTATAAACGTATGCACCCCAAAACCACGTTTTCTTAGTTTTGTCTGATAACAGTGGACGTGTTTATATTTTTGACACTATTCAACAGAAAATGAAAACGAGAACAATCTCCCCCATTCAATCTGAAATAAGTGAATGAATAAATACTGTGTTTACAAGAGACATGGATCCCACGGTTCATTGTTGGATTGCATTTTTCAATTTTTTTGCGGGGGGGGGGGGGTGGTGGTGTGAGTGCCTGTCAGTTGTGTTTAGAGAAAAAACATTAAGTTATGCTGTATGTACAGTTTGAAATAAAACACAAATGTGTTTATACAATTAATTGAACACGAAGTTTGTAAATATAGTGTGTCTCATACATGTCTGGGAATAAGCACCGTCCCCCTGAATGACCCACCCCCCTGTACTGACATTAATTTGAACTGCTCACACTCAAATCCACTAGCTTGTGCTTTTAATGACATAATTTAGAGGTTTGAAACGTTTCTCGTCCTTTATTTTGTCAGGTACTCATTATTATGACAATTGTATAGAGTATTTTTTTTACCTGACAAAAAAAAGATTATCATTGATTTACTGTGTTTTTTGTAATTATCATAAATATTTTAGTAGACTGTTTATCATCATTTATTTATTACATCTGGTGGGCCAGATTTGACCTTTGTACTCCACTTTGGTGGCCCTGATGTGGATTCACTTCACAGCCTGATTTTGATGTAATTTGGACCCATAAGAATATTTGTAATGGTGAGCCAAGTACTTCATCTTGGCAGTATAAAGACAGTAATACAGACTTCTCTTTTATATAATTATTGATGACTGCATCACTACGCAAAACTTGAAGAAGTTAATGGGTATAAATATTAGTACAGGTACAGCAGTTATGGTGTTTTATACTTTCGCAATTAAAAAAAAGTATTTGAGTCATCTTTTTATGGAGCACTGGAATAGTCAGCACAGCCGTGCAGTGGTTCGCACTGTTGCCACACAGCAAGAAGGTTTGGGGTTCGAGTCCCAGCTCGGGCATGGGATCTTTCATGAGTCTCCATGTTCTCCCTGTTCCTGTGTGGGTTCTCTCTGGTACTCCAGCTTCCTCCCACAGTCCAAAGACATCAAGAGAGGACGAGGCTGATTGATACTCTAAATTGACCGTAGGTGTGACTGTGAGTGTGAATGGTTGTCTGTCTCTATGTGTTGGTCCTGTGATGGACTGGTGACCTGTCCAGGGTGAACCTGAACCCCAAACCCATAAGCTGCTGGGATAGGCTCCAGGCCCCCCATGACCCTTAACAAGATAAGTGGTAGAAAATGGATGGATGGAGGGATGGAAAAGTCATAATGAGGAAAAATCATTTTATGGGCATAAAGACTTCTGTTTTTATATTGGAGCAATTGCATATCATTTGTCCCCTACATTTTGTTACTTTATATTATATTTGTCAAATTATTTCTTGTTGCCATGGCTTGATTGAATAGAAAGAACAGGTTTTATTAATGGATTCAGAATAACTCAAGTTTGGGAACAGGAAGTTATCTTGTGGCCTCAAAATAAGTATGAGTAAACAAGTTATATGCCATGGCCTCAAAAGGTATATTTATCCTCTCCAAACCAACACATATTTTTTACTCTCTCTGTAGCCACTCTGGGGCTCCGCAGACTTACTGAATCTCCAGCCGGTAGGTATTCGGTTATTGCCACAGGGGGATCCCCACTCATGACCAAAATCAGGACGGGGTATTCCCTGGTTTCCCAATAGGGACTGAATTATCGCGAGACTTTTGTTTTTGCCGGGAACGAGCGTTGATGTACAGATATACGCGTTCATGTTGCCTCGCGCCCAACCGAGCTCGGGGGGTGGGGGGGCGAAAAATCCAGCGACAGCTAGTCCAACCTGACCCGAGCGGAGCGCTGTTCGCTAGAGGAAGTTGCCTCCAATCTCCCTGCCGTGCACGAAAAGGTGTCGCGGGTTTTTGTTGCTGTTTTTTATTTTTGCACAACTGCACCAACAGTGGCCAGCTGGGCGGCTGAAGAAGTGTTCGCTTCACGGTCGAGCGAGGGTTGAGTTTCACCGAAGAGCAGCCCCGCGACACAACGTGCCACACGGGGAGGAGAGCAGAGGAGACGGGGCAGAAGTTTCCGCTGGCTGGCGGTGTCACTACCCTGGGGTTACTTCAATCCGCAGGAATGTCGCAAAAGAAGAGACCCACTTTTTATCGACAGGAACTCAATAAAACCGTGTGGGAGGTCCCGGAGCGGTACCTGAATCTATCCCCCGTTGGCTCTGGCGCTTACGGATCCGTATGGTAAGCAGTTGTTGCAGAGCACGGAGCTTTAGCACAACGGCTCCTCCAGGCCCGTTTCAGCTACCCCTTCACGGGCTGCTTATCAGCCTGCAGGGGTACCACAGGAAGAGGGGGGCAAACACCGCCAATAACCCTGCTTCATAACATTTTACCACTTCGGCTTGTATGAACTGCTCGTGCACGCTTCGTATGTTCTCGGCGGGCGGCGATTATTTTTGTTTACATTTTTCACTTTGCCGTCCAACTCGTCCAGTAAACACCTGTTTGTACCACTAACCTACACACTGCATACCTTAATCTCAACAATCAAGTTAATCTCGTTTGCTGACGTCTTAAGTGTGCGGGCATGCTGCTTTGACTCGTTTATCACAAGGCTCCTCGAGGGCTAAGCAGTACTCGGCTACAACAATCGTGCTATGTGTAGCCCCGCATGCACAACCGGGCTTAACGCATCCGCACACCGCTTGCATTATGCATTTTCCAGTTGGGTGCAGCTTGCAGAGTACCAGAAGGTCACGTGGTTTTCAGAAAGTAGGCCCCTCGTTCATAGTGAGAGCTCTGAATAGGAGCCCCACGGACGGCGGTGATGACTCTAGAATGATGTCACCCTCCACCCTTTCACTGGTTGTGGTGCACCCATGACTCACAGTCTCGAGCCGTGGTAGTGGTCTCATCGGTGACGCCTCTTAGTCATCGGTAAAGTGGCATCACACCTCAATATAACTTAACCGTTAACGGTACACTCAGATGTGTGTGTCTGTGGCAGTTAGGGCCGGTGATCAATGGGTAAATAATGACCTCATTAGGAGGCTGATTGGGCAGGAACACACGCGAACATGTTCTCATGTGATGTCATAGCAAGCGTGCGCGATCAGTCAAAATACGACTTAAAGTTGCAATATTCAGTTCACAGGAGCTGCGTTTTTTGATGGAGCTATTCTGTATAACAAGAATAATATCGATAATAGCACATCTGCAGGCTACAATAGGTTTTATATTAGCAGGTAAATCCATCGACTACAACAGATAATATGAAAAGTCACACCTACCATGCAACTCCAAAGGATGCATCAGTGTTCTACAGGAATGCATGGATCTACAAAGCTTTATTATTTTGTACTGAGCCAAGCAAAAATATATATATTGTATAAGGTCAAATGCAAAAAGAAACAACTAAAATTGCAATATATTTTTTTTTAGCCAACAATTCAGTGTGACAGTCAGGAAGCAAAGATTAATGACTATTTGTAACTGCTGACACCTGTTCTGCACCTTTAGTAACATTTATGTCTTTTCAAATTGGGTGATTGAAGTTACAAGAGGCACACAATAGATGTCAGGAGCAAGGAGTTATAAATATTCTTTAGCCCTTGCTGTGTGCCTGTAAGAATAAATTGAGGGTTGAAGAAATGTGCCTGAAGTGTGAAAGAACAAATTGGTATTAAAGAACATCTCATGAATGACATCGGATGTAATTTTTGTCGTTTTCGTGTATCAGATGACTGTAAGATGTTTCTCAACTGAATTGGTTTTACTTTCTTTATGATCTGGAGCCGAACGGAACCATAACACTGCCACTTCCTGGTTGGGTGAGTTTGTAAAGGAAGGGGGTGCACTGGATTATTTACACAAGACTAAAACATGACTGGCAACTTGTGCAACTGCTACATAATACATGTTGTTTTGGGGGATTTGGCCTCAACTCACTGACCTATGAACTGCTATGATACCATTTAACCTCGTCACGATTTGATATGATGGAATATGATCCCATAATCATTGATACCCCTCACCTTAATGATAAGCACTTATCTTTCCCAACAAAAGCATCCAAAGCTGAGAAAGCAGATTTATCATCCTTGAATCAATTTTCTGTGATCAATATCGTCATGTCTGCTGTACGTCACGCACATAAAAGACAGGCTGCATCCTTTTGTCTCCCTCTGTCTCTGTCTGTCTGTCTGTCTGTCGCTCTCTCTCTGTCGCTCTCTCGTAACTGCAGCTGAGAAGATTCTTTGTTTCCTCACACTACAGCGAGGACATGCCCTGTGTCAGCTCATGACTTGGAGATATAATATAGCTCACTTTAAACTCTGCATGCAAACAGCAGGCCCTCATTAAACCCCCTTCAGTATGTATCTGATGAGTATAAATAACCTCATGACACCTACTCCAGCATGTCACAGCTGGCTGGACACTGCACAGTCACCGGGAAAAAAAAGCCTCTTACTTTCAGCTTGAGTCCCTCTTAATTTCTGAATGTAGAAGGAATGTAATACTGGAAGTTTGTCATAATTTTTTTTGTCTCAACTGATTACTCAGCTACAGACCCACCACTCTGTCCTTATTTCTCTCCCTTGTTCTCTTGACTGAATGTCTCACTTGGAGGTGGTCCAGGGTCACTGTGGGGAATTGGATCGGACCTTACGGTGAATGGTGAAGCTGACTGGGATTACGGGCTGAGTGCTGCAAGTTTTTCTCTGTATCCCAGTGGAACTCAATTCCCATACAGACGTATGAGATGAATTTCAGCTCAGTGTAGTGTTTCTGAGGAATGAGTGAGTGCACCATCTGTATTTATAAATGTTCTACAAAATGATCTGTATCCATACATGGAATCAAGCGGGTCTTGTACCAGAAATTTGTGCGATTATTCAAAACATGCTTCCACTTTTATTATATCTAAGAAACTTTACACAGAAGCCTCATTCGATTTTTTTTTTACAGAGTGAATTTTGATGGATGGCTCAATGTCTGATTCAATGAAGTCACCATAGTTTGAAGACACCATCTATAACTCTAGATGCCCTGCTGGCGATAAAAATCTGATAGCAAGTTGCGGTTAACTTTCAACATGAGAGAAGTGACTCTAAACACAGGCTGAAGTTTAAAAGCAGCAATTTGACATCAGCTGTAGATGTCAGGTACACGATTGAATGTAAAACCGTTCATTTCAACGTGTCAGTTGTTGGTCAGCTTTTGGTCTGGAAACATTTTGGCCTGCTTACATCATGGCTGACTAGAAACCTAAGAAGAGACCACTTTTACACAGTTGCTGCAGCCCAGGGGTTTAGCATGATTGTTCTTGTGACGAGGGGTATTCAGTGGAATTTTATTGCGGAATCCCAGCAAATTAATGCAATCTGTGAACTGCGTATGTGCACAGATTTTCTCTCCTCTTTAGATGATCTCCTCAAAATTTCATTAAACTGTACTTTTTATTGGCATTTATATTTCCAGGCTGTGAAATGTTTTTTTTTTTTTTGAAGCATGATTGTTTTTCCTGAATCAAACATGTTGATAGAGTATTTCAGAGTGAAAAGACAGTTGTGGAGCTGAATAGATTTACGTGGTAAAACTTTTATTAAAGTTGAAGAAAAAAATGTAAGCGTTCACAGCCAAAATAGTCCGATTCAAAAGGTTTACATTAAAGAGTCCCAGAATTGGACAAAAAGCCCAAATTCTAATAACCCAAATCATGACACATGTACATTTGATCACTTGTCTGTGTTATTAAATCTCTCTGTTGCATTTGAAGTGGTAGCAGTTAAAGAGTATTACGAATGTTTATGGGAGTATAAATATTTGAACCCTTCTCAAAATCACTGTAAAGTGTTTGGCTAAAATGGTTGTTAACGGTTAATGATTCAAAGCTACAAGGAAGCTACAGATGATGATGATGATGATGATGAGAAAGGAAAGTGCAGCTGAACACTGGACATTGTTTTAACTGTGTTTGTCCTCTTCTGCTTCTTGCCGCTTCAGTATGAAATGTTCCTCCTGACTCTGGTACACCAGTGTCTGTCAGTTCCTGTCATAAACGTGTGAGAATACTGGCAGGCTATTAGCCCATATAGCTGCTCATGTTCTTTCCATGATGATTGCAAGTTAAGATGGACAGATAAGATTTGTTTGGCTTTGCAATTTTATATCACGTTGGCTCCAAAACAAGTATTACACCGATTGTGCAACCAGTATTTATTGCAGTAATGTATGGGGTTAGTAAGTTGCGTAAGGTTACTTACTCCAGTCCTGTTAAAATCGTATGGATGATGTTTGTGTGATCAGTTAAATGCTTGGAACACATAGTTTAACTACAGTGTTGTACCCCAAAGTTACGTTTTGATTATTGGATAAAGAGGACAGAGGTTTGCATTTTATTTTGAATTTGGCGTCATAGATGAAATATAAAGTGTATTGTGATAAATGAAATTTACACGCTCATTTCTTGAGGTAGACGTTGTGATTGTCAGCATTACGGCTGTAGTTAATGGTTATTTTATCCATTCATAAATTAATTAAGGCTGCAGTTTCACAGAGTTCAAGGTGACATGTCCAGTAAGCATCTTTTGACTGCCCGACAGTCTAAAACCCAAAGATTTTCTGTTCTCGGCGACAGAAGAAGCAGAAAATTTTTGTATTTAAGAGAGTGGAATCATCAAATGTTTGACATTTTTGCTTGAGGACAAATGAAATGATTGATCAGTTATCAAAATAATCAATGATTCATTTTCTTTCAACCACTCGTAAAGGGTTAGTTGTCTCAGTGCTGGTTGGTACTCATGTCAGACTGATTGAGAACCTCTGCTGTAGTTCAGATGTACATCATGGCTGTGATGACTCAGTTATAATTCTCTGTCCCTCAAGGAAGGAACATTTTGACCACTTTATCTTTTGTCGCATGTCTGCTTTCCTTTTTGCTTACATTGAATGAAGCTAATTTGACCAGCTAACCAAAGGAGGGACGGTGTTCTGCGGCCTTCTCAGTGTGTTTTACAACAGAAAGGTTTTTCATATAGTCAGCGTGTTGGTAAACATACGCCTGACAGTCTCCGTTTCTCCCGTGGTGCCTCATAACACCGTTTCTTTTACAGCCCCCATTTTTTATGACCGTTAGGTTATTGCACTTCCATTTATAACAGACTAATTGGATACTGTACGCTTAGACGTGCCTTGTTTGCCCTGCAGATTAACAGCAGTTATAAAGATGGTGCACATGTAGCTTAGTATAGTTTGCTGAGAATGTGTTTTTCCCGAGCAAGTGATATACACAAAAGTTGTTGTGCAAGTCTGGAACACATAAAACATTAGGCGTGTGGAATTGCCTCTTACTTACTGGAGAAAACAACCTGCTTATCTTATTGTGGGTATTGTTGCACTCAGGAACAGAGAGAGTTTTCAGGGCTTTAGGTGCATTACCTTAAATCCGAGGCATGTTGAACCACCAGTCATATGAGGATTAAAGATTGCGTTCACATCTCTGAGAAGTCTCTCATGTCCTCCATGAACAGTTGGTGTTGACACGGCCTTGAACTGAACTCCTAAATTCTAAGTTAACACCGCAGCTTCTGAGCAGCTCTCTAGTACAGGTAGTCTTGCTCCCGCGGCTGAATTAATGTCTTGAATAGCCCTTCTGTAGTCAGTAGTCTAGCTTGCAGGAGCAGAAAGGAGAAAAATACTGTCTTAACAAAACTGAGCTGTGATTGTTTTTGAGCTGATTTTACAATGATGCACCTTCTGTGACTGCCCTGGAAGGAATGCGGTTTAATGTAAGTGGGTTGTATTCCCTTAGCAGCACAGGAAATGCAGTTGTGTCACACTTGTTGGGGAGTCAAGACTCATCTGCTTCACCTTCTCACACTAATGTGTGTGTTTGATTAGTTCATCTAGGATTTAATCGGCAAGCAGCAGGAGACTGGTTGCTCCCTGTCTGCAGAAGAAAATGTAGATTTTATACACAACTCTTCAGCAATAGAGCAAATGTGTTACCTTCCTTTTGTTTTTTGACACATCTTTTTTCTGAAAGAGGAATGATGTCAAAATCACACCGGGCAGCTTCATTAGAAGCAGGGACAATATTCCTTTTTTTATCTGCATGAATTACCAGATTTTTGACCAATCAAAGCTTGAGTATTCAAAAATCAGCCTTGATATGTTTCTGTTGTTCTTGCTTGCTTGCTTTTGTGTTGATGCATCTGCTGCACAGAAACCAACGTACAACAATACACTCTCAAATGGAGTCATAATGAACCATGAATGGCCAGTTTCTCGTGGTTTTGGAAATCATTTGTCAGCCTGGGTTTGGTTACAGTGCCATGAAGAGGATTGCTTAACTCCGGCTCAACTCTCTTTTGTTTTGAATGCAAATGTTCTGAATCTAACATGTTAAAAAAAATCTGCTCATTTGTTTCAGCGTAAATGATTCACAGTTCTGCCGCTGCTCCATCTGGCAGCAGGTTGTTTTGTTCCCCGTGCAGCTCCAGGCTGCAGAGTATCAAAGTGAACACAGCTCAGCGCTATTATTCACTTATTAGTTTTGTTTACTGGTCTGCCTACACAGTCTGCTTTAATGGGCCTTTTTCAGTTAAAGACGTACTGCGCAGAGAAAACTCTTCTTTTTAGCTGCAAACTAAATGATGAGACGATGCTGGGATGAAACATATTGGTGCTGCCGGTGTTAATATTGAAATCTCCAGATAACTCAAAGCAGCATCTGTTTTTTCTGTTGTGACTTTTATCAATGAAAGAATATTAATGCCTTCCAATTTGCCCTGCAGTGAGCAGCCTTTCTAATCAGATGTATTGTCACTTCCTAAGCTTCGACACTCAGCATACATGGTAGCCAAATACCATTATCCACAGATCAGCGGGCAAATCGCATCTATAAGTAGACAAAAAGACCAATTTAAGATCTTAGGATAAAAAGAAGAGTATAAGGTGGTGCCAAAGCAGACAAAGCCTTGAAGTGATTTAAAACATATCAAAACTGTAATATGGTGACATCTTTTGGAACCAGTGAAGAGTCAAGTATGCTGGGAGTTGTAATAGTCAAGAGTTGATGAAATAGTCATTTGCAGAGAGTTCTGGGCTCAGACATGTGGGTAAAAACTCTTTTATGCTTTGGTGTGATAATACATCATATTTGCTTGTATTGCAATTAACATTCCCCTTTCCAAACCCTCTGTGTGTCTTTCAGTTCAGCCTTCGATGATGACACCAGCCTGAAGGTTGCAGTGAAGAAGCTGTCCAGACCCTTCCAATCTGTCATTCATGCAAAGAGAACATACAGAGAGCTGCGGCTGCTCAAACACATGAAGCACGAGAATGTAAGTCACCTGCTGCAGCTGATTGACTGACTTCCCTGACCCCTGACCCCCAGCCTCAAGTCTCCAGCTACAGTCATTCTCCTTTATCCATGCTGATCTCCTCCCCTGGAGCAGGTTCACTGAGGTTTCTGGCCCTCTGCAGAATGATGAATATTCTTTGTGTTCACCTTTAATCTTTCAGACATGATCAGATCTGACTACACCTCAAGAACATCTCTCAGTTTATTCAGAGATTAACAATTTTTCTGTCAGGCGTCAACTTTTTTAAAGCTCTTAACACTGGACACACGTGCACACACAAATTTGTATTATTTACATATTCAACATGTTTGGGAGGGATTTCTAAGAACAGCTCGCATAATTTGTGCACATGGGGTTCTTGAAGTACTCACATGATGCAGAAGCCTCGTAGACTTGTAGCAGCTGATGACTTGTGGAGCTCATTGATTAGATCTGCCTTCAGGAATGTTGCTGTGTGACAGCCAGCGCAAACCAGAAACTGAATTTGTTGAAAGTGTTATAAAAGTCCCTCAAGAGTATCCAAATTTTCACTTAAAAGTCCAACTTGGAGTTGTTTGGGGGGTGGGGGTTGTCCATTTTCATTCAAACCTTTTCTCTTTTTATATTTAAAAACATACAGAAAAAATGTACGTGCATGAATCATTAGAGAGATTTTATGTGTAAACAGCAGCGCAAAAATGACTGTGCAAGTTTTACTTCTGTATTGAATCGATGTTGGTACTCATAGCTGTATACCCAACGCTGCAGCCCACACCAGCATAGGAACATCTCCTCCTCTGCTCTCAGCTCCTTTTTAAAATGCAGTTAATTCGGTAAATGCAACTTTCATAAGCTCCAACTTTTTTTGCTCTGTTTTATCTGTAGATGTACACAAAGAAAGTCACCATGGTAGCACAGAAGCGCCTCATGCACACTGGTGTTGTTTGCTGTTATAATCACTCACAAAGGCGTGGGGCGTATGCAGAGGCTGGGATGTATTACTCTGAGTAGACCCGGCACACAAGTTTTAATCAGCCTTCACAGTTTGCTGCACGAATAAACCTCAAGCATGCTCCCCCCTGTGCTCCAAGAACAGCCGGTTATATCCCCCTGTTATGGCGTGAGACTGTTGCTCTTCACTATCTGTATAAAAGGACCGGGGGAACAAATCGTTCCACCTCTGATCCCTCAGAGCAGTTGGCATCTGTGTTAAAGGAAAAGAGCTCGATCTGAACGCTGATTGAGTTAAATACGCCAAATCACTAATTCAGAATGCTTGAATCACTGAATCCACAAACTGGGGCGGCAGTATGCTGCCGTTGTAAACAAGACAAGTGTCATAACTGCCAGTTCATTTTTATGGTAATGTTGTCAGGTCTCACAATCCGTGTGTCTGGATATGTATATGAGTAATGAATTTAGTGATTGAAAAAGATATGACATCACATCCTGCTGAATCTCTGTTAAAGTGCAGATGATGATAGTTGATAATGAACAAGAGCTCAACTCACCAGGCTTTTTTTTTTTTATAACACAACTAAATTCAACAGTGTTTTCCAAATTCTTATCAAAAAATAGGTAATTTAAATGCATCAGTAACCATTGATACCATCTGAAATGGATTATATCATTTATTAACTTCCTCATTTTAGTTGAGGGACCACACATTTCCACAGATGTTATTAACCTCTAGTAGGGGAGACTGCGCTGTAATATTCTGCTATTAGAGGTTTTTCCCCCGTGTGATCAAAGCTGGCTGAACTTGATGAGCAGCAGTGAGTCACCGGGCTTCATAACTGCATAACCATCATCACCCTCTGCAGCATAGTTTCTTCCTTTCGTCTTGTCGTGTTGTTGCATTCATCCCATATCTTGACTTGTGCGTTTTTAGTTTCCCTCCAGCTGTAGTCACAGCTTTGTTTCTCTCTTCCTCTCTCTGTGTGGGCAAGTGTCTGCATGTACTGCACCTCCAATACCGCACAAACGCAGTTCCTAGTTACTGCTTGAGAAAGAGTGTGTAATACTGGGTCCAGCTTTGATAGCGTGGATGTTAGTGTTGTTATGTAAAGGCAGTGATTTTTCCCGCTCAAGTGCAGGTGATGAGTATCTGTGTGCTGCTGTGTGGGAGCAAGTCACTTGATGAATGGTGGATGCGAGTAAGGTTAGAGGTTTAATCAGTGTCGTTTTTTTTTTCTAGATAGAAATAACTCGTTATTACCGCTCAATGGTGCACAAGCTGGCTATCATCAACTTGCAGCAGTTGTCAAATGAAACTAGTGTACACACTCAGAGAGGTGGAAAAAAGACTTTGCAGCCTGGAAAGTCTCGAAGGGGAAAACCCACCAGAACAGTGAAATGAAAGCCCACCCTGAGCAGTTCTGAATATTATTTTACATCCTTTAATTGCCTGGCTGAGTCCTTCTCACACTCTGGAATTCATGCATCAGCTCTTCAGGCTTTGCAGTGGCAGCATATATTAGTTTCTCATTAGCTTAATAAATGACTCAAGAGGAAGCTGTTAACAAAATGTCAGGTTTGGTAGATAATGAGAGTAGGCAGAAGTGGAATGACAAACAGCCTGCACCAGAAAACAGCCAGGACTAAATGCTGTATTGATGGTTGCCTGCATTGATGAAAGGTTACTGTTAGCCAAACCACTTTTGAAACAATCCAAGGCTCTTTATGTTGTGAAAAATGTTCCACACGAGACATCGCATTTCAGGCCATAGCATAAATTGAAGAAGCTAGGATACAGACTCAGCTGAACACCCACACAAGCTACTGTAACTTCTCCTGAATGCTTGGTCTCTACACAAGCTTGTGTCCCCTCTGCCTCCTGTTCCCTCCAGGAGCAGCTTGGACATTCCCATGCACTTGCTGTAGACATAGTACTGCTTGTTACTTATGATAAAATGATACAAAGGAAAAAAAGATGAGCCAGAATTAGTGTTTTTCATGATGCTAACATTGCTCTTTGCCAAATTATTCTCAGGAAATAATTAGCAAATAAAAGAGTGGAAAAAACAGTGTCTGATGTCATTTCATCACTAACAAACATGTTTTTGTCAGATTGTTTCATGTTAACTGGAAGAATTGCTTGAGCTGTGTTTTTTACTCCAGAATCATCAGTGTTCTAATACCTAGCGGTGCTCCAAACAGAGAAAGGATGCTGTGTTTTGCTCCTGCTGTTGCCAGGAGACTCCCCGGGTTTTCATTTTGGAAAGCCTGAGTGAACCAATCAGCTGTTTGTTGTGGCTCTGGTGCACCAATCAGCAGCATGTGTGCCCTGTGTGGGCCAGCACACACCCACAGCTATGGCGCTACTGTGTTTTTAACCATACCTTGCCACCTCAGTCTCCCTCCAGGCGACGGGGGAAGGGCTGGCACGCCTGCTCCCCCTCTGCAAGCATACACATAAGAGTATCACCATTCAAAATGTTTAAATATCTCTGCTCACCCCCCCCCCCCCCTCACAGTTTGTCTCATGCAGTCACACACTCAATTGTCATTTCTGGCTCTTGAAAAAAAGAATAAAAAAAAAAGTAAATGAAAACAAGTAAAGCCTGTCAACAATTTGAATTAATTACTTTTTTCACACCAGTCCGGTTTAGTTTTAGTCCAGTTAAATTGAGCTCTGGTGCACGTTCTCCTGAATCAGTTGTTCAGTTCATTCAGTTGAGTGTTTCCACCTCAGTTGAAGGATTCGGTTTGCTTTTACATCCATGTGAGCCAAAATGCTAAACTACATAAGATGTCAGAAATGCACCTATAAGCTGGTTTGCAAATCCCCAGTCCTGACCAAGGTCAGGTCATGCTTTCATCACAAACGGGATGTACTGGGACCAGATTCTCTCTCCAATTTTAGTTTCACATGATTGCTAATTTCCCACCTGCTCAAGTCTTACACAGAGAAATGGGAAATGGCCTTGGCGCAAATAACCAAAGCAAGTCAGAAAGCACCCTGAGACCAACTCCCCCACAAGGTCGCTGCTCAGTTATAAACTCTGGGATGGTTCCTGTAACAGGATGTGATTAGCATTTGTAGATGTGGCAGAGAAGGAAAACTATAGCCGTTTGTATATTAGAATCTAGAGGAGGCTGTGGTAGAAACATGCACGAGTCCAGAACACAGGACAGTCCTCCTGACTTGTTCCTGCCCCAGACACACTTGTTCAATAAACAGAGGGAACGTTCTCATGTGGTTTATAGTGACAAATGTTCATTCACTTGGAATACAGAACATTGAGTTGTGAAAACAGTCTTAATCTGACGTGACGCAGTACCTCTCTGGTGTTTCACACAATTGCTGCCTGTCCTTACAGTTTGATGCACAAACCTAACCAGTAATGTCCATCGAAATCTTATCTATTGTGGCTATCAGCAAAAATTATGTGTTTAAACCAGATAGTAACCGATCTTCAGCGCTGGGATAATCTAGTCTAGGTTAGTAATTCCAAGAGTGAGTCCTTGAAACTGGGGAAAAGTGTAACATTCATGCTTGACTGAATCAGATTAAATTAAATTAAAAGGTATTTCATTTACCGCTGGGTTTTTAATATAAATAACTAAAAGAACTCCTCTGGTGACAGATACATTTTGTTAGAAGAAAATATGTGTGACATGAGGACATATTACTGATGTTTTCTGAACATTTCCCCCTTTCTCTTCTCGCTCATCTCCAGGTGATCGGACTCTTAAATGTTTTCACACCAGCGACCAGCTTAAAGGAGTTCAATGATGTGTAAGTCACACTTACTCTATTTTCTTCTTTTTGTTTTTGTAGTAGCAGTTTCTCTCTCTCTCTCTCTCTCTCTCTCTCTCTCTCTCTCTCTCTCTCTCTCTCTCTCTCTCTCTCTCTCTCTCTCTCTCTCTCTCTCTTCTGTCTTCCAGCCACTTAGAACGACACATATATGCATGAATAACCGAGGTGAACATGAGGTGAGTATGGTTAGTCTAAATGGTTACAGCCATCTTCCAGTCTGTGTGTGCGAGCATGTGTTTGTGTGTGAATCAACCTCTCAATCAGTGTCCTTGCAGTCTTTGTGTGTTGACATCATAAAAATGTGGCGCATCTGACATGGACCCCCACACACATGCACACCAATGCTGGCTAAAATGTAACACTTTATTGTGACTTGTAAGATGGTGAAATCTACCAGTGACGCGGATGTGCAGGCCTCAATCTCTTGTTGTAGAAGGAGGTTAGACAGAGCAGATACACACTGCCCAGACTGATCATACACACGTCTGCAGCAATCAGCCTGCAGCTGATCTTTTGGCTGAATGCCTTTTTCAGCTTAGTCCTTTTTCTCTCTTTCTTGAATCTGAAGGCTTTTCTTTCTATATAGATGTATAACAGATGTATAAAATCTATTGTAAGTAAATTAAATCCTTTTTACATGTAGTTTATTTAAGATGTTTATACCAATGTAGTACAGCATTAATGAGCAGCTGGATAAGTGGTTAAAGTAAACCTCCAACCTGTCGAAATACACTGAAGAAGATGACGACCTCATCTGATTGGTTCTACCTTGTAGGTACTTGGTGACCCATCTGATGGGGGCCGACCTCAACAACATCGTCAAGTGTCAGAAGCTGACGGACGACCACGTCCAGTTCCTCATCTACCAGATCCTCCGAGGCCTGAAGGTCAGTCTCACCTTCTCTGTCCGCATCGTACTGAGCGTGGTTTACCTGTAGAATGTAGTGGGTTGAAGCATGTCACTCTTCAGCCCTTCTGTTTCCCTGCTCCCTCTCACTATGTGAACCAACAACATGCTCTGAGCTTGCTAGACACTCAGAACCAGCACGCTAAAAGTGGCAAGATTTTGATCATAAAGATACAGATTGGATTGTATGAACAAATTTCCTGAACTGAACCTGTTTACCACTAAAGGACTTTGTCGCTGCATTCGGGGTTTAGCCGAGCTCTCTTATTGAATATGATCGGCTGACAAAAATGCGAAGTGTGTTTTTTTTGTTTGGTTGTTTTTTTTTTTTAGATTATAGCAGAATGATAGCCAGATGTCTAGATGGATGGATGTTCTGTTTAGAGCGACAAACAGCCAAATAAGTCTGATATAATGCTGATGTCATATTTACATCCAGTGCTGTCTGGATGTCAATATAACATTTGACCCCAGAGAGACATCAAAATGCATTAAAACTTCGCATTGCATGTGGCACAAAGGTTGCATGCTGTAAGCCATATAACCTACCATAAGACAAAAAAATCCCAATAAATTTCATGTACAGCTAGCTTAGCTGTACCTCAGAAAAATGTCCACATCCCTCCATTCTTGGTTTTCCACCTGTTCAAACATTCTACAGAGGAAGTGAGTCGCAGGAAAACAGTTGGTGGAAACCGCAGTCATTCTCTGACATGTTTGAACACACAAACGCAGGGATCTATCTCCATTTTAGAAGGAAACTTACTTAAAGTGAGGTGTTGTATAAGTATGAAAAGTTTAATCCCCATCTTCTTATCTTCCTGCAGTATATTCACTCTGCTGACATCATCCATAGGGTAAGTTTATGTGTGTGCTCTTGTTGTGTAAGAGCTCTAAAGCCTCAAGCCTGAAGGATCAGATTTCTCGTGTGTCTCATACTGGTTACAAGGCCCCATTGATTGTGTCATCACTGTTAAAAGGCAACAACAATAAATACTGTATCGTCTGTCCTATATTGATGTTTGTGTTTTTGACGCCACATTATTCCTTCTCCTTCCTGTCTTTATGTTTCTTTCTTGCCTCCCCTTTTTTTTCCTCCTCAGGATTTGAAGCCAAGTAATCTTGCTGTAAATGAAGACTGTGAGCTCAAGGTGTGTGTCTGCTCTCAACACTGTTAAGAAAATAACTACTGCTTGATTGATTGAGCTGATCACGGAATGCAGGATGTTCATGTAAATACACTCATACGTTCCATATTAACCTTTGAATCTCTCAGATCCTCGACTTTGGTTTGGCGCGGCACACAGATGATGAAATGACGGGCTACGTAGCTACGCGGTGGTACCGAGCCCCCGAGATCATGTTGAACTGGATGCACTACAACATGACAGGTACACACACAAATAACATGTTTAAGACAGACACTAGACTGTAACAATAAATACAACATACACAATTTCACCAATGTCTGGCGGACATCTGCGCGTTTAGGGTCGTAGTTGTCACAAACATTCAAGATCTGACAGAAAATTGGAAAATGAAATCTCGTTGTATTATTTTGTTGTTGACAATAAAAATAACTGATTAGAGAAAACACACTATCAGCAAGTATGCCACCTTTTCCTCTTTTGAATTGAAGCACTTGTTTGAAAAAAATGATTGAGAGGTGAGTTTAACAAAGCTGGGACAACGCTCAGTCTTCTAGTCCATTTTATGTGTGGATTTTTCATCCGAACGGACGTTTTCCTCAATTGTGTTCCAGTCTATTTCACATTGATACATACATGTTGTTTTGCTATAAATAGCGTTCTCTCTTGTTGTGACAGGAGAGTACCTGATCTGCCTCACAACATTTAAAAAGAAAACAGAAAACGTCCAAATTGCAGAATTTATTTCATCAACAATTATGAAAAGCCTCTTATTCTTCTTAGGTTTCAATGTAGATTAGCACAAAATCATGTATTCTTTCATATGACAAAATTGTGCTATATAAGGCCTTCAAATAAAATCCGTTTCAATATTCTGTATTTACAAAATTATAGCTAACTGACTCGAAACCTGAAAATCTTAATTTGTAGTTGTATTATAGGTTGACAATGCAGTGGACGCCATTTTTTTCTCATTGATGTTCACTGGGCTGCAGGATAAGACTTGTCAGAGATGGTGAGAGTAGCTGCTAGCTTATGCAGCTATGATCACCTCACTAGCTGCGCTTTTCATATCGGAGGAGCAGAATTTTAATGAGACACGGCAAAATTGATGTTATGAAGTGATGATGTGGCAACAGTAGTTGCACCTCTGTCTCAGCTCAAGCTCCGCAGCAGACTGAAGCCTTTAGTTTGCCGACTGGTCAACTGCTTTGTGTTTAATGAAAAATATTCCAAGTAATTCACAGTTGAATGTGACATAATTTATTATGAAGCCTGCAGGTTCTAGACTGTTGCCCCCTCTTTTTGGATTGCTTTTGCACAATTTTGAATAAAATACTTGGTTATTAGGGCCTGAGCATGAAGGTACTTCAGGTGAAGACCCTATTAGGTTTGCTTGTTTTGTCTGTAGTTTAAGTAACTGTGTTTAATTAGTCTGTTCCTCAAGTTCCATCGTCTTCACTCTGCTGCTGGATTCTCTCCTCATTATAGTGGATATCTGGTCAGTGGGCTGCATCATGGCTGAACTACTTACCGGACGGACACTCTTCCCTGGTACAGATCGTATCCTTCCACTGCTGTCAATCACTCGTACCCAAAGATCTAGCACACGGATGCCGACTGTTGTGTAATGTTGTGTATGAGCTGTGCTCATGATGACACATTCGTCACATGAGATTTATTCCAGGCATCCCAAGCTCTGACACAATCTGATAATTCAAGCACACTCACTGACATTATTGCTGACTATTGACTTTTGGAATAGTCAAGGAAGGAAGGTGTGTGTGTGTGTGTGTGTGTGTGTGTGTGTGTGTTTGTGTTTTCTTGTACTTGCTACATGTTTAGGACTAGAATACGTATTTAACCAACAGAATGAGGACGTTTTTGGAAAGTGAGGACATTTTAGCCGGTCCTCACCTCTTCAAAGGGCCGTTTGAAGGTAAAGATTTGGTTTTAGGGTCTAGGGAATGTATTACGTCAGTGAAAGTCCTCACAAAGATATAAGTAAAAGGGTGTGTGTGTGTGTGCGTGCGTGTGTGTGTGTGTGTGTGTGAGAGAGAGAAAGACAGGGCTTCAAGTCCCAGGAGGTCTATGACTCAGTGCTGCCTACTCCTGTACTCCTGTCTCCGCTGCCTCACCAGAATACACCTTCCTGTTTCCCTCCTACAGAACCAATCACACACAGCAGCAGCAGAGTGGAATGTTTTAATTATAATTAGGATTTAGTTAGAAGGATTAGATGAGCACTGTTGCTGAGGTTCTGAACCTGAAAAAGATCAAGCTGTCACTTGCATAATGTTTGTGCTTGAAAAGATCAGAGCTTCCTCTGTTTCATTGCAGCAGGCAGCACGCGTGTGTGTATGTGTGTGATCTAAATCGGCTACTTTTGTTTTTTCAATGAGGATCTTTGTTTTTAGGATTTCTAAGAAAAAATGTGCACGTTATAACTGAAAGGTCTCTTTGCGGAAACCTTTTTTCTGTTTCATTTATGGTGCAAGATTTGGGAGCAGTTAATCTTTTTAAGCCTATCGAATGTAAACACAATTGACAAAAAACTGCAATTTCAAACATCAGTGGAGCCTATCCCAGCAGCTTTCATGCGAGATTCACCCTGGACAGGTCACCGGGCCATCACAGGACCAACACATAGAGACAGACAACCATTCACACTCACAGTCACACCTACAGTCAATTTAGAGTATCAATCAGCCTCGTCCTCTCTTGATGTCTTTGGACTGTGGGAGGAAGCTGGAGTACCAGAGAGAACCCACGCAGGAACAGGGAGAACATGGAGACTCCACACAGAAAGATCCCGTGCCCGAGCCGGGACTTGAGCCCCGAACCTTCTTGCACCTCCGTGCCACCCTAAGATAGTATCATTAGTCTTTTTGCTCAGTTATCAACAAAAAGTGTTCACAAATTAGTGTTGGTTTTGAATTGTGTATTTCTCAATTTGTACATAATTTAAACTAGTAGGAAAAGCAAAAATACAAAACAAACTTCTGTGCAATACTGTTCAAACAATGATATATTCGTAAGTCAAATAAAACAACAATAAGAAAAAAAGTGTCTTACAAAATGAAGCCATTCTTGCCCAAAAAAAAATGTTTAGTTCAAAATAAAAGGTTGTGTTTTTTAAATGATCCGCCCAATTATAAATTGGAAAAAGTAACATTTTCATTTATCTACAAAACTTCAAGGAAAGCCATTGAATCAAATATTCGCATCATTTGTTTGATCATCGTGAACAACAGATATTGGATATTGAAGAGGCCAGTACAGATATCAGCCATCAGACCGATACTGGTGTGTTTTTAAAGTGGTTGATGTCCGCGGACGTCCTCTGGTCATGCGTCTCATAGGTTTCACAGCCTGACACAGTGAGTTGATGGATTATGCAACACTAGTTTACACTCCTGGAATGTTTGTTTTTTTCCTCACAGAGTGCCGCATTCTTTTTTTTTTTTTGGTTTTGGTTTTCCCCCTTTTTTTTCCCCTAATTATTTTTGATTGAATGAGCGATTTCCCAGACACACCCATGCACGCGCACGCACACACACACACACACACACACACACACACACACACACACACGTCACTCCTCACTCCTCTTCTCACCCAACGAGCACCTCCTCCATCCCTCCAGTTTTCCTTCATGTCAGTGTTGATAGACATTGCTCAGTTGAAGCTTATAATGATGCTGGTGGGAGTCCCAGGGCCCGAGCTGGTGATGAAAATCTCCTCGGAGTCAGTGAGTGTTCAGTGTTCTGTTGCGCTGCTCCTCCTCGTGTCTGCGTGGCCTCTTTGTTGCACTGCCGGGACTCTGCTGGTTTCCTTTAACCTACCTGGTCAGCTTTCTTTACACTTCACCAGCAGGCTGTGACTCTCGCCTCTCCTTAGCATCACTGTTGCGTTCGCTGCAGCGTTGGGTCACAGTGTCCCTAAATCTCTGTAGTTGCTTGTCAAGTTACCTCACCCTGTGTTGCCTCCCAATCTCTTTCATACACAAACTCCACTACCCCCCCCCTCCAAGTTATGATGCCCCTTGACTCAGAAAACTTTAGACATAAACCAGCTGCAGCAGATAATGCGCCTGACGGGGACGCCCCCAGCCTCCCTCATAAGCAGGATGCCCAGCCATGAGGTGAGGCCCCAAGCCCTCTACCATCCATCCTATACTCGCATTTACACCCACCACAGACACTTACAGTTAGAGATGATGTATTGTTTGAAACAATTTCCTACCGTTTCCTTGTGCATTGTCTACATATCAGCCTGTGCTCTCACTCATCTTGCTCCCTGTTTCCTCTCTGACTCACCATGCTGCTCTGTCACAGCGAGGCTTCCTGGAAAGCTTTGCCAGTGTATTCTGATCATCTGTCTCAGATGTAGGGCTTGTTGTTTTACATGTGAGCTTTCAGTTTGGGTGTTAATTAAAATAGCAGTGCTTCAAGCATGCTTTGATGGAAGGGAGCACACTTAGATGTTATTGCAGCAACAGATTTAGCCAATCATAGCACCTCATGTCAGATTTTTTTATTCCCAGCCATAAGCATTACATTGTTCTGTGTCTTCTCCACAGGCTAGAAACTACATACACTCACTTCCCCAAATGCCCAAGAGGAACTTTGCTGATGTGTTTATTGGTGCCAACCCTCTTGGTGAGTTCTCCTCCCAGCCGCTCCACTCATGGCTCACAGAGGCCCTCTAGTGGTATCATGAAGCTCTTCATTATGTAGTGACTGTCATTCTCAGTTACTCGTCATATTTGTCTACTTTAAATGATTCATAATGAGAAATATTGAGCCAAGCTGTGCAATAACAAAGTTTGAGTCTGAGGTTTTCTACCAGGATGTCACAGTGCTATAAATGTAGAAGCATTTCTTTGACTTAAAAGAACTGTGACAGTGAACTGAAAATATATTTTTTTTAAAAACCCAAAAGCCTTGGGTCAATGGTGCTGCGTGTTGTAATTTTCTATTCCCTGTTGTCTTTCTCCCTGTCCTGGTACCATACCCCCACTTCCTCTTAAGGGCCAACCACAGCTGCAAATTAATGGTTTCAAATTGTTCTAACTCAAGTGGAGTCCACATCACAACTTCATCCATCTCAGTTGGAATGAATTTTAAAACCATAAGTCTGAAGTGGTGATCGCTCTCGGTGTTGTGTATTACTGCAGTTCCTCCACCTTTACACACGTTAATCATCTGTGTGGCAAGAACAGAAAGCGCAGCTTACTCTACCCCTCCTTCTGTATGATTGCTCAGCTGAACCTAGTGGCATTCCTGATGAGTCTTAATGAGAGAGTTCCCCCGAAAAGGATAATTCAGTCATTATGTACTCACCTGCATGCCAAGGAGTATCAGGTGAATACACTTTTGGAATTTCACAGGAATTGAGTGTTGCCGTTATCTCCTAAACAATTGAAGTGAACGATGACCAACGTTTAAATGCAAAAAAACCCCTAATAAAACCATGAAATTCCTCCATGCTGCTGCATCTGCAATAATCCAAGTGTACTGGGGCATCGCATACTAAGTTGTTTTAGAAAAATCACTGCGGAGTTAATTTGGTCTGTACTTTTATTTCTGCATTTTTACCCTACAGCTTGTCAGAGAACTAAAAGTATTGTGTCAAACTGTGTATCAAATAATTGTTCATTAATTGCAGTCGAGATAAAAACAAATTGAAATAATCATGATCTGAAGTCAGATCACTGAGCTGTACTTCTCAGTTTGCCATATTTTATTTGTTTCCCTGGTTCATTTATTTGTTACTCCCCTCATCCCCTGGGACGTAACCATCAGAAAAGACAGACTGAACAAGTCCAAAAGTACCTTCATCCCGGAATCAGTCCTCAGCCCCCTGAGTTCAGGCAGTTTCTTTAGATGCAGTGTTCCACCAACCACAGTTTAACTCAGTTAAACTCACTCATGAACCTTCTGTTTGCCTTTGTCCCTCCTGTTTGCTGTGTTCTAGCGGTGGACCTGCTGGAGAAAATGCTGGTGCTGGACACCGACAAGCGGATCACGGCATCGGAGGCTCTGGCTCACCCTTACTTCGCTCAGTATCACGATCCAGATGACGAGCCAGAAGCAGAGCCCTACGACCAGAGCTTTGAAAGCCGGGAGCTGGAGATTGAAGAGTGGAAGAGTAAGTTGTCGATGACTGTCAAATGTTTTTAAAAACAACCAGTCAGTAAGGCTTTGTTCTCCTATCCTGCAGGGTTGACATACGAGGAGGTCATCAGCTTTGTGCCGCCGGTGGTCAGCGAAGACGAGATGCAAACTTGAGGAGGACAAGGAAATTCTTCCTCCGTCTATTGTTTTCCACCAAGGAACACTCAGACTTTCTGTGTCATGTGACTGGCCACCACTCTCCTCAACCACACACACACACACACACACACACACACACACACACACACACACACACACACACACACAGTCAAGTGCCTGCCATCATTCATGTTGGGGAGGAATTTCATTGATAGAACTCAATATCCTTTGCGTCCTGTCTCTCACTTTGCTGTTTTTTTTCTCTTGCGGCCAAACGTGCCGACCCATTTATATTTTTGATGAGTTTTTTATGTTCCTATTCGACTTCTCTGATTCAGAAAACAAATCTGGTCAGCATCTGACAACAAATTGGAGAAAAAGAACTGCTGACATGTATTTAACAAAAAGAAGTAGCATAGAATATCTTTCTTACTCAAAGTCAAACTTGTTCTTTCAATCATTAAATTGTAAATAGGACATGAAATCAGTATTTGTACAAAAGTACTTCAGTCAGAGCAGTTATCATAGTGTTGCTGAGATGCTAACCCAGTTCACAGTATGACTTTTATTACCAGAGTTTAGTCAGAAATATAAAGAGATGTAATTTAATACAAGTATGTATGGCACAGATAATGTAACTCATCCACCTCTCGATGGCTGAATTCAGCGCACACTTTCAACAGTTTGAGATGTATTGTACGTGTCCACGAGCTCATTCCGCCTCCATAGTCTTTCTAGCTTCCACTCCTTCTGTATCAAATCCTCTTATTTATGCACTTCAGTTCTTTTATTCCCAGTGTTTTCAGGATACCATCACCCCTCCTCACACAAACCTGCAGGACCATGTAGGCATGAGAAAGCCACATTTATTTGGCTTTTAAGATGTAATGTTTCCCGTCGTCAGCTGACAACGTGCTTCAATGCATTTAAAAAAAAAAAAAAACGTAAAAAAATCTTCAATGTTCACTGAATATTTCGGGGGGGGGCAGTCTGCCCTGTATTTATGATCTTTTTGTCATGTTGTTTGTATATCGATATAAAGGAGAATATTATTTGTAAGAATTTTAAGGTTCTTTTTATTATTTATGGAGAGCTTACTTTATCAGAAATCAAATGTATCGTCAAATACTCTCATCAGCCGGTTACGTTACGGTGACTGCAGCTACGGCTTGTATCAGCCAACAATCTGATTATGGACTGTTGAGTTTGTCTATAAAGCAGCCACACACTTGTTTTGTTTCACTTTTAGGTTCAGCAGTCTATTTATCTGTTCTCAGGAGGCACAACCCATCAGAGGTTTTCCCTTTTTGAAATGAACATCAAGAATAATCAAAGTAAAATGTGTACTCGCCACCACTAAAATGACCATTTTAGAAGTGAAATCATGCTTCTGTGCTCCATACAAGCTCAACCGACCGTCTCTCTGGCTAACGTCAATCATACCAGTATCTTCAGAGGTTCAACTGCTTGATCTCATGTAGTGCTTTTTCTAATGTGTTATTTTATTATTTGTGTGTTAAATCAAGATTTGAAATTCTGTGATTTTTGTAATTTTATTTTATTACTTTTTTGAGTAATGCTAGAATCATAATTGTCATTTATTTGAATAATTTAGTCGGGCACACGTTTATGGGGAAGTGTATATACTCACTGGATGCTGAAGCTGCATTTTTTTTGTGTGTGTGTGTTTGTGTCATTTTAAGACGGCTGCATTGATTTGATCTTGTTCATATCCATGTGTCATCATTGAATTTGGCTACTGGGTATGCTTTCTTTGCCTGAGATTTGTTTTATCTTTTTACAATGTTCTTTACCACGTGTACCAAGGCAGCAGACCACGCCGCCTGTAAATTCCACCGTTAGTAAATAAAGGCTACTATTTTTCAGACCTGTAACGTTGTCTCTCGTCATCTATGTCCCACACGTGGAGGAGCCAGGAGGTGAGAGCAGAGGTTCAGTAGATGTGCTGGTCTTCCCTCTGATTCACAGATTTCTGACTTTTATTAGTTTAGATTGTGTGTGCATTGCATGTGTGTGCATGCTCGCATCCTCAAAGTGAACATGAACCAGTTTTATTGTTGACAGGCAGAAGTCTGTTGCATGTTTTCTGAGCCAGGAAAGACATGAATTGTAAAAAATGCGTAAGAAATTAACATTGTCATTGTATGCCCTCAGAATGAATGATAGACTAATTTTTTAATTGTCTATCAAGCCAAAAACAGAACACAGCACTAGGCATTCACTTTTTTTTTTCGTATCATCTAAATTTTAAAACATTTGATTACCTCTCAGAAACAAGGAGATGCATCTATCTGGTGAAGAGATGCTAGTGCACCAAAACAGTAGATTTCTGTTTCTTTTATAACTGTTTTTTTTTTTTTAAATACCTGTCGACATTTAGTGGAAATATTTTGTATTGAAAATAAGTGCACAGCGACAGGACAGATAGGAATAATAAGAATGTCTGATGTCATTTAATATAGGCCCAATTTCTTCCACAACAAACAAATATTTATTCATGAGAGTAATAATAGTTTTGACTTATAACTTTTATTTTTATTTTGTGAAATAAGACAGTCCCATGGAGATGTATCTCTTCTGCCAGAAGTTGGCAGTATAAAAGATACTACTCGTATGTAAGAAGGACATACATACAAAATGTTAAAGAACAGACAATTAAATGTTTTAAGACATTTACTGCAGAAGATGGAAGTTGTTCAAAGAAATGATTCTATTTGAAAGCAGGTCTCAACTTGTTAAGAGAGGACAAAAGGTTAAAATAATGCAAGTCAATCCTTTTCATTTCGATTGTCCTGCATGAGAAAATGCCTACTTATACTGTTATACATGTAAGACCTTTGGCACCCATGGGGATATGGTTTTGCCAAAATGGTATTTTTACCATTACTTTTATCTACCAGTATCTCAGTAATAGAAACACGTAGTGTCATCCGGGAAAATGCCTTTAGTAGTAATAACACAAGGATCGTGGTACAGTTTTTTCAAAGACACGTTTACGTGCATTCAAACTGCAACGACTGTCAGTGAGAAACACAATCGTAAATCCACCGTGTAGTTACAGCGCCCTCTGCAGTTCATATCACTCTTGTTCAGTCGTTACGTTTACGCGCAGCCTGTGAACGCAGCTTAGCACCGGACTGGTTGTCACCATGGAAAGAAAAGGTAATGTTCTATCATCTCTAAATAAAACCCTTCCGCACCTAGCGCTCTTAACAAACACTTGAGTCATTCGTGACACTTCTGCGGTAAGTTATCTCTCGTAGGTACCGTGAGAAGTAAACGTTAGAACAAGCTAACAGTTGAAGAAAAGTGAAAGTGGACCATGCGCTCTGCTATGTGTAGTACCAGTAAGCTAGTAGCAGCCATGAGACTAGCATCTCATCCGAAACTTTTATCCAGATCAATTAGCCGGCTTCCAAGCATCATTAATAAACTTACCAGTGGTCTACATGATACTGGGAAACACAAATGTGATTTTAAATATTTAAAAAAACATCAAGTTACTGTTAACAACTTCCAGTGGCGTGTGAGAGGGAGAAACATAGCGCCCAGGCCGGCTTAACTTACTTAGCTAGGGGTTTACTTCGACCACTAACCTTCGTGTGCTTTTAAAGCAGCTAATGCAACACCAAGCCTGGACTTCTTACACACGTCACCAAGTAGCTGGTAACATAAATTTGTTTGAGTACTAATAGCTGCACTGTTCTCACCTTTGTAGTACTCGCATTGCAAGCCAGAAAGAAAAGGACAAGGCCCAGAAAACCTGGCAAAAAGTAAGTTGTTTTAACGTTCATGTCCGTAAAACTGCAAGCAAACGTTCATTCGTGAGCTCTGCTTAGCTGCATTTAGCTGGACTTCGGTTATGGTTTACGGGTGTGTGATGATGGGTTCGGCAGGTGTCTGTCTCAGGTGAATGAGCCTGGAGGTGAGACAGAGCTGCTTCGTGCAGCTTCATCAGGATGAAGAGGTGCAACACTTCCTAAGATCTAAACGTGGTGTTCTCAAAGTCCGAGACTGCCATTACTGGAGAAAGGTGCCCCCTCCCGTCTTGGTTTACTTCATTAGTTTCACTGGGATCCTGGACGCTCATGGGACCATTTGATCCCAGAGACACTCAATATTTTAGCCAAGTAAGCCTCATGTTACTGATTTATACAACTTCAGACTCAAATTACACAAAAGTCGAATACTATAGAATGTTATTTCAAAATTAAGTTGTTCCTGTTACATTTGTGAGTTTGACTTGATTAACCATTAAATTCCCTAAAACCAACTGTCTCTCTCACACACTATATTATGTGAACTAATTTATTAACTCGTGATATTTTCTCACCTTCCTTCACGTAGCTTCCCCTGAAACGATTTGGATTCCCGGGTTGAGTTGTTGAATTACTGCTAAAAAGTCATCATTGATTAAAGATCTAGATCAGTGTTTCTCATTTAAATTTTAATAAAAGTGTTTCCAAAGAGATGAATCGGTTTGATGTACAGTATGTCGACCAAAGGCTCTGTCATTTTTTCCACACACACAAATTGAAATTCAAAGCAGCATTAAAAGTACTCTGGAATTATCTTGCTTTAACTATAAATCAAATCCAATATTGCAATTGAAAAGACAACTGTGTGTGTGTGTGTGTGTGTGTATATATATATATATATTTTTTTTTTATTATTTTTTTTGAAATCTTGACTTTTTTTTTCAGACAGTTATAGATAGAGATATGTTTTCCATCGGGTTCTTTAAAGTGGAAATGACAATTGATACAATTGTGGCAGTACAAAGTGGCCCCAGATTGACTGTGTAAAGCATTTGAAGTCAAAGAAAACCATTAATTATGGTACGAAACGCCACTATTTAATCTGACTTTGACACCAAACTTGTAGTAATTTGCAAATTTGTAGCATATCTAAACCAAAAAGTGAATTTTACTTTTCTAGAACTCACTAATAGGTGTCTTCAGCTCACAGAGAAGTTTTTTTCCCCCACCTGCAGCAATTTTTGGGGACTCCAGAATTACTGAAAACACCAGCTAACTATTTGTAGTGTGAAGCTATGACTGACAACAAATAACTTCAAAACTGTCCAAAACATCCATTTACATTCACTCAAATGCATCCTCCAGTGAGGGAGCGCTAAATGTTAGAATGACGGTAATGAATTGTGCTGCTCCTCATTACTCGCACCACAACACAATTTGTAGAAAAATAATGAAATTTTGTCATGTAAAAATTGGAGAATCAAGAATGGACTGTACTTGAGTCTGGATTTTGCTTGATTAAAGACACCCTGGATTCCCTGCAGCCCACATTTTGTGCTGGAACTCGTTCAACAGACTAGAATGAGGCATTAGTGCTCTTTGACTGTTCTGTGGTTGATGTCATTGCTCCAGCTCTGAGATGTAATTCATTATAAAATGTCATATCGTTGGTGAATCGTGTTGATGCATCATGACTGTAGAGTATTCAGTTAATTTCTAGAGTAACAAAGATGTCATCTGTTTATTACACTAAAATATTCCCCAAAGCTCCTGTGAAAGACTTCAGAGTTGGTTTCCCTCATCTTGCTGCATCTGAATGTTGGCTTCTCAGAGTAGAATGATGTCTAGATTTGAAATGACGTCTAGATTTCAAGAAAAGGTCACTTTCCTCCATTCTTTACTTTTGTGTGATGATTTCTAGTTGTGAAGGTTTAATCTCCTGAAATACAACACTAGGAGATACAGCTTATCCTTGTATCCCAGCTGCGATTGTTCACTCAAACGAGGGTCGTTGCATGCCTTGCCCTCTTCATGACTTACATTGACAGTGTGATGCGTGAGTTCAACTTGGTATTTAGTGAATTGTGTGTATTGTTTGTATGATGTGCTCTGCTACCCTCCTCGTGGACATTTTACCCTCCCTAGTGCTCAAGCACTTGAAATGAAAGCAGGATAAATCATGTGTCCAGCAGTTTAAACTGAAAAAATGATATTCTTGGACTTTTCAGAGAGAAGGAGTAGGTGGCATAAGATTGATAATGAATTCACACGTACCGTATTATTAGATCATGGGTGGATGGATTATTAAGAATCATTCTCACTAACAGCAAATCCACCTGTGCATTCTTTAAACAATACTGAACTTCCAAATGCTTCGTGCTGTGTTCAGTTGAAAGCCTAGCGATGAAGTGGCTTGTGATGTTGCATAAATCCCCTCTGTAACTCCTCTGGCTGCCTGTCTCTCTCCTCCTCTCTTGCCCTCATCATGCTCCCTCCCACTCCTCGTTGTGTCAGTCGCTCTGTTGTGGCTGCTGGGAGGATTCAAATCAGCTGAAGAGTCCAGGGAGAGACACAGACCTGGTCCCAGCCAGGTCACTGCAGGCTTTGATGCCACCACTGTAACAAAGCCAGTTTAGTATAGAGTCGCTGGAGTCATGTGGCTCCTGGACTGGATCTTCTCCATCAATACAGCTGTGGTGAAACTAGCCAGTGGTCTCACGTGCAAGTGAGTAGTGCAGCAAATCGTGTGTGTGTGTGTTTGTGTGGGAGGGGAGGGGGGGGGGGGGGGTCAGACTGTGCGGATGTCTGCACTGTGATGTTGGAGGCAGCGGTGAAGTGTTTTGGTTTGCGTGCACCAGATAGCAGTTTACACAGAGCACGGCCAACTTTGTTGGGCTGATCCATTTTTCATGAAGGAGCAGATGTTGACTTTTGATGCTCTCCCAGGTACTTGACTACCTGCGCAAAGGTTCTGGTGTGTGTGTGTGTGTGTGTGTGTGTGTGTGTGTGTGTGTGTGTGTGTGCATGTGCATGTGCATGTGCATGCGTGGCATGCATGCGCGCAAGTGAGAGCAGGTTTGATGATGTCCCCAGTGGATTATTGCTGCCAGCTTTTGAGAGAGCTCACAGCTTGGCCTATCTTCTTTGCTTGTGGGATTTAGTGTCATTTTAGCTTTACTTCAGACTTGAAAATCAGACTTGACATCATGACTTTTGTCACTTCCAGTGGCTCAAATTAAATTTTTTGGACCCTGTGTGCTCCTAGGTGACTGGAGAAGAACGGTCTGTATTGCAGAGGACTTAACCAGCATCATTGCTGTCTGTACTGCCTGTGTGTGTGTTCTCCCAGCTACAACTGCAGTTCATTACATAACCCTTCAAATATTTTATCATCTGCAGCTCACCACAGCTCTGGCCTTGTCTGTCTCATTCACCCAGTGGGTTAATCAAGCACGACATTCTTTCCCATCAAGTCAGAAATATGTAGAAGAATACAGATAAAATGGTTGCCGTGCTAAGAAACGTGTTTTTGTGAAGAACTGCATTCGTCTTTGTGTGTGTGTGTGTGTGTGTGTGTGTGTGTGTGTGTGTGTGAGATGTCTCTGTATGCTGCTCAGCAACCTACTTTACACGCTTACTGTACCTGTGGTTTTATTGGAAAAACTCACATTCGTTCATCTATTAGATAATATCCCACAGAGTTTTCCTTTATACTACAGGGCCTTGTAACTTGAAGTCAACATTATGTAGTTTTATTGTGTTAATGATAGGGCTGCAAGTAACGACTATTTTAATAGTCGACTTGTCACCGACTATTGAAACAATTCGTCGACTAATCGTATAATTATTAATTTTTTCTTAAATTTAGCATGAAGTTGATTTAATTATGTGGCAAATGATAATAAACACAAGAAAGATGGGTACAATGAAAAATACATCTTTTATTGAACATACTGTGGATTCATACAAAAATTAAATAAAAATGTCCTATCAACCAAAGAAATTCTTGGTCGACTGAAGCCCTCAAATTTCAACTAAAAATCGACTAATTTTATGTATGAAAAATATACTGTGTCAACTATCAGCACAAAACCTGTTGAGGAATATTTAGACAATTGTTTTTGTCACATTATAATAATTGACCGACGCTATCATTTGTCCTGCGCACAGAGCGAGACTGAACAGAGGAGCTCAGCATCGCGGCTGAGACACAAATAGACTTTTAACTTAAAACTTTACTCTTAAACACAAAAGGCAAGTCAACAGTAAGAATTTTTATAATTAAGACAAAAACAATTATTAGACTAAAACATTGAAATTTCAATTCTGATATGTTCATATACGCAAAACTGACGGGGCAACCTAAGGTGGACAAGTTAGCTCACCGTTTCTAGGTGATATGTCGTCGTGTTTGTAGTGGCGCTGTGACATGAAAGCTGTTGTTGGCAAACTTTGCATTCGACTTATTTTCCATTATCTATTTTCATGAAATGCTGCCACACTGCAGATGTCTTTGACATGGTGGACGAGGATTGACTTTAAATAAAACCGTCAAAATTAAATATACATTCATCAAACCACCAGACGTTGGCCTTCTGGTACTCCTCAGTCTGCCTGTCTCTAGCGGGTCAGGCTCGTCCAAAATAGCAAAACAAGGGGGGTGTTCAAAGATAGATTATCTGTGAAACAGGGGTGCTTTGAAAACACCCCCATGAGCACTTGGTACTTTCCTCCTGATGAAATTAACGTGGCAAAAAATCGACCAATCAGAATTTTGGTCGAACCAGAACGTATTGACTAATAAATCGACCAGTCAACTGGGAGATTCCAGCCCTAGTCCTGTCTAAAACCAATTAGGTACAGTGTTCAGACTGCATGCATTTAATTTGAAATACTTTTCTCCGGCACAATCTGGCATAACGCTCAAGCTCTCTTTTATAGCAAAAATACACTCATAAAATGTACAATGTATGTCATAAAAACTGTACTGGCTTGAATGTTACTTGAATCTCACCGAGGCGAGTCAGACTCCGTTTCGTTCAACTGCCCGACGGGCTTTCTCTTTCAATGTTCGTGCATCACCAAGGTACTGCCATGATACGCAAGGTCTGCTTTGCAAACTTTGCAAGTAGTCTTTTTATTCGCCGTATCTGTTGGAAAAACGCGTCTGGCGACAATAGTCGACAATGAATGCCATTGTCGACTATTTCTATTTTCGATTTTTGTCGACAACGTTGACTAATCGTTACAGTCCTAGTGAATGATGAGTGTTGGAGTAGGATAGAATATACTTAATTGTCCCTAAGGACAAATTTGATTTTGATGCAGTGTTGCACACAAGTTATCCTCTGCAATAAAAACATATCTCAAAGAAGAAAAAACTTGTAGCAGTTAACACAGGTTCTTCATATTCTAGCCTCACTAATTGAGTTTTGACACAAACTATTTTTGTTGCCAGAAGTATACAGTTGTTTTTTTTAATATTTGAATACTCCAAATATTTTGAAGTGTATCGATACTCCCCTTCCACAGTGGTGATACCAGCCACACCCTATTCTCTGGCGTCATGATGATACACAGTCCACCCCCTGACACAGTAACACTGCTGTGTTTGTGTTGTCACTTGTCTCATTCCCTTCGTTGTGAAGCAAATCAGAAGATGGCAGATGTGCAGAGACCTGCTACCGGTTTTGGAGAACAAAGAAAACAAGCGGCCCTCTGTAACACTACTGTTGAAACACTAAACGCTAATTACACTGACTGGAAAATTAGGATAAGATTGACTCAAAAGTCAAAAAGTAATTGTAATGATATATCATGGATGATACTGAATCGCACACCTCTAGGGGAAAGCCACATGCTACAACCAAGTATGAATGTCAGCACAAATATAACTTGGCAAATCACCTGAGCTACTGTCACCTTAGGTTAAAGAATTTTCAGAGTTTAACAGCCTGTATTTCAACAACAATGACCCATTCAGCATGCTAGCTAACTGTTACCGCGGCATGCTGAGCTAACAGCTTTCAGTTCAGGGATGTTTGACTTCAACCGCTCCACAACTGAGCTTTGGGCTTCTGTTTTAGCCTTGGTGAGGTTAAATGTCCACAAAGCCTTTGTAGTCTTGTGTAGTTACTTGTTGGCAATCACCATTTTTAAGACAAAAAAAAAACAGTTGGGGATTCGTTGTGCTGTGTTTTACTGATGTCTTTTATGATGTAGAACCTCAATGTTTGTGTTATCTGCAGATCTTATTTCAGGCCTTTCAACTAAAACTCATTCAAATCCTGGTTTGAGACGAGGGAGCCGGACATTCAACGATGCTAACAGTTTCTGGGTCAAGGAGCTCATTCCTGCATCACTCTGTTGCTTCTTACACATTGTACCGCATTGATTTGTCTTAGTCTTGTTGGACTCTTAAGTCTAGAGTTAACTTTTGACAAGAATCTAGAATTGCTTGTCCTCTATATTGTGTCATTTTCCCACAGTGGAGCTGTAAGTGAATCTGATGGAGGGTGTGTGCGTGCGAGCACACACACATACACATGCACACACACACTTGATGCACATCAGTCCCTCAGCCTCAAGTGAAGTCACCTAGTGCTGTTTCATTCTGCTGTTCAGGCTTTTGGCATTGATTTTATCTGAAGGGTGGGGCGGAGGAGATGATTTAACTTAAGTGGCAACATTCTATCCCCAAGAGTTTTGTTTTTTTTCTCTCCTCCCTTGTGCCCCTCTTTATTTGCCTCTGGAGATCTGATGGGGCTGGATGGGTGGAAACAACAAGGCGAGGAGAAACCAGGAGACGCTGACGCTGTGTCATGTCGAATGTGTGCACCGGCGTGATGGAGCTGTCAAGTGCTGGTGGTTTTGTATTAGATTTCAGCTGTCATTGGCACAATCACTCTGGCTCGGAGGGAAATGCGGTCCAGGCTGCAGAAACCGGCCCTTTCTTTGTCTCTGTGCCAGGCAGTGTCAGCTCTAGCTAATATAAAAGCTTTAAAGAAGTGCAAAAGTTTGGTAGGTAAACATGGGGTTCTTGTATGTCATCCCTCAATTAATATGTGTACATAAAGTTGATGAGAGGGGTCAATCATTCTCACCGTTATTGGTCTTCAAAACTATTAACTGATCCGTGTTTAGCAATGCGTCTTAATGATGAGGATGATGATGAATGAAACATTGCACTAAAGATAAGATTTTCTCGACAGTCCACGTGTTTGCAGCTGTCAATCACTTGGAGTGTGAGTGTGATATTACTATCCTCCACATTTTTGTTCCTTCTGGCAGCAAAGTCGAGGAAGTCTGGCAGATGGGGGCACTGAGGGGGTGGAACTGAGCTCAGTGTGGGTAAACTCACTCATATATAAAGATTGCAAATGATGAACTCATTTATGGATTATAGAAAACAATGGTTGTAGTCAAAGAACTGCAGCCACAGCTGGAGTTGGAGGATAGTCGAAGGTAGTGCATTTTGGCTCAAACTGATGTGCAGTTTTGAGGTGTTGTAGGAAATAAGGTTTCTTCCCATACAGGAAATTAATTTCTGGCATTTCCCTTTCTTCTGATCTTTCGCTTGACTCAGATGTTGCACATCTGATTACTACTTAATGATAAAGCATATGAGGGTGCAACACCCTTCAGAAATGTTCTTAAATTGTTGGTTAATTAAAATGTGACATCTCAGCTGGCAGCTGTGATTTTCATTTGTCTTTTGTTTGGTGTCACCCACAACGCTCTGCACTTGATTTTTTACACATTCACACTTACACTACTGATCTTACTGACTTCCACGCTCTGTTTTTGTACTGTTTTACTTCAGTTGATTACCTTGTTTAAATAAATATTTACTTTATTGCTTTTGTTATGGCCTAAGAGCTGGTTTATGACACTAATCCGGGCGGCCGTCTGCAATGACTGAAGCTGGAGGCTGCATGTCCAAGTCTGGATAGTTCAGCCTTGAGGGAATTTATTCTGGCTCAAATGTCCACTGGGACTGGAGGACGAACTAAATATATTTTGGTGGTCAAAGGTTGTCTGTGTAGGTTGTCAAAGGTTGTCACACTTTGATATCTCTTCAACATCTTAAACTTTTTCAAATAGACATTCAGATTGTTAGCAGTCAAAGGTCAAGTGTTTCTAGTTGGCTTTCTGAACATTTGATATCGTGATAATCAGTGTTCATCTTTGATCATTGCAATTGTTTTCTTGATTATCAAAAATCAAAATGAAAGATCCACTAATCCTAGAAATGCAACTGTCTTAATGAAGACACCTAAGAAGACAGTCAAAGATTGCCAAAGTGGTTTTATTTCAAGTTTTGATTGATTGAAATCGTCTTGATTTAAAATGAAGTATGTTGATTGAAAATGTGAGTCACATCTTACCATTTCAAATCCTTTCCAAGATTAACAGCAAGGCTAAATGAATTATTTTCAAAGCAGAAAGAAAATCCATGATGTAACACATTGAATAAAGCTATGAGTGACATCTTGGCTCCTGCCACTGGTGGTTTCCTCTGAAGCATCTCTCGTGTTCAGCTTCATTTGTGAGTCTGATTGAAAAACAAAAGCCTGCCACAAATTTGCTCCTTTAATAACTGCAGCTTCAAGAGTTTGGGGAGTGAAAGTGGATGAGTTGCTTTGTCATAATAATGTTTGAAGTCAAACTGTCACTGTACATGATACCATGGATCACCTGTAGCTTCCTCCCCTACATGTAAGGCACCAAATCAACGAGATGGTGACAAGTACCACAGATGATGGTGATGGTGAAGAGGGGAAGAGGGATGGTGGTGTTTTGGTCAGAAGAGGAGGAGGAGGAGGGGTGGCTGATGTCGTCCCTCACCTGCAATGCAGTGCTGGGCTGCATCATCCAATCGTCCTCCAGCTGTCAGTGAAGGGGGCGGGGCCAGGGGCTGACGATAGCCAAGGAGAGTTCTCGGTCAGAGAGAGAGAGGAAGAGAGAGAGTGGCAGCGACTGTGTGAGAGGAAAAGTGAGCGAGAGTGTGCAGCGGTGTTCCAGGACTCAGCCTCAGTGTTCATTAGAGCTGCCACGTTTCTTCCCCCTCTCGTTCCTTTCTGTGCGTCTTTCCTTTCTTTTCCATTCTCCTTCCTTTTGCTTTCTTTGCATCCTCCTTCTATTATCTCTGCTTCTCAATAGTCACCATCCTCCTCCACTCTACTTCTCATTCTCCATCTCCTTCTTCATTTGGTCCACTTCTGGCACGTCTGTTTTTAACCTGGCGGATGGAGTGAGAGGTTGGTTTAACACCTGCACGTCCTCCTCCACTCTCCTCTGCTCCCTCCATCACGTCCCATGGGCATCCGTGCATCTTGCAGGTAGGAGCACTGTGAGTGGGCAGACACTTCGCAGGCATTTCTGTTGGGGTTTTTTTTTTTTTTCAGAAGGGTCCAGTTTTTGTAGTATTGCGGTCCTAGAAGTGTCCTGATTGTTGTCCATGTCCTTGTCGTCTGCCCATCAGTGAACATTAAACTGTCGATGTACCGCAGTGAGGGGAAAAAAACTTGCAGCACACTTTCACACTTGGTGTGTAAAAGCTCTGCACATATTTAGAACCAATCATTTTGATGTCTTTTACATATTTATGTACAACTGTTTTTGTTCTTTTTCCATTCCCTCCCTCCATCTGTCTCCCTCTCTCTCTGCTTGCTACTTATGGATCATAGTGTTAATTTTGGAATCTATTTTTAGATCCAGCCCTTCTGGGAATGCGGGCTAATTGTGTATTAACTCCATTTTAAATATTTCCTCATAAATGCAGCGATGAACATTTCAACCAATTTTTAGTCATTGAAAGTACTATTTTAAAAGTCTTACAGGCTAATATTTTGGTCACATTTTCTCCGTGTATATGAATCATTCTCACTTTGGCCAGGCTATGATAGTGTCCAGAGAGGAGCTCGGCACATGATGGAACAAAGAGCAACGCAATAAATATTAAGTGACCAAGGTAAAGCACACCAACAGGATTGCTTGCTCTTTTAGAAATCCGTCTCCTCTATCTCATCTATTTGATTTTCTACAATAATACAAAAAAATGAGTCTCTGACTTACAGATATTCAGGCATGAAAGTATCAATAACATCAGTTGTAAAAAGAATTGGGCTAAAACTCCTCAATCTTAGAGTTATAATATCTTAAATACTACTCAAAAAGTTACGTATGATGTTTGTCAATGGACTGTCCTCTCCTGTTAAAATGATGGGATGAAAGCAATATTAATGCTGAGAAAATAGAAATAATTGTAGATAAATTGATGTGATGAATTGATTTTTCTTAAATGAGCAAACAGTAATATTGGGTAATGCTGGCTTTATTTCAACAAGTAAAAATTGTGTTTTTACTTAAAGCACAATTGAAGGATGAGCGGATGGTATCTGCTCAGGTGTCTTAACATGTTTGTACGTGTTATATTTGTATTCGCAATGAGAACATGAACTACCCTTTAGAAACAGCTGAGAAATCGGCGACACAAAGATGAACCTTGGCACCACATTCTTACTTCACAGCTAGAGGATGTCAGTGAAGAAAAAGCACGAACTGATCTCTAAATTTAGCTGTAATTATCTTTACAATCACCAGAACACAGTGGATGAGCAGGACACCGCTTTATAGAGATGTCTTTCCTAACATGAGGAACCTCGTCCTTTTGCTCACATGTTCCAGCAGCGCAACAATGAAAGTAATCAAACTAAATTCCCTCTGTCACCAAATGAATGCAGCATATTGGAAAGACTGACCGTTGCCTGATAAGTGTTTTCAGTTCTCTATAGCTGCTCATAGCTTAAGAAATCATATCCAACGTACTTTTAAATGCTCCAAATCCTCTTGTGTGAAGTCCCATGGAGTCTGTATGGAAGAGACCACCAAGTACTTATTTGAGACCTGAAAATTTTGGTGTTGACTTCTGAAAAACAATTCCAGTGTTGGGTAACATCACTGCAGAAATGCAGTGTGATGGCTGCTGCTGCATTGTCTTGTTGACGAGAGCGCCTGGGACGTTTCATATCCAGGTCAAATCAAAACACCTGCATGTGGAGGCCATGATGATAATGTCAAGACAATTTCAATAACAAGCACATAGGACATGTTAGCAGTGAAGCCAGCAACTGTGGTCTGGTAGCTCTACGGGTTGAAGCATTAACGTGAGTCTCAACTAAATTGCATGCAAGTGGTGCTCTCCCTTCAGGATAACTCAAAAGCTTGTGTGTAATGCAGAGGTGTGTGTCTGTGTGCCATGGTGAGTAGAGAGTGGAGGTGTACATCAAAACTTCCATAATGTAATCCTACACTCCAACAAATACTTTTTTTAAGCTCCTCTTTTTCAGGAGTTGAAGTAAAAGATATACAGCTCCATATACACGTAGATATTGCAACCAATGGGGGACTCAGACACTCCAACCGCTGCAGTGTCACTCACACGGAGTCAGTTACGCTCCATCAGCCAGAGGTTGCTGGCGTTGCTTCTAGTTAGGAGTCAGGTTTAGACGTGCAGTGTAAATGACCAGTGGATTGTCGTACTTGCATCAAACCAGCAACATTGCACATTTTACTACAGTTTTTATGTCAAAAAGTAGAATGACCATTTTAACTCGTAACTGAGACTTTTTAGTGGTAATTAACCAGTATTATAAATTGCTGTGGACATGTGTCTGACGCATTATTTTATCAGGGTATTATTTGTAAGCAGCTAGAGAACATGAGGACTCACATGTTGTCACATCATCATCACACACACCCGCAGTGCTGCTGTAAACAGGGAATTTTTAAACATCAGTTTCAGTGTATAACCTGCATCAAACCTGAGATTTCACATGCAGGGCAATACCTGATGACTTAATAGGCAGAATAGTAAATAACCTGCTATGCACTGTAATGTATTAATAGATTAATAAAACAAAAGCATAACTGAACCCTCGAGTGCAGAGAGCCCAGCTCGAGTTCAGGACAGCGTCCTCACTCATCATAGCTGACAGCGGATCTCCTATTTTTTTTATTCAGAAATAGCATCATGTCAACTTGCTGTCCTGTTAATTAGCAGCAGAGAAAATCTGCTCCATATTGGCACCCATGTCTTTGCAATGCAGTGATAGCGCCTTGCTAGCCTGTCTGGTGAACGTTCCAATTCAGGCGCGTTGACACCTGATGATGGGAGATGGTCTCATACAAGCGTCCACCTTCCTTTGGGTCATTGGCCTGTTAACAAGCTCTGTAGTTCTGTAGCAACATCTCAGCGTTACTCCTGCCTGCAGACCTGCTGTCCCTCTCACAAAGTGAACCTTAACTTGGTGTCTTCTTCTTCTTATCCCTGGTACATTACTCTGGCTCTTTACATTATGGCAGTGTAACTGTCATGACTTGATATTACTGACATGCAGCTCAAAAGCTTTGCTTTGGGTAACGGTTGAGTTTGAACTGTCAGATTTTGTCCTCCATTAACAAACTATTATCTCACCACCTGTGACTCACATACTCATCCCAATCCAGCCTAACTGCAACCCACTCATTACTACCCTGCACTGGTTGAATTTCAAAAAACCTTCTGGAACAGTGATTTTACATTTTGGTATTCGCATGTATTATACTGGTTTTCTTTGGTGTTTATGGTAATGTCACTGTTATTGGTGGGTAATTGGTGCTGGTATTATTCATCGTTGTCGCTTCATGATGTACACATGGAAACTGATGGTGGCGGTGCTGTCTCCTCCTTCAGCACCACGGACAGCACCAAGAGTGTATTGTCTCGAGATGTAGATCTTCAATTGAAGATATTTTTCTTTCTGGATTAATCGGCCATGTCTTGATCTGTTATTTCATCCGTGAAATATCAGCAGCTGGTTGAAAAAATAACCCTCAGTTTAAAAAAAAAAATGAATTCAAAGTACTTGAAATGTGATTAGTCCAAAATATGACCTGACTCATGTCGATGCTTAAAAAGGATAAACGAATTGGACGTAGTGTGTGGTGTTTTTACTGACGCGGGTCTATTTCTCTGGAACACCTGGATCATTTCCTCTGGAGTGTTGTTGTTTGTGCACCGTCACCATCTGCAGGGCCTCCTTGTTTTTACTGGTTTGGGTTCCAGCTTGAATCATGTAAATAGACTTTACTGGAGAACAAAGAGTCTAGGGAATTCCCAGTGAGCTGTCCCATTTGAGCAACTGGAGAATGGTCTTTTAATAATTGAACCTAACATGTTCACATTCACACAGCACAACCTGCTCGCTTAAGCATTAAGGAATCACCGCTAGTTACAAAGCAACGTGATAAATGTTTAATGGTATTAAGTCTTGGTCGAAAGGTTCTCATACTGTTTGTTTTTGTGATGATGCTTCAGGATCAGGTTGGTTTGGAGGGAAAAAAGTGTTTCTTATTCGCCAAGTACTAAAGCGATTTAAAGCAGTTCTGCTGGAAGGACTTCATACAGTAATTTGTGACTCCAAAATTGAAATTTACACAGCCAGTTGTCAGGAGCAGGAATATTAGAGGCAGCGAGGTGAATAGATAGCAGACCATCAATCTGTCTGTTATTAGTAAGTGATACGGAACATTTTTGGAGTAAAAGCTGATTGTGCTTTTGTCACATTGATACATGGACAAACCCCCAGCCAGATTCATCCCCCAGGATGAATATCTTTGTAAAGTATTATTGGCTGCCAGCAAGAGTGCCATCACTGAAGAGGATGCAAAAAACCCCACCATCAAAGGCTGACTGCATTGTAATTTTCAGTAAATTATGATAAATCTATGTCTGAGTCATATATTAAATCCGTAGGATGTGACTTTGGTTTAACCTGGATCCCCCCCCCCCCCCAAAAAAAGCAAATGAATTTGTCTGTCCTCTTAACCTGAGACACTAAAAGCTCATCATCTCATCACCTTCTGACAGTTTTAAGCCACCTTTCATCCTCAGTCACCCTCCTGCCATCTGCAGTCTGTAGTTCCAGTTCCTCTGCTCTCTTATTGCACCGCTCTCTTTCAGACCTGAACCTCATGGTTGTGGAGGTGGCTCTCAGCCGGGTAAGGCAGAGTCCCCCCTTCCAGATCAGGACGAGGAGATCCTGGGCTCTGACGATGATGAGCAGGAGGATCCCAATGACTACTGCAGGGGTACGTTGTCTCTCAGCTGTATTTCTTTTCAGGTGTTGGTGGGGTGGAGGAGCTGAACAAATAAAGATGTTGTCTTCATATTTTGATACACAAAAATCCCTCAGCAATTATCGCACCCTCCTGCTATGTGAAAATTGCCGTTGGCTGTACAACAATTTTGATTAAACTTTGATGAACTGTGCAGCCCCGAGTGTAAATTCATATGAAGCCTGACTGTTACAGAGAATTTCAGCATGAAACCACCAAAGAACGTTTCGGAGTTCATTTACATTGATGTCTGTCTTTATACAGGAGGATATCACCATGTGAAGATCGGCGATCTTTTCAACGGCAGATACCATGTGATCCGTAAACTGGGCTGGGGGCACTTCTCCACTGTGTGGCTGGCCTGGGACATCCAGTAAGTCCCGCTCCTCAACTTGATCATTAAAGTTAGAGGAGGAGGGTTACTCACATCACATGTGTTTGGCCTTGTAAGCAGGACTTTGGGAATGCCCCGAAGGAATTCCTTCAAAATCAGCAAAAACAGCAGGCTGATGTATGAAACTGGGGAGGCAGTAATTCTAGTTCCCAGCTAATGAGTCTCTCAGCTAGTCATCAGCATGCTTCTGTGAAATATATATTCAAGTATAAGATGAAGTACTTTTTAATGCAGTGAGGGCCTTAACTAGCATTTACTATCCATCCTTGTTTTATTTGATGTGAGAATTGGATCTAAACAGTTGAAAGTCTCCTCTGCACCGCCTTTGAGACTGAGGAGGAGCTGTGGCAGCCCCCACTGCTGGTTAATGACATCAACTGAGGAACTGAACATACGTTCACGTCACTTTGTCGCTAAAATGCGGTGGTTTAAGCAAAACGTGTTTAAAGTTGGCAACATTGAGTCCTTCAATAGAGTGCAAAATCTAACGAGACCGTATTCCTGTGTGTATATTGTGCTTAAGTGCATGTACATACGGCAGAGATCTGGTTGGCAATCACAGACATTTTGTATCTGAAGCCATAGTTTGATGTCTTATCACCGGTGATAACTTGCTCCAGATCTTACTGCCCTTGACAAGCCGCGTCTGTAGAGCTCCTCAGTCCCCACTAACAGGCCCTGGTTGTGATTTCACCATGTCTGGTGGTTCTCAACTTACTGTGGACATTTGTCAGTAAGAGGTTTCAGGTGCATTTTAAAGGTATCAACTACAGCATGTGAGATGCTGAGCTTGAAGTTATTAAAGTCTTTAAACATGTTTTTTTTTCCTCTCAGGGAGAAGCGCTTTGTAGCCATGAAGGTTGTGAAAAGTGCGGAACATTACACAGAGACGGCTCTGGATGAGATCAAGCTGCTCAAATCTGTAAGCCACAATCATCCACACAATTTATTTTCATTTTACATTCCTACAGCGGCTCATCCAAGTGTGTGTGTGTGTGTGTCTGTCTGTCTGTCTGTCTGTCTGTCTGTCTGTCCAGGTGAGAAACACAGACCCTGGTGACCCCAACCGAGAGAAAGTTGTTCAACTTTTAGATGACTTCAAAATTTCTGGAATGAATGGCACTCGTATCCTCTGATGACCAGGGAAGAAGAAGCATCTCACAATTATTTAATTATATTGATATTCACAAAAATGTCTGCTACATTTTTTATTTAAAATGTCTGATTTTTCATGTCTGGAAATGTTGTTTGTCATTATTGCTGAACCAGGTTTAGGTTGGACCTGCATTCCACAACTTACCTGCTTATTCTTCTCTCGTTGTTGTTGTTGTTATTGATGTCTGATTGTGATGGATTGGATATATTGATTGTACTCACTCAGACTGCATCGTTGTCAGACATTAATTGAAAACATTTCACATTTGGAGATGTATTTAGGTAGACCAGAGTTAGAAATGCTTTAGAATGGCTTTAATTTGACCTCAGATCATGCTTAGGAACCCTGCTTCCTACAGAGTGGTGAAGGATGAGACTGACCGGCCATGTTCTGACACCTGGTATCCAGGTTGGTGTCGGGGTCTCGGCTGGATGAGCCCACGTGACAGTTTATATATGCGTTTCCACAGTGTTTAATACAAATGTTTGTGGCTGCAGCTGCCGTGGAAAGGATAGTTTGCACAAACAGAGGAGATGACCTGACGTCTAGAATTTGGAGGGGACACGTCCCCTCAGTCCGCCTGGGATGTGAGCCAGAGTTCTGCCAGACACTCTAAATTGTCAGCAGCTATGATGAGATAGAATCTGAGTGCGAGTCATCCGGCAGGCTAAAGTCTACTTCAATCTTATTACACCCCCAGATTCACACCCTGCTCTATTTGTGGTTCACAGATGTTCCGTGCACAACACTGTCTGCTACGTCACTGACTCCCATTCTCTCCCTAGCTCGGTTTCCAGCACACTATTTTTTATGCACATCTAGAAATATTGCATTGGGAAAGCTGGAGGGAAATGGCCAGATTTTAAAAACAAACAAAAAAAACAAGTGAAAGTTTACCATGAGGTAACAGTTGTGTTCTCTGGCAGCCTACCCTGGCATTAAAGTTAACTTGTCTGTTTTTTAATGTTAAAGTGTTGACCACAGTAGAACCACAATATGGATATTCATGTTTACAGACTCCAGTCTACCGCAGGCTGAGGCGCAATAAAGAAGCCCTGTGCTGTTTGTCCTTGACTTTGAATTTCATCAGATGTGTGTATGGTGTTTGAGGTCCTGGGATACCACCTCCTGAAATGGATTATCAAGTCCAACTATCAAGGTCTGCCGCTGCCGTGTGTTAAAAGCATCATACGACAGGTACTTGAAAGCTGCGCCTGATGTGTTGATGACCCAGTACATTATTGTCAGCAGTGCTACACCCTAACTCTGATCTGTCTTTGCATCACTGCAGGTTCTGCAGGGTTTAGACTACCTCCACACCAAGTGCAAGATCATCCACACCGACATCAAACCAGAGAACATCCTCCTGACTGTCAATGAACCCTACATTAAGAAAATGGCTGCCGAAGCAACGCAGTGGCAGAAGACTGGCGCCGCTCCACCCTCTGGCTCTGCAGGTCACAGCATTTCTCCTCTCAGCAAGTTTAATGGTTTGATCGACATTTTGCTGACAACCGAGCTTTTGCTGTTTTTAGAGTTTTCAGCACATTCGTGGGCTCTCCAGCATTTGACAGGTCACATACGTTATGGTTCAGTTCTCAGATCCGCCACTCTCTTTGTAATCTTTAAACCTGAGGACTGTGATTTTGAAACATGGGGAAGTGTCTAAAAGAAGGTTTTGTAGCCGTGTGTCACTATGAGTCACCACTGGAAGGGTTATGGAAATTAGCAGCTTGTTCAGAGGAGGGTGAGTGTGTGTGTGCGTGCGTGCGTGCGTGGGGGTGGGGGGTTGCAGTTGGTACAGCTCGGTGTGAATCACTGCTAATTATAGAGAGGTGCTGGGGATGCCACATGTCATTCACTCGTGTAATCTTCCTCTTATCCCCTCTCCAACAGTGAGTACAGCTCCAGCACCCAAACCTGTAAGTTTACTGAATTTTGTAACCAAATCTAGTGAGAAGGGGTGATGGCGCTTTCATCTTTCCTTTTCTTCTCGGTCCCCAAGATGGGCAAAATGTCAAAGAACAAAAAGAAGAAGATGAAGAAGAAGCAGAAGAAACAGGCGGAGCTGCTGGAGAAGAGGATTCAGGAGATGGAGGGAGCAGCAACACCTGAAGGAGGAGAAGAGGAGGATGACGAGGAGACGACAGAAACCACTGAAGACACCGCCTCCTCTGCCACCATGTCCACGTCTGCTACACTGCAAGACATCGTCAGCAGTACCACTACAGGTGATGCACCGGACTGTTTACCTTTTCATTTCAATATTTTGAATAAAGTTATTGTTGAAGGAGTAATGGAGGACTCAAATCATTGACTCAAACTCCACTCTGCTGCAGACTTGACTCCTGACGAGCTGCCCCAGCAGACGCTGGAGGGAAATGAACGGCGAGAGGACGCAGCTGAGGAGGAGAACAGGATGGAAGTCAACTGTAACGGCCACACCTCCCTACCGGAGAGCGAGGCAAGCCCAGAGAGCCAGGTACACGGGACCAAGCAGTCTGCAGAGGAACTGGAGGACCAACAGAATGCGAACCAACCGGAAAATAGCTCCTGCGACACGTTGTGTAAGAAAGACGACCATCAAGCGTGTAACGGCTCATTCAGGGACGCTGAAATCCATCTGCAGGAGCAGCCTGCCTCCGTCAGCCCAGACGCCATCACTGTGGAGCTCCAGGAGGAAGACAAGTTGGAGAAGAAGGAGGAGGAGATGGACATGCAAGGGGAGAACAAAAATGGCGCTGAAGAAAAGGACGATGCTCAAAATGGTTGGTTAATAACAAATCGCCCCCAATATCTCAGTTTAACCTTTTTTTTCTTATTTGCTCATTCAAGTTTGCTTTGTAGGTCCAAAATAATCCTTGAAACATCCTAAATTTAATAATTAATATAAGGCCTTACAACTAAATAGTCTTGTTTAGGTCTTAATTTATTTCAGCTATCCATTTTTTCATTATTTTTGGGGGGTTACATCTTAAGTCACACTCTGTAAAGCAAAAAGGCTGTACTGAAAAAGTACTGTCACCTGCCTTCCTTTTGACAAACTGCAGATGAACCTCACGGTGTCGAGCAACCACAGTCCTTCACAAAATCACATTCATATTCCTTGTATTTATAATTACCTGTATTAATTTAATAAGAAAATATTTGTGCAAATATCATTGCTAAATTTTCTTTCCAGTAAATCTTAAGAGCTTTAAAAAGAATTAAATTTCAGCATGTCTCGTTTTGTCAACTGTTAGAACAATGGATTCGTCCATTTTGCTTCAAGAACCGAGTGACGGTTGGGTTTCAATCAGATGTGAAATCTTTGAGTTTGAACTGAGGCTTTCATATTTCACTCTTTTTCATATTTGATTCAAACTGAATATATGAAAATATATACCAGCATGCTTTAGTTGGTACATCAGTGTATCAACGACTGGCTGCATGTGAGCCTTGTTTGTTTTAATCTATCAACCACCTCCACTAAGGTGGGGGTGACTGTGTTATATAACACCTCCCTTCCTCCCTCTCTGTAAAGTAACAGTATCAAATATTGATTCATATTTGTGATATTTTTTCCCATCATTCCCTCCTTCTGTCCCCTAGAAGCATCAGGTTTGTTGATAAACCCTCTGGAGCCTCTCAACGCTGACAAGGTGCAGGTTAAGATCGCTGACCTGGGCAACGCCTGCTGGGTGGTGGGTTCACGTATACCTCAGCACGTTTTCTTAATCGACTGATTTATCACCTTCAAGAGTTTCTGCGTTGCCTGTCAGACCTTCTAAATGGCAGTAAAGGAAAACGCTGCCTTCAGTGTTGATGATTCTCTCTCTGCCTCTCCAGCATAAACATTTCACAGACGACATCCAGACACGGCAGTATCGCTCACTGGAGGTGCTAATAGGGTCTGGCTACAGCACACCTGCAGACATCTGGAGCACAGCCTGTATGGTAAGTACGCGCGCGCACACACACACACACACACACACACACACACAGTGTCTCCTTATAATATTGCCCCCTTCATTGGTTCCTCGCTACCCACTGATGTCGAAGCCCTCTATGGGTCAGAAGTGGAGTTATTAATATTCCTGTGCTGCACTGAGATTCACGACCATGAAACCTTGTCGTCACAGCAGTATGATCGCTGTGGTCGTCCCTGCAACATAAACACTCTTTGTTTGTAGCCTTGAGAGCTTTCAAACTTGCACACAAGTTGGATTTCAACCAACCAGCTCACTGTAGACTTGAGCATTCAGCCAGTGGTCAGCTGCTGTATAGTTCCATCAGAATGATGTGTAAAATATCCTCAGTCTCCAGTTCTGCACTTTTCAGATGTCCCTGAGCTGTTGGCCCTCAGCCTCAGATGTATCCGTGCAGCTTGGAGGACAATTTATTTTGGTGGAAACCAGGTCGTTGCTCCTGGCCTATCTCATCACAGCTGGACGGAGACTTTGTTTGTGTTTTAACTTATCGATCTGCAAAGTTCAGATGTGCGTATTTCCAATTTTACTGGTCTTGCTTGGGATTTACAAGGGTAAGTAAGTGAGTCATAGCTGGGAGTGACTTGAGCAGTCACAAAAACACCAACTGACCATCTCTTTTCAATAGTGGGAAGAAAACAAAATTATTAATTGGTGAAAAATGCTGCAGCTACAACAGGCTTTTTTAATCTTGTGGTCAATCACCGTGATATGAATCAGCATGTCAATCAAAGAGCTGCTTTTTCATGACCAATAACTGACTCATACTGTAGGTCTGTAGTCAGAGGGGAGCACAAACACACCGCCATCGTTAGGACACGAGGTCTGAGAAGTCCCCCAGAATGAGCCGGATTTTGAGGGATTCATCTTGAGGGGTATTTAAGCCTCTCATGTCTCTGTTTTTTTCCCTTCAGGCCTTTGAACTTGCCACTGGAGACTATCTGTTTGAACCCCACTCTGGTGAAGATTACTCCAGAGATGAAGGTCAGTTTTCACTTCCCTGCAGTTAGCGATCCTTAAACTGTAAGCTGGACTAATAAATTTTTTAAAAATCTGTTAAAAAAAATCAAAACAACTCGGACTGGATTAGTTCTGACCATCTTCATCTGATAAAAATCTAGTTTGTCTCCCTTCAGCTCATGAAAAAGTTATTTGAATGCACTGATTCTGTCCCCCCCTCTCTCTCTGTAGATCACATTGCTCTGATTATCGAGCTGCTCGGTAAAGTTCCCCGCAAGCTGATCTTGGCAGGCAAATACTCCAAGGAGTTTTTCACCAAGAAAGGTAAACAGGCCCGCCTCGCCACCAGCTGTCTGCTGCTTCTAGAAATCCAGTACATCCCTGAGAAAGATCAGGTATTTGGTGCAGAAGTTACTATTCCTGACGGAGCACCTGATGGCTCCAGGGAGCTGCCATCTGCTCCGTTTGAGGAGGGAACTTTCATTTCAAGCTCATAATGGTGGTGCAGAGGATTTAGCCAAGTCCAAAGTAATCCAGGTCAAGACGACATTTTCTTATCATCAGAGCCAGCAAATTTCAGGTCATCAATTGAACTTGAAGGGTAATGATTGATCTGGTACAACTGTGAGTGAAATGATTTGCAGGTTCTCTGGTTTTGAGTCAAAGGTTTACACGCATTCAGGTCTGGTTCATTCAGAGACCCGGGACTCTTCTGGAGATGGTGGGTCAGGGAGAGTCCGTCTGTCTTGGTCTTCTTTGGACCAAGTGGCTGAAGGACTCAAGCTGCATTCTTTTCCGTCCAAACCTGCGCCGACACTCCGACTAATTACTGATCAAGACGATCTGGAAAATGAACGGGGTTCTCATGCATCCCCAGCCTGTGCCCGAAGCCCATTTGTTGGAAACTGAACCGAGCCCAGAGGTCATTCTAGGTGTCAAGTCAAGCTCTGATCCCCTCTGCTTGATCTGTGCCATGGTTACCAGGAGGGGAAATAAGTTTTGGTAGCGACACTATCTGAGCCTGAAGGAGCGAAACATTGAGACATTCACAGCCTTTGTTGTTGATGTGCAGTCACGGCAGGCCGTTACAGCACTAATGTGGCATGTCTGGGTTGGGGGGGTTGCTCTCATAATGGTTAAAAACAAGACCCATGAATCACTATTGGCTAGTGAGAGTCAAACTATACAAACAGCCTGGTGACAGTGAGTATTTTGACAGGCACAATGGACAAACTGAAATATATTTTCTTGCCTTTTGTCCCAGGCGACCTGCGCCACATCACCAAGCTGAAGCCCTGGGGTTTGTTCGACGTGTTAGTGGAGAAGTACGAGTGGTCCAAAGAGGAAGCCCACTCCTTCAGCAGCTTCCTGCAGCCCATGCTGGATCTGGTGCCAGAAAGGAGGGCCACGGCGGCCCAGTGCCTCCTGCATCCGTGGCTCACATCATAGGGGCCCTTCACCTGCACAGCGCCATCTGTAGGTCATGGAAGGAGATTTTGAAGATTCTGGGCTTGAAACACACTCATGTCTGCTGGAGCCTGTGACTGCATCGTGCCTGTGATATGCTTGTCATGGCCCTCAGATGCTTCCTGCACGTTTTTGGGTTGTTTTTCTTGTTCTGTGGGGGTTTTGTTTTTTACACAATAAATAGACTGCTGCTGATATTGAATCATACTGACAGAAGGAACCCAGGATCTTCTTCCCACATCATCACTCTTTTCTTTTTCTCTGTTCTCCAGCTCTTGTTTTTGCAGCACATGACTTTGTCAGATCTTGGGGTACTTTTAGATTTAATGAATGGACTTTTGGATGTAAAAGGAAGTTGCACTCACTTCAGAAACAGCAGAGGAGAGATGTTCATTGCCATCGAAACTACAAACCAGTGCTGTTCAGATCGCTGATGAGCCAAATCTGTGTCCAGTCTCGCTTGCCAACTCTCGTGTTAGCCGTGCCAGCTTTTTTTTACCTTTTGGCCGTCAAAAGTGGGCAAAATGCTTTGATTTAATAACTGCGTACTACTACCAGGCATGACCAGAGGCTAATATTGGCACTGCTTCATGTGCTTCATCATTTAAGAAGTACCTCTATTTGTGTACAGGCAGGAAGTTCGTAGTTTCACCAGAAGTTGTTTTGAGCTTGGCACAATATAATGTGAACATGCAGATCCCTTCATTCTGCTCATACTTGACCACCCCTGCTGCCAGACCCGGTAGAGGAGCCTCCACATGATTGACCTCACACATTTCTGAGGTTCCAGTGGGTACGGACCGTACCAAAGAGTTTCCCGTCATCGTCCCTCTCTGCAGCATGAGCTCTCTACCGCGTCCTCAGGAGACTCTCACTAGTGTAGACGGCTGGCTGAAAGGTTTGGGCTTTTTTCTGTTGTTTTGTACATACATTTGGGAAAAGTATCCAATAATGTTGACTTTTAACAGGATGAAAGTTGATTGTCTTCATAGATGCTGTAAATGCTTTCGGTTCCCTCAGTGATGCGGTTTTTCTACAGGCTCCTGTTCTCTCCATGTCTCCCCTGTTTTTCTGTAGTAAATAAGAATTAAAAAAAAAAAAAGATTAAATCTAGTTTGTGTCTGCCTGATGAATCGTCAATGCTGGGTAGCAACACAGGATGATAACCAAGAAGAAAAATCGTGGTTAATTACAGAGAAAGTAACCTTTAGTTCTCTCCGTGTGTCACTGAGACGCCTTTAGACAGAAGATTATGATTGAAGTTGACTAACTTCTGGTGTCTGTCATGTTCATTTCTTGCTAGTAGATGTTTTCGTGAAATTTCAGCACAGTAATCTCATGAGTTCTGGACTGTCACTGCGACTCTTGGTGAGCGACATCCCATAAGATCATCCTTTAGATTGGTGCTGGAGGAGAAAGGAAATGCATCGGCATATCAAAACTTACAACTGAGACTTGCAATTATATACAGCAATTGACCTGAACACTGTAAAAAAAAAATAGAAAGGATGTAAATATATTCTAGAATTCTGACATTTTTCCGTGGATTTTTTTTTTTATAATCTATACCGAGACCTGTTGTTTCTGAAAGGTGAAAATAAGTTTCAATTGATCAGATGAAGTTTCCTGTGGAATGCGATGCTCATCTGTTGGATTATCTGGCATGATTTTCCCTCCCTGTGCAGATTTACAAACGCATCCAGATTGAAAATATTCTAAATTACTTGGTATTTGTCCCTGAATCACACAGCTCTCCAAAAACGCTTCAAATTGTCCTCAGGTGCGTCTTCTCCTGTCAACATTTTTAGATTGATAATAAAACCTTAAAATGTGGTTAAGCCCACTTCACGCTGGAGCCTCAGTGGTATTTAGCCAAGCCCTTTGTTGTTCGAGCAGTTTTCAATAATGGGCCTTGGGAGGTTTTTTTTTCTAGATTTTAATTGTGAAAGTTTGAAATACGTTTGAATTCCCAAAGTCAGCTGTTGTCAAGTCTTTCCTCTTCGCAGGTCTCAGGCGTTATCTGTTGATGAGAGAGAGAGACAGTCGACAAGAGTTTTTCATTTTGCTCTCCCACTCTAAGACTCTTAATACCCCCCTCCCCTCCCCACACACACACACACACACTCTGCTACCTTTCTCCTCAACCTGGAAGTCCTCAGGCAGCAGGTTATCCTGCCGGCTGCCCAGGCTGAAGGCCAGGAAGGAGAGGATGAGCGAGTCCATGATGCTGATGATGGCCAGGATGTAGGCCCAGCGTACTGTGCAGTTGCCCAGGGTGTACTTGTCGGTCCGCTGGCCACACATGCGCTTTACCTCCTCCGAATCCCAGCCGTCAGGATATATCATACAGCCAATCACCATGCAGGTGCCTGCCCAAGGAGAGGGAGGCAGAGGAGGGTCAACAGGCTGCAGTCTGTCCATCACTGAGGTGCAGTCAAGATAGAGCAAGTTAGTTTCTGAATGCACTGCAGTGGGAGGAACATTACACACACACACACACACACACATATCAATTACCAAATAATACTTTCCAGGGACCTGTTAGAGTCTTAAAGAGTCTTAATGGTTCGAGGACGTGAATAAATTCAAACATTCATTCACAAAACTTTTAAAGATTTTGAAACTTTATAGGTGACTGAATAAGGCCTTACTCATACTCTCTCTCTCACTCACTCACTCACTCAAACAACAAAGCTGCTCGGCCAGCCGGCTCCAGGTCCTCAGAATGCTGCATGAGGAGCAGTGTGATCTATCAGCTGAACCGGTAAAATATTAGCGCTCTGATTATTTTTTTGTTCAGCTTTTACTTTTAAATGTTGTCACACACACTTTTTCATTTGATACCTGAATTCCAGATTAAAGTGCGTCTTAGACATCCCAGCACAGAGTGATGGTGAGTCCTCATTACAGGATTACCGTGTATTTCTGCCGTACACTGACATGACAGCAGATGTGAGGGATAAGAAGTGAATGTATAACAGCACACATCCAGGTTTCTCTTGTTCCTTCTTCCAGGTTCACCTGCTCGCAACCTTCCTCCTGGCGCCCCCACCACATCACGTCTAATGACACTTGGGGATCGTGTTGATTCCTACTTTTACTTGACCAGAGCTCCGGTCCCAGTTGGCAGCGATGAGACTTTCGACTAGATTTTATGCCCATAAAACAACACGGGGCCCAGTAAATTAAAGCAATACTTCGTCCAAAGAGTTTATTTTGCCTTTCAAGTGCAAATAATCACTCACAAAGACTTATTTCCCTCCTACGTCACTTCTTTGTAACTCCAGAATGCAGAAAGAGCCAGCCATGTATATTTAGCTTGAAGCTAATCCCAACTGATTGCTAGCACCAGCAATAAAACAGCAGAATAACAAACGCAGCATCAATTTACAAACTCTCAAGCACATGGGCCACTACAAACCACGTCTTCACCACCCTGCTGTTGGCTCCATAATCCACCAACGCTTTGACTTGAACCAGAAAACCTGAGCTCCATTCAGTTTCCCATTCTGGAGTCACAAACTGGAGATGCTCATTAGCGAGCAACTGAAAGGCAAGCGCACTTTTTGGCTGAAGTCTTGTTGAAGCTTGAGCTCTGAGTTCGTGGTGTGATCCCTGTTTTATTTCTATATTGTTTTAGTTTTTTTGTGCAATGCATTTTATTTTGGTTTGGTTTTTGTCAGTGAAATTTTCATCTTGGATTTGACTTTAGCACATGACTCAAATGTGAATGAGGTGTCAGTCCTTTTCTGTGTGTGTGTGTGTGTGTGTGTGTGTGTGTGTGTGTGTGTAGGGGGGGGGGTAATTTGAGAGAATGAGTGAAGTGTAAAGTTTGCAAGAATCCAAATGATCTTCGTGTCATTCCTACTTAGTACTAGTAGGACAGTAAAGAAATATTCGTGATACTCATTGTATGTGCAGTACATATTCGGAGATAATCCATGGATTCGTCTGAAGCTTGACGTTTTCCGCTACATTTCCAAGTAAAACTTAACGCCCCGCTCACTGGAGGCCAGCTGCATCCAGGCGCAGATCTTGTAGACGCTTCCCGCGTTGCAGAAGAAGAAGAGGCTGAAACACACGATGCTCCCCACCACCAGCAGCATGGAGATACCCACGAAGAACATGGCGGTTTTGAAGGCTCCGGACGGGATAGAACCGAAATCCAGCGCGCTCCCCTTACAGGTAAGTTCCGAAGTGAGCGCGTTCCCGATGCAGTAGTGGAAGAGGCCGAAGTAACCGGCCTGCGGGGTGTTGACGCTGTCTCCTATCCAGTAGGGCTGAATGAAGACCACCACGGTGATGACGGCGAAGGTGATGGTGAACACCGTCCACAGCACCCCCATGGCCCGGGCGTTACGCACGTAGTTGGTGTGGTAGATTTTGGCCGCTTCTTGAGCGGGCAGCATGGCGACTGACAGAACCTTATTGGGTCCGAAGCTGGTCAATAGTTAAAGCGATTTGTATTTCCTAACAGGTTCTACCCAGACAGGCATTTGTAGCCAGAAGCTGGACCGTCTCACCCTGCGTCCTCCACTTCCTTCTCCACTGAGTCTGAGCGCGGTGGAACCTCCTGCCTCCTCTCCATGTTCTAAATGATTCATGGTGAAATGATCCGTGGAGCTGAGTGACACACACTTTACAGATGGCGACATGGTCTACTTTCACTCATAAGATCAGATTACTTCATCACTTTCACTCTTTCGTAGGTTTTTGGAGGCACTCCGGGGCGAAGACCCTGTTATGTTTGCTGGGCACAGCAGAGCAGTAAAACACTATCCAAACAACAACAAAAAAGAAGTAGATAGGCATGTAGGGGTGGCAAAATCTACTATTTATCCACCAAAACACACAAAAGGAAAATCACAAAAACATACTGTTTTTGAAATGTTTTGTCATTATTATTATTATTATTATTATTATTATTAGGGCCTGAGCGCGGAGGCACTCCGTGGCCAAGACCCTATAGTGTTTGCTCAGCACACTACAACACTAAAAACCCTAAAATGACATGCATTGACCTGTGGGTTATGGCCCAGCACGCTTCCACTGCACCTCTCTGCTCTACCATTTACTGACAGGCCTTGCTTTAGGAGAGCAGGATCGTGAAGAGAGCAGGAATTTGAGTTTTGGATGTTTCCCAGTGTGGCTCTGAAGCAGGAGGTCTTGTAGAAACAGGGAGTGACCTGACACCAGCTGCCTCATGGAACAACGGTTCATTCACCTATGGTGTGTCCTAAATCACATACGTCCATACTGCATACTTAAAATTTTGAGTCTACTCAACTCAAAATGGAGACAAGTAGGCGAAAACTGAGTATGCAAAAGTACCTGGATGACGTACTCAGATCGGTCAAGATTTTGAGGATGTGACTGTGGAAACTGGCCTATTGATAAAAATGGTGGCGGGCAGCTGAGGTGAGAGTCGGTTGACACTGACTTGTATAGAGTCATCTTTATATTTAATAACAGGGACAAGTTTGAAATTCTGTGTGGACACTGGTTTGAAAAAATTAAATGACTTGTCACCAAAATGTTTTGCTCAAGAAATCACACAAATAAACTCTACAGACCGTTGCATCTTCAGCCAATAGAAGGAGGACATCGCGTTGTTGGCGCCAGCAACCCCCCCTCCCAAAAAAGGGAAAAGGACCCCCCACTCACCCGAGAGGCCCATGCCCGCCTGCCGGGGTGAGCCGAAGGCACCCGCGTCCGGGACCCACCCCTGCGTGTTGTGCGTGGGAGTGTGATTGTTAGGATGAGGATGACTAGAATGTAGTTAAAATTGGGGGAGGCACCCAGGGCATGGGAGCCCCGCCGGTTGCAGACGGCAGAGTCTCCCAGTACATCCCCATGCACGCCACCAAGCCCTCGATGTCTACTATGTGATTAAAATTGGGGGGTCAAGCCCCTCAAGGCCTAGTGTCACATGAGATGTGGTGTGAGGGTCAGAGAGGCGATAAAAGGGGCCGAGGAATGGGCCGGACCCGCAGGGGGCCAGCTTCCAGACCGGCCCCACTGGCCACCGCCGCAACCACCCGACAGGGAGTCTAGCCTACCTGGTCCAGGGGTCAAACCGGAGCGCCAGTGGGCACTGTCTGGACAAATCATACACTGACACCCCTGACCTAACTCCAACAGGATGTCCACAATTTGGACACAAATGTCCAATTTTGGACAATTTTGTGCCCCGAACGCTTTCTCCTCCTAGGGCGTTAATGGTATCGCTTCCAAAACTTAATACATGACTCTCCTAACTCTGCTGATCAACAGTTGTTAAAAGTTTTTATATCACTCACTCGGTTTCCATTACAATGGAAACCAATGGGGAACCTGTCTCCTCTCATGGTACATACTCTCAAACACTCGCTTCTCACGTCTAAACTAAAACTCACACAGCTTCAAAAAACACACCACTGGATTTCTGACAAAAATCCCTACAACAACATGGTATTATATTCCACTTTTGACCAACATATGCAGAGTTATTTCCCACAGATTTCATACTTATACCGTTGGATTCGGGACGACTCCTGCGACCCAGCCAGGGGGGCACGGAGATTCAGGCCCTAACAACGCTGCTTGCAGCTTTAATTTTATCAGCTGATTGGTTCATTTATTCACCGATGTTTCCTTGAAGAATCAAAAACAAAACCAGAAGTTTCATTCAAAGAAGTTACTGGAGCTCATTCATCTTTTCTGCACACAGGAAGCTGACTTGCTGACTAAAATCAAGCGTTCAATCAGAGTGAATTCATTAGAGGCGCACAAAGTAAACGTTCTGTCCCGTCTGTTCTTCGGCTCTTCTGTCCCTTCTAGCAGCCCACCTGTCCATCCTTCTGCATGAGCGTCCACAGGTCCAGGACGTCTGCACCACACTGACCTGCCGCCTGGACACACGCCTGAGCGTACTGTCCCGCTACGGCGTTGTGGCGATTCAGAGGACTCCCTGGGAGACACGTACGCAAGCTCTAATTATCTCTGCAGGTTGATGTGTGAGCCAACAAGGACGGAACATGCTCAACCTTTCAGAACGCACTCCTTCTCCCAGGCTGGCTCGTGGAGAGGAGGAGGGGTGATGAAGATGATTTTATCTACCGATACTCCGGCAGAAGCCAGAAGCCTGGTGATCTCCTTCAGGTTCTCGGAGTACTCCTGCAGAGGAACATGCTGAGGGTTCTTATCTACACAACAGGAACATCAAAAGGAATGATCAGCTACAACGTCGCACCATGACACTTTTAACACAAGTAACACGCACACACTATTTTTTGGGAGAGCACATTTATACCAGCTGACCGCTAGTTAGCTTAGCACATCTGAATGGTAGTGGATGGTAAGTGTTAGCGTAGCTCTGTCATGCCTCATCAAATAGATCCGCTTCAGGGTTTTGTCTGTGCAGCAGCCATCATCCTCATCCTCTCAACAAAATCAATGGTTCTGTTTAGTAGGTGGACGTTTAGAGGCGCTGCACAAAATCACTGCACTGGTAAGAGGAGGTGGAGCTGCTGCCATTTTTGACAGAGGTTTAGTCATAAATCCCAAACCCAAAATAAGTTTCAATTCATTTGAAAGCCTGATTCTTGGTTTGTCTCGTCCAGCCTCTTATTTATTGTTGTGTACCGCCCTCCCGGTCCTCACTCTGAATTCTCAAGCGTTTATATCCAGTTTAGTCCTCAAATCAGATTAAGTCATTATTGTAGGTGACTTCAGTATTCATGAGGATGTTGACAACGACAGTCTGGTGCTGCATTTCTCTCTCTTCTAGACTCAATAGGTTTCCATCAGTCTGTTCATGAACCGACTCACCTTCACAACCACACCCTCCACCTCGTCCTGACGTATGGAACTGAAGCTGAACATCTAGTTGTATTTCCACAGAAGGCGCTTTTTATCAGACCATCAATTAATCACTTCTGAATGAACACTGATCAGCTACACTCCACTCAGGAAAACGGTGGTTTCCAGATGTTTATCTGATCAGGCTGTAGCTAGATTTAAGGAAGCGATTCCTTTGGCGCTAAGTTCAGTGTCATGTCCCATTGTTACAGAGGACACTGTGGTCAACCTTCGTCCCTCCCAAAGTGACCATTTCATCGATAGTGCAGCAGGCACCTTAAGAACAACTTTGGACTCAACTGCCCCACTAAAAAAGAAATCTATGAATCCAAGGAAACAAGCACCTTGGGACGATTCAGAAACCAGACAGCTGAAACAAAAACCCCAGAAGTTAGAGAGAATATGGCGCTCCTCCAAACTGGAGGAGTGTCATATAATCTGGCAAGACAGCCTTAAAAGTTATAAGAAAGCCCTTCGTAGGAACACAAAAACAACCCCAGGTGCCTCTTCAGTACTGTAGCCAGACTGACACAGAGCCACAGCTCCACTGAACCAAGCATTCCTGTTTCCCTGGGCAGCAAAGATTTCATGGATTTCTTTAATGACAAAATTGTCCTTATTAGAGAGAAAATTCACCTCCTCCTGCCATCAGCTGACAACATGGCACCTACAACCTCAGAAGCCTTAGAGCCTGCTGGAGGACCAGACATACTCTTAGACAGTTTTTCTACTGTGAGCCTTCATGAGCTCAGTTCAATCATTTCCTCCTCTCAACCATCCACCTGTCCTCTAGACCCCATCCCAACTAAGCCTAACTAAGCTAATCCCTCGTTAGCTCCTCTCTCTTAGACATGATCAATGTGTCACTGTTAACTGGTTACGCCCCACAGTCCTTTAAAGTTGCAGAAATTAGACCCCTTCTCAAAAAAGCAACCCTGGATCCAGAAGTTTTGGCCAACTACAGACCAACATCAAATCTTCCTTTTCTCTCCAAAATTCTGGAGAAAGCACTTGCTAAACAGCTGTGACTTCTCCAGGTTTCAGGTTTCATCATAGCACAGAAACAGCACTAGTCAGAGTTACCAATGACCTCCTACTAGCATCATATGAGGGACTGGTCTCTGTGCTGGTCCTATTAGATCTTAGTGCAGCTTTTGATACCATTGATCACCACATCCTTCTACAGAGACTGGGACATGACATTGGCATTACAGGAACTGCACTAAACTGGTTCAGGTCATATTTACTAGGTTGATCTCAGTTCGTACTTGCTAATGATAAACCCTCGGAAACCACTGCGGTCACTTATGGTGTTCCACAAGGCTCTGTGCTTGGACCAGTCCTCTTCACCCTTTATCTGCTTCCTCTCGGTCACATTATTAGGAATCACTCAATTGCTTCCCAGATCCCGGGTGCTGCTGGAGGAGGCTGCAGACCTGAAGAGGCTCAACCTGCCACCCGTAGATCCACCTGCTCACGTCCCCATCTGTCCATCAATCTCTTCCCTTCTCTCTCTCTTTATCTCTGTCCAACTCTTTCCTTCTGCATATCTGTCTTCCTCCATTATCTGTCTTTGTCTCTGCCCCGCTCTCCTGCTCTCTTTCCCCCCAACCGGTCAAAGCAGAAGGCCGTCCCCATTGAGCCTGGATCTGCTCGACGTTCCTGCCTGTTAAAAGGAAGGTTTTTGTCGCCGCTGTTGCAGGATGTGCTTGCTGATGGAGAATTGTTGGGTGTAAATTGATTGAAGGAGTGTGGTACTAGACCGGCTCTCCCTGTAAAGTGTCATGAGATAACTTTTGTTGTGATTTGGTGCTATACAAATAAAATTGACTTGACTTGGTTTTGTCATGAAGGTAGTAGCAGTCGTATCCAAGTATCTGATCACACAATTACAATATCTCTCTAGCCCGAAATTCTTTACAAACCTATTTATATTAATAAAAGCCAAAAGTATTTCAAAGTAATTGATGACGTTTGTTGGAGCTATGCTAACACTTCCCATCCACCACCATTCATTGTGCTAAGCTAAGGGTGGGCCTTAGCTCCCCATATCAAGTATGCAGAGGACAACTTTGCCCCTTTCACACTGCACCAAAAACGTGGGTCAACACGGGTTTTTCTGCACTCTGTGGGTCGTGTTGACATTTTGACCCACATCGACCAACTCGCCAAGCGACTCGGGTATTTAGCGGCTCGGTTCGCCTGCAGTTCAGGAGAAGCATCAGAATGGAGTAAAAATGGAATGGATCCCACTTCAGTCAAAGATGGACAGCTTGTATCGTCCCGTGTTTAACGTCCTCTTGTCCCTCCTCAGAATCAAGAAATGCTGAACAACCTCGAGTCGGCGTCCGTGCGCATCGTCAAGCATCCTCAGCTTCCCTCCTCCTCCGCCGGCCGTACCGCGCCCTCCTCCCTACTCCCACTGCCTCAGCAGCAGATGAGCCGGGCAAGCGCTCCTCTCGGGGCCAGCAGCCCCCGGGCCAAGCTACGTCCCCACCCCGGACAGCGCAGGGGGGTTACGGATGGCCACCATCCAGGAGGTCACCAGCAGCGGCTCTCACCTGGGAGAGGAGGGCCAGCAGGAAGATTTCACAACCAGAGGAGCCTGATCGTCGGCTACGGGATCCTCCTACGAGGATCTGACCGAACAGACGCAGCAAGCCAGAGACCAGCGGCCCCTCAAGAGGCAGGAATGCTTTGACACCAAAGAGACAGAGTGCTGAATTCCAACCATCACAAGCACCCTAATGCTTCCGGGAACATGCACACACACGCAGCATTATGTGCATTTTTCTATTAAGAGCCGTGTCACTGGTCACATGTGTGTAACAGAGCTGATGAGGACACCAGTCCAAGGACCTGATCACCACTGTAGATGAAACAGATTACATGTTGCTGCAGTTAATTGAGATGTGATGTCATATTTTCATGTGCCATTGGTGGAAAAGCCTTTTTCAGTTCGGCAGGTGGGTCCCGGCCCATTTGGTAGCTTTGTCTCGGACCAGAACTTCAAACCATTACAATGTCCCCCACTGGCAGCCTGTTGTATAGACACATGTCAGGGCAACATAGTGCTACAATCCTGGTTCAGAACAGAGCGTCAGGTTAAAAGCTTCCATCTTGCTTTCCTTCACCCACTAAAAACCTCATATACCAAGTACTGTCTTTAATGGTCCAATATTTGTAGAAATGAATATTTATCATTAATATTAAGTGTATCTGTGTAGAAGGAAACATTTCTCTATAATACAGACTGATGATGATTGTTGTGTCCTGGATCTTTGTGTCATAGCTGCACTTGGAAGGAGTGTCCGTGTTCCTGGAGACTTGTTTTAGAAACCCCTTGACTGTGCCGTTTCATCATTGGCATGTTGAGGAGATGCAGGCTGGCGTGTTTAAGCATCCATCAGTTTTATGTGGACGATTCATACATGAGTACACAGGCAGTAAGTACATCACATATTTAATCATACAGAGGATTTTTCTGTTGGCAGAACCAATCGGGTATCATTGCTGGATTGTTAATAAAGAACAACAATCAAAAATAAAACATCTCTTTGAGATGTACTGAGTGACTGAGACATCTTTCACTGCCCAACAGGACTGAAGTCATTCAGTCGCTCCTGGGAATCTTTTCTCTCCGATTCCCATCAGCTGACTGACATCAAAAGGCTCTTGAGGAGCAGTCGTACTAAATATGTGATTGACATACTTCAGTTGGACCCCCAGTAATGACAACCACTGAACCTTCTCTGGTTTTGAAGTCATTTCTTCTGCAGCAAGAAGGGAACGTGGATAGCCGGTCCTTCAGGTTGTCCAACATCCTGCCTCTTGATATGCTGTGCATGTGCCATCTTGAATCACACGTCTCGCCGCTGTTGCCTGCTGTGTTTTAACTGCGACGAGTGACATGCTGATGTCTGCTGAGTGGACGTGAAGCGTTACCACCCAGGACTCACCTGTGTTTGTCTGTCAGATGAAGGATGTGTGGATTATTAATGATTCTATGCAGAGAAATGTTCTTGCTTGCATCACTCACATGCACCTGTTAATTAAAAAATAAACTTTATTGTGAAATCTGAACCTTTTACGCTTGTTCTCACCTTTGATGTAACAGGAAACACGACGTAGATGAACAGCGTGAGTGCAGTCCAGTGTCACGTGCTCAGGTGTCTGTACTACAAAGAAAGGTCAAGGGAAAAATAGATGAGATTCTAATCACAACTTTTTGTTCCCTACCACATGAAAATATTAGCATTTGCTTCTATTCCAGCGAGGCCTTTTAAATAATTGGTATGCAGAAGATAAAGTCAGAGAAACATCAATTTTTGTGAGTTAAGGGACCGCCCCAGGAAAGGAGGACCAAGAGTCTCCCCTGCTGCTGAGGACCAGTTCACCCGAGTCACCAGCCTCAGGAATCTCAAGTTAACAGCACCTCAGATTAGAGCTCAGATAAAAGCCACCCAGGGTTCTGGTAGCAGACACATCTAGACAACCACTGAGACTCAGAGGAGACTGAGCCGATCAGGCCTCTGTGGTCCAACAGCTGCTAAGAAACCACTGCTAAGGAAAAGCAACAAGCAGGAGAGATTCGTTTGGGCCAAGAAACACAAGGAATGGACATCAGACCAGTGGAGATCTGGGCTTTGGTCTGAGGAGTCCAAATTAGAGATCTTTGGTTCCACCTGCCGTGTCTTTTTGCGATCGATATTTTTTGTTAGAATGACACCACCTTTCAGACAAAATAATGGTCAATCTGCTGCGCTTTAATATTTGTTAAACCTCTCTTGATTATAAGCTGCTTTTGAGCAGGTGAGAGCAGCGTCAGCTACCATCGCCATGGAACCGCTGAAGCTCGCTGGCCAACCTTCTTCTTAGTCCAGACTTCAGGTGAGTGATTTCTGCTGCAACATGTCCATCATACAAAGACATTGTCCTCATCCTCCTCACTGGTCACAGAGCAGGCTGGTCTCAGGGCTGCTGGTGTCCACGTCCCCCCAGTAAGGCAGGATGAAGGGCAGGTGGGCTACGCGTCTCTCCAGCAGACCCCACAAGTGCTGGCTCACAAACTGGTTGCCCTTGTCAGAGAGGTGGAGCCCGTCAGACAGGTAGATGGTGTAGTCCTGGAGAGAGTCCACAGGCTGGATTTAGACAAAGCACAGGTCCTGAATATGGAGATTTCTTTCTTTCCACATGAAATAGAGGAACAGCCATTTATGGTCTTCAGTATACTGAGCATCACACACTCTTACATCTGGATGGAGACTTGTTTCCCCTGTATCTTCTTACATTTATTGAAATGGTCTTTTTTTTCTTCCTCAGAGCACCAAGGAAGCTTCCTCTCTTTATTTTGATCCAAAATGACTTCATGTCCATTAGAAGTAGCTTCTCTTGAGTCTTTTTTTTGTGTGTGTTTTTGATTCTTTATCTCAGTGGGTATCTTTTTTTAATCTGTTTATTTGTCATTTGCTCTTGTAATTGTAAATAATTGTAAAATAAAAAAATAACTATTCATTTATTAGTATCTTCCAGTTTGATTGGCGATGTAGAAATTCCTTCTAAAACACAGTTTTATAAACAACAGTTTCCATGTCTGACCCTCCCATTTCCCTCGGCCCAATCATTCGGGCCTGAGCCAGAAGGTACTTCAGGCGAAGACCCTATTATGTTTCGTAGTCAGAGAAACACAAAGTAAGCGCTAAAAGCAGTAAAAACACCCACTTAGGAGCATCACAGGCCTCTAAAAACATCACAGGAGGGTCGGGGGGGGGGGGGGGACGGGGGGTGAGGTCTCCCATTGAAACCAATGGTGGCAAAATTATATCTGAAATTGCTTCGTTTTACTATTAGGGCCTGAGCCTGAAGGTACTTCAGGCGAAGACCCTATTATGTTTGCTCGACACACTCGTTCTTTCTTTATTCCGCGAACTCTTTAACGCTTAATTTGACCACCTGAACATGCATGAAATTCGCTGAAATTTGGCACGCACTTCCCGTCTGGCGAAAAATTTAGTATTGAAAAAAAAAATTCCGCAAAAACTCAATAGCGCCACCTAGGGAGCCAAAAAACTAAAACAAAAACATTGGACCGCTATAACTGCTTGCACGAATGTCCCACAGACATGGGACCAACACCGTTGGACTCGTCTCATCAAGACGAAAAATTCATATGCTCTGACCTCTCACCTATCTACAACAGAATGTCCACAAATTGGACAAAACTGTCCAAAAAAGGACTTTTTTTACTCCCCGAACAAAATCGATCTCCTCCTAAGCCGTTAATGGCATGGCTTCCAAACTTTCACACATTACTCTCCCAACTGTGCTCTTCAAAAATCTTCAAAGGTTAATATACTACGCGCGCGGTTCCCATTTTATAAGCCGTCAAATTGGGGGAGACACATTTCACGCTTACAATGGAAGTCAATGGGGAGAGCGTGTCCTCTCAGGGTACATACTGTCAAACAAATGCTTCTCACGTCTACACCATACATCCCACAGCTTTTAAAAACACACCACTGTATTCCTGACAAAAATCCCTACAAAAATATAGTATTATGTGTCACTTTTGACCAACGTATGCCGAGGTATTCAGCTTTTACACACTACAATTCTGTTAATCCTCCGTTCTCTCCACTCTAGCACAGATGGCAGAGATTTGTTTACTGTAGTCATGGAAACCACAATTGGCGCTTCTCTGCCCTCATGTACATACTCTCAAACAAACACTTGTAGCTTCTAAACTAAAACACTCACACCTTCAAAAAACACACCACTGAATTCCTGACACAAAACTCTACAAACTGATGTCTTTACATTCCACTTTTGACCAACATATGCAGAGTTATGACTGTTTTTCACAGTAAAAGTGCCAAAATCCTCCTCTGCTCTCCACTCTGACACAGATGGCAGAGAGCAAGCAGAGAAGGGAGGGGCTCTTAAAGGGCCAGCTCTCAGCTCTGCAGTCACACTGTGCAGCGCACTGAGGCTCGTATCTCCTAAACTACAAGGCCTAGGGATTTGCCGATTACACCGTTGGATTCGGGCCGGTGTCAAGGACGCTGCCGCAGGCCGCGCGGGGGCTCAGGCCCTAACAACGCTGCTTGCAGCTTTAATTGATGATATATTTTGTTGTGCTAAAGTTTCAAAGATTTCCATACAGATGCGCATGGCATTGACGCACAGGACGGAGCTGATCCTGGTCCAGTCGATGCTGGTTAATCAGTAACCGAGGTCTGAGCGTTGCTGACTGTGACTGAGCAGGTGCTGAAGTCAGTACTAAAACATCTCATCTATGGTGGAGCCCACAGCAGCAGAAACCTGCACAGTGCAAGAAGTAGACTCCTCCCCTCCACTCCAAAACTCCGCCCAGGTTTGGTTGCACCTGACAGCCTGATAAGACTCACCTGGACAGGTGCTGAGGCAGGGAAGGAGTCTGCTGTTGCAGCCTCCAACTCTGGAAATTAGTCACAGACTGATCTGGGGTCTCTAGCATCAGCTACTTTTCCTTAATGATGTGTCAGCCTGTGTTACGTAATTAAATTATTGTTTATCTGCTCCAGTAATTACTCTGCAAAAAAAAAGAAAATTAAAATGGATGTGCAGCAGGGGTCTTTAGTTCAAACAGGATTACAACAACAGGTTTGTGTGGCGCCTCACATCAAAGTGAAATCATTTGCCTCTGATCGTCTCTGGGAGAGGCTGTGAAGAGCCCTCATCATCCAGCATCATCGGGGATGGAAGTGCTTTTTAAAGGCAACTACCTGAAACAGGATTGACACTTTTAATGATAAGAGTAGACATGCGCTGTTTTCTTACAACTGTTTCCATCTTCTCTTAGGCGTGTGTCACCGTGATGTAAAACCCCACTTTTACCACTGCAGGGCAGTAGAAGCCAGCTCTGTCAACGCTCGGCTCTCAGCTCCAGCCAAGTGTGAAATCGCCTCATGCTGTCGTCTCAGCTCACAGGCAGTCAAATATCCAGTGGAGAAACATTCAGAAATGCTTAAGATTTCATTGTTTTTAATAATTACAGGGGGAGGTAAGAGTGTAGGGAGGTAAGGTGAGTGAGGATACCTTTCTCTCCCCTCCCCCCTCGTCCTAGTTTGTCGCTGACATCATGCTGAAAAGTTTAGTTGTGGTGATGTGGAAGTCCTGTGTCTGCGGTGTCGTTCACTAATGGCCTAAATCTAAAGTTAGATTTATCTTATATGAACATTTCAGCGCAGAGTCCTTCTTTTTCATCCGCTACAAAATTCATTAGTTTCTTTTTTTCAGTAGCCTCCATGTTTGATTTGACGTCAGCTGCTGCAATACAAGCAAAAGCCCCGATTATACTGCTACTTTTACAACAAGAGGCTGCTTAATAAATTTGCAAAGCAACATTTTTACATGAATACGGAATCAAATCTTCATTTGACAGCTCTTTTCCTTTTGTACCTTAATTTTTTTACGTGACACTGAGTTGTCTTTGAACCACTTCAATTTGCTGAAATTTTAACAAATGTCTTTGTGATGCAGTGATGCAATCACCATGTAATTCATGGAATTATACACAATTTAAACATTAAAATGGAAAAAAACATTTCTGTTAGTCACATCCTCCATTTTAACAGTCCTGATCTTGCTGGACTTGATCCCATGTTGTCATTCGGGCTTCGATCCGTACACCTGTATCTGTGTCTGTGTTTGCTTAAATTTTAAGCACCTGAGAGCCACTTTAATACTCCATGACACTTTCACTTAAAATATATTTCTAAAACAAAGAAAACAAGAAAAAAATCCTTATCGGGCTCATAATTGTGTTAAATAAGTGAGTGTAAAAGTGGGAGAACTATTCATCAATTTCACGAGAGTGAGTAAAAATAAATATATACTGTAGGTGTCCAGCCTGAGGAGATAATATCAATCATGAAAAAATATGGTCATATGGATGATGTGTTGATGAGGAGAGGAATAACTCACCTTCCCAGCTTCATTTATCAACTGCCTTCACGTTTGAGTGTCCACAAAATTACTTGGAGGTCCTGGTCCACTTTCGCCGCGGCTCATTAATCACTAAAGTGATATTTTTCGAGGTTCCATAGGATGAATTGTAGAATCTTAGACAGTCAGAAGATGTGCGGTGTCTCTCTTGCTTGCTCCTGATTGGAGGAAGTCAGGGTTTTTTAACTGTCCTTGGTCTCCCCTCAAGAAGTAGTAAGATGTTTGATGTGTGTGACACCAGCAGTCACCTCAAACCTGCCAGTTCTAGAGCAACAGCTAAAATTCATCAAGATGATAAAATACTGGTCATGTTAATGTTAAAGAGACAGTTTGGGTGTTCTTGCTTCAAAATCATCCTGAGTGTACCAGACCAGCCTCGTCCTGAGTGTACCAGACTGTCTTCATCCTGAGTGTACCAGACCAGCTTCATCCTGAGTGTACCAGACCAGCTTCATCCTGGGTGTACCAGACCAGCCTCATCCTGAGTGTACCAGACCAGCCTCATCCTGGGTGTACCAGACCAGCTTCATCCTGAGTGTACAAGACCAGCTTCATCCTGAGTGTACCAGACCAGCTTCATCCTGGGTGTACCAGACCAGCTTCATCCTGGGTGTACCAGACCAGCCTCATCCTGAGTGTACCAGACCAGCCTCGTCCTGAGTGTACCAGACTGTCTTCATCCTGAGTGTACCAGACCAGCTTCATCCTGAGTGTACCAGACCAGCTTCATCCTGGGTGTACCAGACCAGCCTCATCCTGAGTGTACCAGACCAGCCTCATCCTGGGTGTACCAGACCAGCTTCATCCTGAGTGTACAAGACCAGCTTCATCCTGAGTGTACCAGACCAGCTTCATCCTGAGTGTACCAGACCAGCTTCATCCTGGGTGTACCAGACCAGCCTCATCCTGAGTGTACCAGACCAGCCTCATCCTGAGTGTACCAGACCAGCCTCATCCTGAGTGTAGCAGACCAGCCTCATCCTGGGTGTACCAGACCAGCTTCATCCTGAGTGTACAAGACCAGCTTCATCCTGAGTGTAGCAGACCAGCTTCATCCTGAGTGTACCAGACTGTCTTCATCCTGAGTGTACCAGACTGTCTTCATCCTGAGTGTACCAGACCAGCTTCATCCTGAGTGTACCAGACTGTCTTCATCCTGAGTGTACCAGACCAGCTTCATCCTGAGTGTACCAGACTGTCTTCATCCTGAGTGTACCAGACCAGCTTCATCCTGAGTGTACCAGACTGTCTTCATCCTGAGTGTACCAGACCAGCCTCGTCCTGAGTGTACCAGACTGTCTTCATCCTGAGTGTACCAGACCAGCTTCATCCTGAGTGTACCAGACCAGCTTCATCCTGGGTGTACCAGACCAGCTTCATCCTGGGTGTACCAGACCAGCCTCATCCTGAGTGTACCAGACCAGCCTCATCCTGAGTGTAGCAGACCAGCCTCATCCTGGGTGTACCAGACCAGCTTTATCCTGAGTGTACAAGACCAGCTTCATCCTGAGTGTACCAGACTGTCTTCATCCTGAGTGTACCAGACTGTCTTCATCCTGAGTGTACCAGACCAGCTTCATCCTGAGTGTACCAGACTGTCTTCATCCTGAGTGTACCAGACCAGCCTCATCCTGAGTGTACCAGACCAGCCTCATCCTGGGTGTACCAGACCAGCTTCATCCTGAGTGTACAAGACCAGGTTCATCCTGAGTGTACCAGACTGTCTTCATCCTGAGTGTACCAGACTGTCTTCATCCTGGGTGTACCAGACTGTCTTCATCCTGGGTGTACCAGACCAGCTTCATCCTGGGTGTACCAGACTGTCTTCATCCTGGGTGTACCAGACCAGCTTCATCCTGAATTTACCAGACTGTCTTCATCCTGGGTGTACCAGACTGTCTTCATCCTGAGTGTACCAGACCAGCTTCATCCTGGTTGTACCAGAATGTCTTCATCCTGAGTATACCAGACTGTCTTTTTCCTGGGTTTACCAGACTGTCTTCATCCTGAGTGTACCAGACCAGCTTCATCCTGAATTTACCAGACTGTCTTCATCCTGGGTGTACCAGACCGTCTTCATCCTGAGTGTACCAGACCAGCTTCATCCTGGTTGTACCAGAATGTCTTCATCCTGAGTATACCAGACTGTCTTTTTCCTGGGTTTACCAGACTGTCTTCATCCTGAGTGTACCAGACTGTCTTCATCCTGGGTGTACCAGACTGTCTTCATCCTGGGTGTACCAGACCAGCTTCATCCTGGGTGTACCAGACTGTCTTCATCCTGGGTGTACCAGACCAGCTTCATCCTGAGTGTACCAGACCAGCTTCATCTTAAGTGTACCAGACCAGCCTCATCCTGAGTGTACCAGACTGTCTTCATCCTGGGTGTACCAGACCAGCTTCATCCTGAATTTACCAGACTGTCTTCATCCTGGGTGTACCAGACTGTCTTCATCCTGAGTGTACCAGACCAGCTTCATCCTGGGTGTACCAGACCGTCTTCATCCTGAGTGGACCAGACCAGCTTCATCCTGGTTGTACCAGAATGTCTTCATCCTGAGTATACCAGACTGTCTTTTTCCTGGGTTTACCAGACTGTCTTCATCCTGAATGTATCAGACTGTCTTCATCCTGGGTGTACCAGACCAGCTTCATCCTGAATGTACCGGACCAGCTTCATCCTGAATGTACCGGACTAGCTTCATCCTGAATGTACCAGACCAGCTTCATCCTAAGTGTACCGGACCAGGTTTCATCCTGAATGTACCGGACCAGCTTCATCCTGAATGTACCGGACCAGCTTCATCCTGAATGTACCAGACCAGCTTTTTCCTGGGTGTACCAGACCGTCTTCATCCTGAATGTACCGGACCAGCTTCATCCTGAATGTACCGGACCAGCTTCATCCTGAATGTACCAGACCAGCTTTTTCCTGGGTGTACCAGACCGTCTTCATCCTGAATGTACCGGACCAGCTTCATCCTGAGTGTACCAGACCAGCTTCATCCTGAGTGTACCAGACCGTCTTCATCCTGAATGTACCGGACCAGCTTCATCCTGAGTGTACCAGACCAGCTTCATCCTGAGTGTACCAGACTGTCTTCATCCTGGGTGCACCAGACTGTCTTCATCCTGGGTGTACCAGACTGTCTTCATCCTGAGTGTACCGGACTGTCTTCATCCTGAGTGTACTGGACCAGCTTCACAAACGTTTGAGTTAGGTTTTTCTGGTGCACCATACAATGTTCACACTCATCAAACCCCGGAACTTTGAACTATACTCAAACTTTAATGTGAGAGTTCCCTTTGTTGGCCGAGTGAAAATGTGGTACAAGTACTGCAGGTTTTTGTGTATTACTCAAAATCTATTAAATAAAAAAAAAACAATTTAGCAGCATAAAATGATGTATTTGAGGAAGAAATTTCCCAAACTCATTTCTACCACAAAAGTTCTCGGTGTGTATGTAACACAACTTTTCCAGTGCAGTCATTGAGATTTTTGGTCCACATATGAATGTTTTGATTTAACTGACCTACAGCTGACACATTTGACCTTCATATAACCTTCAGATCCCTATTAGCCAATACTTAAACGTTAATACGTGCTTGGATAGAAAAATAGTTGATTGTTGTTTACTTCTAACCCCATTTTTGACCTTGTATTCACTGGGAATAAACTGCAATATTTCCTCTTCCTATTATTTTACAGTGATACATGTAAGTGTTTGACATACAACTCTGAGTGTGGGCACCAGCGTGTCAATGCACTTAGCTTTATTAAGTGCACCCCCATCACACCACCACCCCAGCCTCCCCCCAGTGTGAGAAGGAGGCTGTTTATAATCAAGTTATTGGGATGCAGCAATCCAATTTTCCGATTCAGAATGGAGTGAGTGTCTTAGCGGGATGTTTACACACACAAACAAGCTTGGGATTTCATGCTGTCTTTGCTTGAGAGTCTTATTATTATCGTGTGTGTGGCTGTTTGTCTGTTTGTGTGGCATGCTGGCGATTTCTCTATGAATGTGTAATGTGATCACATAGTAATGGATATACATAAACTGTATTAACAGCCTTCTATTGTTGACATTCCTTGTAATCATTTGAAATTAAAAACAAATCTTTTCAGCTATTTGGCTCCAAGGGAAATAAGAGTCTGGTGAGGCTCCACAGATGTAGGTGTTCATCAGAGGAAGAAGCTGGAGCAACGACGGCCAGAGCTTGGAGAGACTCAAGGTGTCGGCGTGAGGAAGAAGTTTCGCCATGTTCACGTTCAGCTGACAATGTTTAGGTGAGCACCACACATTTTCATTGCAAATTTTGCTTGAAGGTGACTAGTTTGCAGCTCCGTGGGTGTCAGTATTGAGCTGAGGGCCAGGTGTCGTGGAAAAACAAATCCAGTGATGTAGCTAAAGCTCACTCCCCAGCTGTCAACACTTCAGACATTCCCCTTCAACGGGATGTGGGCTGTACACGCGTTGGGTGCCTGGTCCCCTCCAGAGTTCAGTCGTTCTAATGAACCAAATAAGTGGATTTTATTATCTAGTTATTCCTGACATTTGATAGTCTTTTTGACAAGTACTTCACTGTTACTCTTCCATATTTTGGTTTCCTGCATCCGTGAAGTCAAACTCACCAGAACGTGGCCGATGCATTACCACAACCCTGAACATCCATTTCGTTCTTACAAAGTCATTCTGCTTTAATTATTCGTTAAAATTTTGGAATAGATTGGATTAAGTTATGACAGTCGTATAGAAATAAAATGAGGGAACCTGAGGATGGGGAGGTTTCAACATCCCTGAGCTGAAGCTGCTGTGGAAGCTGAAGCATTAAAATGTAGCTGTAGAAGTCCTGCCAGGGACAAAAGGTTATTACACAGAAATGATAAATAATCGCATTATCTTCCTGAATAAAAAAACAAATTTGTCTGGTCTGGGTTTTCTTTAACTAATTTAAGGACTTGTATGGAAATCTGGTGACATACCAGGCCACATCTGTGCAGACACAGTCAATTATAAGGGCTGATTAAGTTTTAAGCACCCTTTATACCGGCTTTAGTCCAGTCAGCTCTGAGAAGACAAAGAGGCTTTTCTGCCATTTCAGCATCCCTTCTTGTCCCTTCCTGCCTGCCTTCTTTGGGGGCTGTTTCCATAGAAACAAGGTGCAGGATGCCGTAGACAAGTCTGAGGATGGGTGATGGGCTGAGAGATTTTGCGCACACAAATAATAAAACATTTGAGAATCATCTAATATTTCATAGAGATTTTCTGATGCTCAAGAAAGGTCCAAACAGCGGTCTTGTTCCTGGAGCTGTAGGGGTCTCAGCTGCCTCCTCAGTGGTGTCAGCTGACACAGATGGACTGTTAGTCTTTTGTGAATGTGTGTGTGTTTGTGTGTGTGTGTGTGTGTGTGTGTGTGTGTGTGTGTGTGTTTGGGACAGGATCAGAGAACAACCACTCCTTGTTGACCTCCTCTCATCAAAACCCCATATGAACTGTCTCTCTCTGTCACTCTCACTCCCTCCCTCCCTCCCTCCCTCACACACACACACACACACACACACACACAAAAACCTGGTCTCATGCTGTGTGATGCAGCTGTAGCCCAGTCAATGAGAGCCACAAACTCTGACCCCCCCCCCCCCCCCCCCCAAGGCTGTGGCATCATTGTGAGCCACCCTCCAGCCTCATCCCAGCTACTACATGGCCAGAGCCCAGCAGGAGGCATCAGAGCTGGGCAGGGATGGAGCAAAGTGTGGGTCAGCATGTGCCCTGGGGATGGAGGCTGGAATGTAGGTCTACTCTACAATGGCCCGTGTTCATGACTTGCTACTGATCACCCACCACTCATGTATCCTGTGGTGACTGCTGATCTACGTGGGAATACTTGCATGATCTACTGTATAACCAGAAGGGATTTTGGACTAGGTTGGCCCCTGAGGAGAAGTATGTTTCTTTTTGTTTAGTTCAAGAACCATGACAGGACCTACCTGCATGGTGCCAAACAGCAGTCACAGCTAGCAGCTTGCTAGTGAACATACACCAAGCATATTATATAAATATGCTATTGGTTGCTAAGGGCCTCTTTTTCTGACTCAATGGAGATGGACATCAGCCATCCCGTGAAGAGACACCGCAGCCTTACAATCCCGTGGTGGGCTGGTACTTGGTATGAAGATCCATGGCTTTAAGTGTTGAATGCCATCATAATGATATAGATATCAACATATAGAGATAAATATTATGGGATACCTATGTTTCCGTATCACTCAGTAAGGCCCCATTTCCCCTGTCAGCAGTGTGAAGGCTGAGCTCCGAGCAGTGACGGGGCCAAGCACACAAAAACTGACGAGGACCTGCTCTGCTTCATGCCAGCTGACACACATAAATTCAAAACACATAAGCAGCTCCTCTGTAACACCCCATCAAACATCTGTACACTTATTAAACTCAGCCAAATACATCCTCCCAGGAAATGGGGGCAGACGTGAAACGACGGCACATAACTCAGCGGCTTCGACTCTTTTCTTTGCCAGTCGTCAGATGTGTGCCAATTCAGGCAGTTTTGTTACGGTAGAGAATGGGGGATTACCTATAGGAGCTTCAAAGCCAAATATAGAAAACGCGTGTGAGGGATTATAGACACATCAAAAGGATAAAGATGGAGAATACATTAGGGTGCAGTTTCATCTTCCATCTCACACTCGCTCTCGTTGGAGTCCGCTGAAAGACGCAATATGTTGCTGATCTTATAAAGGTCAGCTGAAACGGACTGAAGGACATATTTAACACACACACAGACACACACACAGACACACACACAGACACACACACACACACAGAATTGGTATCGGACACACAACCCTGAATATATGATGGAAATGTTGGAGTGGGTGTTTTTCTTATGTGGCAATAAATAATTTTCTAAAATATTCTGTGCAGCTTTTTGAAGGAAGCCATAAAATGACTGTGGCACATCAACGTAATGAGTCATCTTCATGTTTTCAGGTCAGGATATAATCTCTATTAACTTGCAATTTGTGCAAGTGTGTGTGTGTGTGTGTGTGTGTGTGTGTGTGTGTGTGTGTGTGTGTGTGTGTGTGTGTGTGTGTGTTTTGCCGGAGGAAGCGTCAAATCCATGCTGGAGAATAAATTGCTGACTTCACCGTGACTGATGGAACCCGAGGGCGGCAGGAAGGGTTGCATTTGAATGCCTCTTATGTAATTAGGGTGCTGTTAGTTTGACTATATGCAGCCCCAGATATAGGGATTATGTTGCAGTTTGGCAATTACAATATTAAAATATAACCCACACAGAATGGTTATGAAATGTGCTTTTCACATTATAAAGTGCTGAGGAGGTGGTGCATGGTGGGGAAAAAAGTGGATTTATAAACATGCCTGAAGAGGAACGAATGGGATTTAATATATTCTTAAAAAACAGAGTAATTATATAATAGCTTGTATAAATTGTTGCTGTAGGAAGCAATAAGTTGAGCATGCGCACGCGTGCGTATGTGTGTGTGTGTGTGTGTATGTGTGTGTGTGTTCAGTCCATCCAGTGGCGATGGTTGGTTCCCAGCAGATCTAGGAGGATTGGAGCTTTATCCTCATAACTGGATGATAATCTTGTGTGGAATTCAGCACAGCTTCCAGGGATCATTGCCTGCGTTGCACTAACATCCCCGCCTGGCCCTCGGGACACACACACACACACAAACACATATAAGCTCCTCATTGCAAGTGAGAAAGGTTATTAGTTCCTGCAACTATTTGCAGGGTGTGTTTCATAAGATAAAAGTGATTGTTTGCGTGTTACTGCGCAGGTAGAAATCTGTTTGTGATTGAGCTGTTCTGTCAAGGTCGGGAAGAATTTGTCTGTGAAGGCACATGAGACTTTACGTTGGCGGTTGTGACATAATTAACTTTAAACTGTGTGTGTGGGTGTGTGTTGCTGGTTGGTGGGAAATATTCGGTGCACAGAGCAGGAGGTAATAACTGGCGGGTTGCTGATTAGTTAACCGTTTGACCAAGACCCTGAACCCCCAGTTGCTCCAAATAAACTGGTTAGAAACTTTTCAACCTGTGATGCCTCATTTCCATATAACTTCCCCTGGTACTGTTTTTTTTAACATATAATTTATATAAAATGCCCAGCAAGGCAGTAGAAACGCCCACTGGGTGAGAAGCTAATTTTGTCTCAAAGTGATACCTAGAAGTGAGGAATATCAAAGATAGATTCTGTTATTTAGCCCAGTGGTAGCCTGTTTTTAGCTTTTGCTACCACGCTGTTCACCATCTATCCGTGGCTACATTTTTTTAATGCGCTCAAGGTATACCAGTACAAAAGTAAACCGATATAAAATAAACTCCATTTTTCATTTGTAAACTGTTTGGATTCATGCATGAGTGAGAATCTTGTTACAGATCAAGTAAAGTATTGAAATAATACCTTCATGTATTATCTGATTCAATGGAATTGGAAGGGGATTCTTCAGAGGCACGAATCCAAATTAAATCTATATTCCATGACTTTATGGAGAATCCACAGAAAAAAGAGCAGGACGTTTGTTTTTGGGTCAAGTAAGAGAAAACGCTTCAGCTTCCCTTTTTGAAAGGATTCTGACTCAGCAGGAGAAGGAAGTAAGTGAAGTGTAACTTCCTATCAACAGCAGAACAAATTACTTCCAAACTTCTGCTCAAACCTTTGCATGAGTTTTGACCTTTGACCTCAAGGCGTTTCAACAAGGGGCCCTCCACTCCCTCATGTTTATGGCAGTTTAACGGGCCTCAGATGTTGCCGCGGGCCGTCCGTGAGCCGCTGCAGGTTTGGTCGTAGCCCGCTGTGGGTGTGTGATGCTGGGTGGGACTGCTGAAGCCACCCGAGCCATCTGATTGGTCCATAAAGCACCACGATGAAGTTCTCAAACGGGCACCGGTTGGCTCCAGTGCCTGTCAATCGACGGTACTTGTGTTACCTTCAGGGACATCTCGTTTTTTGCAGATTATCAGTGAATGTTAAGTCCAGTTGAGAAAAGATGCAAATTTTGTCTTTTTTTTTGTATTCTTCATTATTCTATCAGCTATATTAAAGTTAGAGATTCATGTCTTTACACAGAAATATGCCAAATAAACCCGTGATGCTCTAACTTGACCAACTGTAAGATTAAACTGCTTTTATATGAAATAAAACAGTAACTCAGCCTATATAATAACATTCCAATGTAATAACAACTTTTTATTTTCATATGTATTACTAACTCATCTTCCTCTCCAGAGCCTTTGGGCTTCCCCACATCCCAGATCCCAGGTGCTGCTGGAGGAGGCTGCAGACCTGAAGAGGCTCACCCGTTGCACCACCTGCTCAGTTCCCCGTCTGTCCATTATTCTCTCCTCCTTTCTCACTCTTTATCTCTGTCCCTTTATCTCTGTCTATGTCTGTCTTCCTCCATTATCTGTCTTTGTCTCTGCCCTGCTCTCCTGCTCTCTCTCCCAAAGCAGACGTCCGTCCCCACTGACCCTGGATCTGCTCCACGTTCCTGCCTGGTAAAGGAAGGTCTCCATCACCACTGTTACAGGAAGTGCTTGCTGATGGAGAATTGTTGGGTGTAGCTTCATTGAAGGAGTGTGGACCTGCTCTACTTGTTAAGTGTCATGAGCGTTGGCGCTACACAAATGAAACTGACTTGACTTGACTTTTATAAAACCTTTAGGCTGCTCAATAGAGTCAATTAGTAGCGGTTATGAATACCATTGCAGTATTTCTGTGCTCTTATGGCCACATCATTTTTGTGGCTTAGAAAACTAGTAGATCCTTATTGTTCTGAGGGGTTTAACATTTGCATAACGTAACTGAAAACATTTAAAGACGATGTGTAACATAACAGAGAACCAAGTACTGAATCATCAGAATAAGAAATAACTTTATATGCCAAGTACACACACAAGATAGGTGACTCTGGGTATTCCTAGGCTGTGACTGTACTGTGTTAGTACTTATACAGTACAACTTATAGTTAAAATAAGGTCAACAGACTGTAGAAATGTAAGCAGTATTCATATTTCTAACAATGCGTGCACTAAGAGAGTAGTGCAATGACGCAAAGTGCAAAAACACAGGGTTCAAAAACGAGGATAAATGTGTCACTACATGTATCAACAGCATATTTGTACCTGAGGTGGGTGGACCATCTCACAATTGCAAATCGTGCTTACTTATTTAAGTGGGGGGGGGGGGGGGGGGGGCTGGAGGCTATCCCAGCTACCTTCAGGCAAGAGGCGGGGTTCAGGGAGAGAACCCACACAGGCACAGGGAGAACATGCAGACTCCACACAGAAAGATCCCGTGCCTGAGCTCGAACCTGGAACCTTCTTGCTGTGAGGCAACAGTGCTGACCACTGCACCACTGTACCACTGTGCCAACCGAAATATGGAATCATTTACAGGAAATATGCAGTATGGCAAGCCTAGGCTAAAATATTGATACTTCAGCATATCTTGACTCTTGCTCTTAAGATACAGGTTCTGCTGTCACGATTTTGACCTAAAATTTTTAAGTAGTTCATGGTGTCAAGCTGAGAAACTGAGACTATGTACTTTAATGTATGTGGTTTCATCTCAGTTAGCACTATTTAGTGAAAATGATGTGATTAAGTGAATAAATCCATGATTTCATTTGTTCAGGATTGTTCTTCAGTGTCACAGATATTGTGATGCATCGAGATAAACTGCATTACAACGAATGACTCCCATCCTTTGTATATAAAGTACAATATCCCTGGTTGAGTAATAATTGAGGCCGAAGAGTGACACATGATTAATTTAATCCTCTTTCCGAGTGTAATTGTGTTGAAGTGATTGTTGGAAACCAATAATTCCGACAGTCCGTTAAGGCAGCATTGAGTCCTTCAGTATACAGTCTCGTCTGTATCTAGAGAAACGGTGCGGCTCAGGAGCGCACACACGCGTCGTTATCACACAGGATGTAGCGGCTGACACACTCAGACAAACACACACACACGGAAACCAGAGAGAAGTCAGACTCTGCGATGTGACACACACCGGTGAACCAGAAATGAGCGCCACAGCGGAGGAGAAGACGACAGGGGTCCGGATGAGGTTGCTCCCCGCCGGCTGGTCTTGACGGCTGCTCTCGCTGCTCCAGCTCCGCTGCTCCAGCCCCGCTGCTGCCGCTGCCTCTGCCGCTTCTTCATGCCGCAGCAGCGCACCGTTTCCCCGCTTTGAGAAGCAAACCTAGCCGATACATCCACATCCCGCCGGTGAACCTTGAAAGCGACAATGGCGAGCCAGCCAGGAGACTGCTGCGTGAAGGTGGCGCTGAGGTAAGCCTGTCTTATGGAAACGTGCCGAGCTTTGCAGACCACATTGTGTCTGTGTGGGTCATTAAAAGCATCCCGCGCACCTTCTTACCACACCTCAGTGTCACTCCCCGGTGTGGCACACTCTATAAGACCTTGTTTTATAATATGGGTGGTGCTCTGCTCACTGTTGATGAGGCAGATCGTGCACACATGAGTTTTCCTCAGCATTTTTGTGTGCAGTTTTTTGCAGAGGGGGGGCTTTAACATTGGCTGGAGTGACAAGGACAGCTGCAGTCAGGTGAGGCGAGGAGAGAAACCATTCTTCTATTATTCTCCTCCTCAAAAGCAAACACTCCTCTCCTCACATTATCTAGGGAACACCTTTATGTGTGTGTGTGTTTTTTAAAGAGCTTTAGGTGTCGACCCCCCACCCACCACCACTACCACCCCCCCCCATCCTAAATGAATTCAGCACAAAGACGTGCTCTCCTCATCATTATTGCCTTTGTTTGGGATGTGCACCCAAAGGCTCGTGAGGAGATATTGGCAGTGTGTGGTTTGTATGAGCCCTGATTAAAAACCAGATCATATAATGGTGAGTGTGCTGGGCTGCAGCCTCTGAAACTGGTAGGCGTTGTCTGTAATCATGCACGTTTCAGAGTCTGTGGTCTCACAGACCCTCCTCGGTTTGTGAGACCTCTGCTGTGTGGTGTGTAGCATAGCTGGAGAAATTGAAACTTATATCAGGGAAATGAATGAATTCTCTGAATGGGGGTTATGGATGGGGGGGCGGGGTGGTAGTGGTGGTGGTGCAGGAAGAGTGGAGCAGCCTTTTAAGATGGACCCCTACAACTGATGGCCCCATTTCCCCAGGGGAGGGTTTCAGAGGCAGTTGTCAATCAGCAGCTGAGTGAAGGTCTTTTGTGCGTGGTGACAGTAACAGGAAGTAGGTTGTTGGTGATGCTGACTAAAAAAAAGAGAAGTAGCACAGACAGCTGGTGGCTTCTGCTCAACTGAAGCTATTGATTTCAAGTCTGTAAGAGCAACTGAATGAGTGAAGGTGACAGCTATCAGCCACGCGCACGCCTCTGTGCATTTAGCCGGCTCACTTTTTACAGTGTGGCAGCATATAGTAGCACACGCACTCTGCTCCAGACCTGCAGGAAGCTATTATCATGATTTGCACATTGTAATTAAACAGCATTTGTTTAATTACATGACGACGCTGGTGGGCGAGCTTTTCATTGGCCATGTCTGCGCGCGGGTATTTACATGCCCTCCAATTGGCACCAAAAGTATATGACAGGAAGTGAGACACGGGCAAATAAACATCTGAGGAGGGACAGCTTCCTGCTCACCACTGACCTCTTATCGTCTGCTTCGACCTGAAAAAGTCGACCATCGATAAGCGAGGGTGATGTTTAATTGCTCCCATGTTGCGCTGCCCTCAGGGTGATGCATTGTGTGTGTGTGTGTGTGAGTGTACACATGCGTATGGCAATGGTTGTAGTGAGGGCCAACAACACACACACACACATACACACACACATATACACACACAGTCGCCGGCATCCATTTCCTGAATGTCTGCACTGGCTTCCCTAAACAATGTCCAGCGACATGACCTACAATCCTGCATTCAGACCTGACCGCCTGAGGAATGGTAGTGAACTCTCTCTCTCTCTCTCTCTCTCTCTCTCTCTGTCTCTCTCTTTTTCTCTCTCTCACACACACACACACACACACACACACACACACACACACACACACACTGCTTCTGCATTGCAGTCAAGTCAAACATGATGAGACGCATGTAATTTAGCTCCCTGCTAAGTGGCTGTCATTAAATAGCAGCACTCACTCACAGGAGCAGCTCAGCCGGCTGCAAACGGGCAATAAGAGGATGAAGACACACATTTTCTCAGAGGCCCCAACACACTCACACACGCACAAAACACACTCCCCTCAGGGTGTGAGTGAGTGCTGCATCGACCCCTAGATTGAAAGCTTTATGTGAGGGTGTCGGTGTGTTTGCATGTTCATTAGATGCCACCTGACGTGAGAGTTATGAGGCAAAGTTCCATCACTCCCTCT
>NC_141322.1:15747722-15785222 GCF_037954235.1 Aulostomus chinensis
TCTAGGATTCTGCTTAGTATTCATGATGTGTACATGCCAGCGTGTGTGTGTGTGTGTGTGTGTGTGTGTGTGTGAGATAGACTTAGGATGGGGTCTCTCCAAAAAGCAAATGTCACTGGGATTTAAGCGTCAAGAGTGAATTTCTTCCCAGCTGACTACCAGGGAAGTTCACTAAAAGCATGAGATTAAACAAAGTTTCAACTTTCCAAAAAACATTCAGCCATTTTCCATTTTTTCTCCCTGTGGCAACGCACCTAAAACGCAGAGCTGAGGTTTAAAGATGAGCTGTAGGGCATGTGCCAAACCCGCAAAGCCTGAGAAAAGCAGGTAAAAGAAGGTGAGGGGAAATTTTTGAAACGGTTTGTCAAGAAGCTGAGTGGTAAAACTATTCTGAGTATAACCAGCTCCAGCAGACACCTGCATCCAGAGAATATTCACTCCATCAGCGCATCAACTTGCTCCTGTGTTCTGCACTCTCTGGCCCACCCTGTTGGCGGGACGCTGTCAGTGGACCACACTGATGTTTGTTGCTGGCTGTGCGTGTTTGTGAGATGCTGCTTGTTTTGTCCGGTTTGTTTACTCCTCCTGGTGGCCGCTCTCTGTATCACAACACCCCTCCTGAAGGCCTCACACAGGCTCAACCTCCAGCTCCAGGGAAACTCCAGCAGCAGCGAATGAAGTTTTCACACAAGTCTTGACGGATTGAGGTAACGCCAGAGAGGATTTGATGTTTTTGTCAAAGGTCACGTGTTTAATGTTGAAGTGTGTATTTCTGGTAGTGAAAAGTCTGAAGGGATGACAACTTTATACAGCGGATCCTAAGCTGTTACCCTTTGTTAATGAAAAACTTTGTGTGCTGTGAAAATAAGAAAATATTTACCCACTCAGTGTTTCCCAAACTTTTTTTTCTTTTCCACTGGGGACCCACTTTTTTAAAGATAACTCACAATACGCCTTATCAATAAATCACCACCGTTTGTGCAGAAAAGAACATCCCTGACCACATTCATCCAGTTTCCCCTCAGGATCAATAAACTGGCTCTGATTCTGATGAGCGTCGTCCACATACACGATCCTGAGTAGCCGCTTCCGCTCGATAAATCACAGCTTCACTTCAGGCATGTGTTATTACAGCAAATAAATGCTTTCAGGGGACTTTTGCAGGCTCCCCCCCCCCCTTCTTCTTCTTCTTCTTCTTCTTCTTTAAAAAAAATACAGAATATACATGATTTAATGTTGCGTTCAAGATTTAGGGTTAAACTGAAATCCAGTCAAAAACGCAGTTCTTGTTGAAGGTTGACATTGTCCCGCGTTTTATCAGGAGTTTAAACACAGCTAATTTTGTACGGAAACTACAGTACATACCTGGATCATTTTAATATTCTACCTCAACACATTTTCAGGGAACAAAGAAGCTCCCTGATCTTCTGCAGCGTCTCTGATCAAATGTCCTTCAACAGGTCCTGACTCGGCCCTCAGGAACGGATGCCACAATTGAGAAAGCGCCGCTCTATTCATTTGATCCAAAACCATCTATCAACTTACACAGCACGACTCAACTGGGGACCTAATTTTGGCCATGAACATGAAGATTTCCCTCAGTGTGAACAAGATTTAAAGACAAAAAAAAAAAAAAAAAAATCATCAGATTTATAAAATTTTGTCACATCAGAAGAGTTTAATCCCTTCTGTTTTTATGCGAATGTTTCTTTATAACAAATAAATAAATGTTGAAATTCAAAAATGTTGTCGGCGCCCCCAAATTATAGCGTCTGTGAAATTAAAACTGCTTAATGTTCGACATAAACTATATTCCTATGTTATATAACATATCTATACATTCATTATTTTTACTAAAAAAATCATGTCTCTTTTTTAATAAAAAAGTTGGCTCCAATCTGAGTTGATTCCGGTAAACGGACCGTCATCCCTATTGTGTTGGCGAGGTAATTCATAGTTTTGGGGGTGTTTAGTCATTTTTTTTCAAGTAGGTTTCTTCCAAAGCTACTGCAGAAGAATCAAGGACACAGCATGAGACAGTGTAATAAGTATTTTATTGCATTTTATAATGCCATTGTCAATAATTAGTACAGATTACATGCAACTAGACCTACTGTACAGTTTTTTATTGTCTGCATGGACAGACACAAGAAGATTCAGGTTACAAATACACAGATATATGTGTGTGTATGTGTGTGTGTGTATGTGTGTGTGTGTGTGTGTGTGTTTTTATACAGCATGAAGGAAAGGGCAGTGACTGGCATTACATGGCTACCCGGGGTGGAGTGTCAGAGGGCTGGGGTCCACTCTCCATCTAAATCCACCACCCAGGCCCTGTCCACGCCTCTTACTCGGGTCACACTTTCAAATAACAAGAAACAGAACAAAAAAAACCCAAAAGAATAAAAGAGAGGTAAACTGAAACTAAGTAACAATACAGAAAGTCACTGCTGAAAATGTACACACATTCCTAAGGTTTAACCAGAGGAGAGCTGAAGTGGTAATTCTGGCTGATAATACCGTCAGGCGACACTCCACTTTGAGAGTCCCTCCCCCCTCACATGACGCCTCAGAACTGTCCAATCACACGTCAGGATTTAGGCTCCTTTTGTCCATCGCTAGCCAATAAGATGCAGGCCGCTCCTACAACACCATCACGCGAATGTACGAGAGATAACAGCTATCAGGAGAAGGTGATCCGTGAAGTCAATGGAGAGTTTTGGAAGTAGCTTGGTTTTTGTTTGGTTAAGGTTGTGGCATTGGTTTGGTTACAGTTTGGTTACAGTTCAGGAGTTTGGACTAAGCAACGTTTGCTTGCAAAGCCTTTGGTAGTCAAAGAATGAGCTGCATCTCTGAGAGCGAATCCACATTTTGGTATTGAGACTACGCAAAAGGAGGAGTATCAAAAATGAGTCTGTGTTTGATCTGCCTCTGTGGGACTGGGAGATGAGGTTTGTGACTGTTCACCACCGGGCCAGGTGTGTGACTCAGTGACACCCCCCCAACGGCGCCTGCAGATGATTGACAGCTCTGCAGGTCAGAGTTCAGCAAAGGAATGACAGGGGTCACAGGGAGCTGGGACACAAATATTGGCACCTGAAAGGACCAACAGCAATACTTTTCTTGTGTTTTGTTTTGTTTTTTTTTTTAAAGCAAGAGAGAGGGGTGGGTGGGGGGGGGGGCTACATATTCTTACATTTTTTTCTCTTTTTCTTTTCGGAGGTTTTGGTCCTGTCTTTGAGAAAAAAAAGTCCTTCTGAGGTATCAATACATAATGAAGTAACTTTTTAGTTGATCCACTTGTTTTTTTTTCCGTAAAAATGCATAAATGCAGTACAGAGACAAAAAAGTATCAAAATAGACCTAGCTAAGATAAATATACAAACAGGTCTTACCTAAACCACTGATCTAACTTTTATTCTTTTAATTTTTTTTAGCGATAATACACTTAAAAAATCATCGTCCCAGACGTTTTATGAAGAACTGAAAAAACAAACAAACAAGGAAATAAACAAAAACTATTAAACCAAGATACCTGCAGCACTTAACATGATAAATACATATACTTCAGCATTAGCAGTACAGTATAGGAATCAGAGCTGAAAGCTTTACAATAGCTAAACAGGTGCAGAAAAGAAAAACAACAAAAAACAAAACAAAAAGCCCCAAAAGGAAGAGAAAAATCAAAAGGACAAAAATGGGAAAGAATGCCCTGGAGAGATAAGTCAAGCATTAATATACAAGAATACATCATGTTATGCCAAGTTGAAGAGAGAACAGAAGTGTTACAATGGCGACCTGTGGAACAATCTACATCTTTATAAAACAGCTTTGTTTATAGGTGTACCTTAAAGCACAAGTCAGAGATCATCTATGCAGCAGTTCCTCTTGGTTTGGATAGTAGTAGTGATGCGCTTCTTTAAGTGTGTGTCAGTCCCCTCAGCATCTCTGCCAGTATTTCGGGTGAAGGGCTGCTGTTCTGTGTGGGTCTTTGGATATTTGAATGGTCAGAGCCTCTGTTTGCACTAAACCATAGCCCTACTTCGATGCTTCTGCCATACCCCCCTTGTGTGCGCGGGTGTGTGTGTGTGTGTGTGTGTGTGTGTGTGTGTGTGTGTGTGTGTGTGTGTGTGTGTGTGTGTGTGTGTGCGTGCGTGTGTCCCGGTGACACTGATATATTCTGCCTATCATTACCCCTGACAACCAGCTCCCTGCAACAATACATCGCCGTTAAGGACCAACTTTCTCATTGGCTGAGAGTCGAGCCCCCCCCCCCCCCCCCCATCATGAATATGCACACGTACAATTAAAGCACACAGCTGAGAGGCTGCTCACGTAGCTCAGTGTTGATATCGGCTGCAGGAGTACGGTCAGTTCAAACACAGCTGACAGAACCTTTCATATATATAGCGAGCACTTCACGACACACTTTTGAGATGTAGAGAGTGCTTTTTAGATGAGGTCTAAGGAGAGGTAGTCTTTTTAAATTCCATGGAAAAGTGAAACGTCTCTGGTTTTTGTTTGTGTGTTTGTTTTTTGTTTGTTTTTTTGGGCTCGAGCAGATGTGTTAGGGAGTCCAGATCACCAAATAACTTTAAGCCAGTCATACAGTAAGCAAAAGAAGAAAAAAACAACAACAAAACAACAACAACAACAACAAAAAAACAATTTTGGCATTTGTTGTTATCATCGAGGAAGAATGTAGAGGAAAAAAACATATTTAAGACAGTTCAGTCTCCCGTTGGCTATGTATTGAACCGTTTTGGAAAAGGAGGTAGTGTTATTTTTGGTTTTTTTTAGAAAAGATGTCTGCCACTTTTGTACTTTTGTTAGAAATCAGTTTCTAATGTGACAGGAAACATTTCGGTTCGAACTCAAAGTCATCAGAAAGGTTCTTTTAATTAAACGTGAACATCATCTGAAGTGCAAGTATGAAAATGAGAACCAAACATTTTAATTACATGGTGTCCCTTGGTTGTTGTTTTTCTTTCCTCTTACGATTGGTATAGTGTCATTCCCTCTTTATTGTAATCTTCATATATTTGGAATAAGTCTGTGACTCCAGCAGCCAGGTTACAGTACACCGTCTCTTCCTGCGAATGATCAAGAGAGCATTGGTCTTTCCAAAACTATCCTGTAAATATCCGGGTGTTTCGACACAGCCAAACACTTCCGTTCTGCAGTTACACGTGTAGTAGCGAGTGCCTTATTTTTAGGCCCGCTCAAAGTCGGGCCAGTCCTGGCATTGTGTTTGGAACACAGTTAAGCCTGAGCGTGGGAGAGACAGGGTTTCACCTCTAAGTGCTTTTTCTTTTCTCTTTCCTTTTGTTTTTCTGAGGAACTGTGCAAGGGTTGTTAATACTAGTTTTTGGCCTCATTCCTAATGTGACTAATTTGCTTATCATGCTGAAGCTCAAATGTCAAATTTTATAGTTTGCTTAACACAACACTTTGGTTTTTGGAATGGTCCGCACTGAAAGTCAAGTACAATTTCAAAATACTTGTATGAATATAGTAATAATAATAACACGAGTTTGAACTCCCGGTTTGTTGTCATTTGGCCAGTTATCTAAAGAAGGAAAAAAAAAAAAAAGGGATTCAAAAACAAAAAGGGCAAAATAAAGTACAGGGTTTTTGGTTTTCTACACATTTCTTTGGTTACCTGTAACAAAAATAAAAACGTGAATACGCAGATAATAGATTAAAATAAATGTTAAATTTGGTATGGCACTGTAGAGAAAAGTAATGCTTTTTTTTTTTTAATGCTCATGGAAAATAAACAAAAAATAAATCTCACGTGCTATTCCTTGAACACAAACTCACACAGTGAATTGCAGATAGCTTCTACACAGTAACTATTACAACCATAGAGCTTTGAATCGAAGCTGAGCAGAGTTGCCACATTTGGTGTCCCACAGTAAGAATTCCCCCTTATTTCTTTAGGAATTTGGACACAGTTCCAGGCAGAACCTTTGTGGGATGAGGTATTCTCTGACTGCAATAATAATATATATATTTTTAAAGCATTACTGATATCTCTCAACTACATACACAACCAAAACAAGTGAATGAGAGAGAATGAAAAAAAGAAGCTGTTAAATAATCTGTCTGGATAATGGCAACTTTTAAGTGCTATTTCCAAATTTCTCGCTTGCTACACTTGGGACTGAATGGGAGAAGGGTGGGAGTCGGGGTTACAAGTCGGGACAATACTGCGTTTTCTCTCTCTCTCTCTCTCTCTCTTTTTTTTGTTTTGCCAATACTCATTTGGAATGGTGTGAAAGAAATGAATCAAACACATTATAATACAAAAAACAAAAACAGCATCTTCAGAAAAAGGTATGTCGAAACCGAACAACCACCGTGGAAATCCTCAAAAATAAACAATGATAGTAACATCAAATAAAAAAGGAAATGACAAAGCTACCACACATTTTTTCTTGTTATATTCCATAATCATCAACAGTTTTCTTCTTTTTTTGTCTTAGTCACAATATTTCTGTAGACGACTTCCTCGTTTTTCCTCTCTGCTTCTCAAAGTGTTCCAAGCTCATCACCCAATCCACAGACAGAGGAGAGGAGACGGACAGCACCAAACGGTCCTTTTCCTGCAGTCTTTTCGGGTGGATGGGGAAAAGGGTAAAGATGGGTAGGAAATAGTCTTATTTTTATGCCACTTAGAAGCAAATAGTTTAAAAGATATCAGTCACTAAGTGTCTTGCTAGGGGGCAGATATTCAGGCGGGGACCGGGAGGACCGCGCCTCTGTCCGGTCAGCCTCGTTTGTGGGCCCTCGCACGGATGTGAAGACGAAATGTCGGAGCACTGTTGGAGGTAATCTTTGAAACCATTCTTCCTTCTTTTCCTTTCTTCCTTTCCATCTTAAAGCCCAAACAGTTTTATTTCAATCAAATAAACAAAAAAAAAAAGAATTAAAAGGTAAGTGATTGACTCAAAGGAGGGGTGGGGGGGTGGGGGTATACTGCTCAGCCCCAGCTGACTGCTCCAAATCTATATACACATGATCCCGTGTGTGTGTCTTCTCATCTGAGACAAACGGCTAGCCAGGCAGCCCGAGACAACAGCGAGGAGGGTGTATGCAGAGAGGTGGAGGAGGGTGGGAGGGAACAGTGTGTGTCCAAACCCCTTCAGGTGTCTTTATGAATCTGACCAGGGTTAAAAAGGATCATGAGACATGACGGGTCAAGAAGTGTGCCAGTGTGTGTGTGTGTGTGTATGTGTATGTGTGTGTGTGTATCTTTGTAAGGGTGTGTATGCATTGCGTGGTGTTTCACCTCAAGAGTGTTGGAAAACAAACACATGGAGGTAAAGCAGTGCTCCGCAAACTTGTTTTTGCGTCTGAAAGAAATGGAGGTCTTCTAACCCTGTTTGGATTTTCCCAATGTTGTCCTTGGTTGCTTGCATTTTCTTATTAAAAAAAAAACAAACAGAAAAAACAACAACAAAAAAAAACATTCTCTTTTTTTTTGTCTTCTCTCTTTTTGCTCAAGTGTAACTATCATTTCCTGTGATGAGAGGAGGCTCGGGACAGATCTGAAAATGCCCCGCCCCTCTGGTCCGTCCTGGATCTCTGTCCTACTCTAACTCCTCGGTGGGAAGATCCTCCTCCAGGTCGCGATCATCGCTCGGCAGTGGCAGGCTGTGTGTGACGCCAGCCAAGAGGGATACTGGCCGACCATCCTCCTCGATCTCAGTGGGCTCCTCCTTCACATGCACCGGGTGGCTGGAGGAGGACACATCAGATTCGACTTAGTTCTTTCTCCACTACCTGTTTGTCAAGTCCTTGTGTTTCTGCTGGTCAGAGATATCTGCTGAAGAATAGCGTACTAATGAAAATAATTGAAAAAATACAAAGGCAATAACGGTAAAAGACAACAGCCACCATCCAGCCTGAATAATCTTTTATTTGTCCTTTGCACGGGCCCTTTCTTGGAATGTTACCAGAGCAGTTATAAAAATTCATGTCAAGAAAAAAAAGAACGCACTCATTTTTATATACTGCAAGTCTACATGACATAAAGTTAAGAGCATTCTGGTAAAAATGCCCTGTGAAAGAAATGATAATAATGTGTGATGATTTTCTACAGCCGTCGTTATTTAGGCAGCTCTGTTAGTGGACATATTCTAGTTGTCTTGGTTCAACCATGGTTAGATAGTCGTGAGCTGGAAGACTGACTATATGTATGTATATATATATATATATATATATATATATATATATATATATATATATATATATATATATATATATATAAAAAAATATATATATATATGTGAAAAAAACATACAAAAATAACATTTCTACCAATCATTTTGTTTTTATTTTTAATTCCGCCCCCATAAAACAGGATCAACTGATTGTCATATTTTATTAAGTTTAATCATTAGTGGTAAAAAAAAAACAAACAAAAAAAAACATAGGCAGAACTTAATCCTTCCAAGAAAACACACGCGAACAATACTGACTTAGCATGAAACAGTTGAGCCGATGTTTTAGATCGTCAAATTATCTAAAATTTTCACACGATAAACTCGTATGAGTTCTGTATAAACAACAAAACACAGCGTAGCATAACATTTTCTGACAATACTAATGATGATCCTGATTTTATCATCTACTCCTGTAATAAAAATATCATTCTCATTCTGATATTTTGGTCTGCAGTTTGAGGTGAAGTGTTTTGTCTCCTTCTTGTATGTGTGTTTGCATGAGTGTGAGTGCGTGTGTGTGTACCTGTACTGTTGAGGGCTGAGCGTGGGGCTGCAGCTGCCGTTGCTGTTGACCTGCTCCACGGTGGAGCTGACATCATCATGGCCCACGTGCAGCATGTTGAGGCTGGCTGCAGACGGAGGGGTCACCAGGGGAGGGCTGTTGAGCAGGGACAGACTGCTCTCTGCCAGAGCCGCCTACACACACACACACACACACACACACACACACACACACACACACACACACACACACACACACACACACACACACACACACACACACACACACACACACACACACACACACACACACACACACGCGTGCAAAAAATATGTGATTTATGATTAGAGAAGCTTTATGAATTTTTTAAATGATAATGCTAATTAAAGATGTAACTTGTGTCATCAAATGATCAGAAGGAATGACGAGGAGTGTGTGAGAGCTCTTCCATATATCCCCCCTGCACTAAATTGCTAGTGGACTTGACAAGCCACTAGGGGGCACTTATACACAGTACTTTCCACATGGTGACTTGTACATTGAAGACCCTGTCAAAGGCCTGTGTGCTCACTGGACAGGGATGTTAAGACACACATCTCATAAACACAAACACATGAACCATCAATGTCAGCAGGAGAGAAAACATGTGAACCGACAGGGGCAGCGACTGTCAATGCTCCCAAAGCTCACATCCAGCTGCTTGTAGATGAGACAGGTTAGACGCTGGTTGAGACTCGGCTCACCTCCGTCTCATGAATGCAAAAAAAAGAAAAAAGACAAAAGATTCGAGAATTCTCACCCAAACAATGAATTTTCTGGAAGAGGCGAACATTTGATGCAGTGACCTTAATTGACAGAAAATCCTGTGTCGCAAAATTGTGTGTTTATGAGAGTGTGTGGGATTGGTGTGTGTCTGCGTAGGAGTGAAGAGGTGGGTCTGAGTGTTTTTGTGCAAAAGTGGGGGTGGTGCATGTGTGAGAAAGTGAGGTGGGAGGTGAGGTTCATGTGGGAGAAGAGGGAGGCGGTGTGAACGTCGTTAGGGAATCTGCTAATTATAAGAGGGAATTGATATTAGTGCCCTTGATTGTGATTGGCTTGTGTGTGTGTGTGTGTGTGTGTGTGTGTGTAGTGTGTGTGCATGTGTGTGTGAGAGAGAGAGAGAGAGAGAGAGAGAGAGAGAGAGAGAGAGAGAGAGAGAGTTTCTCACCTGGTAGCTGGCATTTAGGGATCCAAAGCCCAGGCCCGAAATCATGTTTTTCACCAGAGTGGGACTTCTACGCACACCCACACACACACACACACACACACGCACACACACACACACACACACACACACACACACACACACACACACAGGAAGAGAGAGGGGAGGGAAGGAAATCACAGATTGAGCGCACATGTGATGTCACCTCAGCCGACAAATCTCACAATATGTTTGTTACAAGTAGAAATTTACACAGACTGTAAACAGATGCTGAAACACACACACACACACACACACACATATAGATATATAAATGTGTCTGATATCCCTTGCGCAGATGTGTGTGTGTGCATGTGTGCACGTGTGCACATGTGTGTGTGCATAATTATCCATAGTTTCTCTGGCAATTGGAGAGAACATCTGTTTACATACGCTAACAAGGTTTTTTCCCCTTCTGCATCTCACACAGCTGCTTACTAATGGTGTCGACAAACACAGAAAAACACACGCACACACGCACACACACACACATACACACGTGCAACTCACATGATAAGCTGGAAGCCCCCGAAGCCCCCTACTTTTTTGGGGTTGGCCTCTTGGTAATAATAGAGGGTCTATTTCAGCAATCATAGTGCCAGCACCCATAAGCTCACACTCACATCAACTTCAAGTGTGCACCCAAGAAAACTCTGTGTGTGTGTGTGTGTGTGTGTGTGTGTGTGTGTGTGTGTGTGTGTGTGCGTGCGCGCGCATGCGTATGTGTACTCTTACCCGGTCATCTTTGGTGGTCTCCTCTTTTGGTATTCAACTTCATCCACAGTCCACACGGCCCCCTTCACGTTCTCAACACGAACAAAACACTTGTGCAGACTCAGGTTGTGGCGCACAGCATTCTGGGAAAGAGAAAGAGAGAGAGAGAGAGAGAGAGAGAGAGAGAGAGAGAGAGATTACTTCTGCAATAAAGGTAATGTTTTAATGATAAATGATTACTTGGCTGTATTTGCAAGATTATGCAAAAACTATCAGGCTGATTTCCAGCTCTGGTGGTAGAAGGGTGAAGCACGGTGGGAGGGGGAACCCATTCAATTTTGGGGTGGATCTGTTTATTATATTAGCTTTGGCATAGGCATGAACTCTACAGAGTGCCCATTTCATTTCATTTTATTTCCTGTAATGTCATGTTAATTTTGGATTAAAATCCCTCTCTTTCTTTTAGCTCATAAATTTTGACAAAGAATGCTTGCAGCAATTGGTTAGATTTGTCATTTTCCTGGATGCCTCCTGCTAATTTGGCTCATTCTATTAGTTTGCATTGTGAGACACACCTCCTACAATGTCATGATATTCCATGAAATCCATCCTGTGAAGAGTGTGTTCTTGAAAACACCAGCTGAAATTGTTATTTTTGTTCCGTTGGCTGAAGTTCTTACCTAACTGAATGCTCACACAGGTGCACTGTTCAATACACATACACACACACACACACACACACACACACACACACACACACACACACACACACACACACACACACACACACAAACACACACACACACACAAAAGCTTTCCAGTTACTTTTGAAGGATTATATTTTTATACACCCACATTGCTGCAGCTCCATGTGCATTACTGGGCTCATACAAGGAAGCAATTCTCTGGTAGCGTTATTTTATCTCATACTTTTTGTAATCAGTCATCATCAGCACACCCACCCACACACACACACACACACACACACACACACACACCCACCAACACACACACACACACACACACACACACACACCCACCAACACACACACACACACACACACAACCACAGGCACTCAGACAGACAAGCAGGCACACCGCTATCTTGGTCTCACCCCCCCAGGGACAGGCCTCCCTTTTCATCTGCTATTTGTAGTTTGTTCATGCCCAATTTCATTACCAATTTTAATTCGTCTATAATTAAATCCCGCATATTCTCTCTGACACGCTGTTCTAAGCAGAGAGGGAGGGACAGGCCAGGCATGCATCACTCCTTGCCGTAATTACACAAGCAGATACACACACGAATATATATATATATATACACACAAACACACACACACATAATTACACAAGCCATAATCAGTGGAGGAACCCTTTCTCCCCCGCATCCCCTCAACCCCCGAGCCGGGATGCTAAGTTTTGTAAATGAGTCTGACCCCAATCTCCGCCCGCCACCCTGACAGTGCAAACACACACACATACACATACACACGTGCGCTAGACAACACTGCTACCGCCGTGCAATTTGCATTTGTCTCCGTGATGAAAGCCTGATTCTCCCAGTTAAAACATTAGCAGTCATTTACAGTGGGTCACGGTGCACGTGCCACTCATCGCCACTCCATCCATACGAGAGGGCCCAAAGCTGGAGGTAGACATATTTGAAAGAAAGATTGAATAATGTAAAAAAAAAAAAGGAAAAGAAAGAGAAGGATTTCTTTTAGTTTCACAGGTGTGACAGGATGTGGGTTTGAAAACGGTTGTTTCTACCTGAGTGACATGTTCTCCAATGTTTCTCTGACAGAAATCCTTCAGGTCAAACTTCTATTCTGTACGAAATGTTTGAGCGATGTGATGAATTAAGTTGTTTTGCTGTCTTCTGGGAAATGTAGGTAGGGAACGGCTGCTACAACAGCACACACACACACACTGTCCCAGTGAACGACAGCAAGTAAATAACAAATAAATGAACAAACATGTGCTAGCTTCTGTTCCCAGCTAATTTTAATTGCTGAATTCAAAGTGAATCTTTTTTTTTTTTTTAATCCACGTAATGTCTTTATTTTAGGGACTCATCACTAAAATTAAACACTAACCTCCAAACTACTGTTCAACATTGAAGCCTCACACTCATGGAGCACCTTGAATCTAAACTAGTTTCTCTTTCTCATCCCTTCCTATTGTCTCCTCCTCTTTTTCTGTCCCTTCATTTCTCTGATCAATGACTTCCACTCGCTGACACCGCTGCTCTCCTCATGAAATATGATGGCTTATTAAAGGACGTACATCTCTAAGGCCCTATTTGACTCACAGAGCTGCTGTATAAATACATAAGGCCACACCAAACTATATTTAAAGGTCTATATATTTAAAAGCTATATTTAAAGATGAGGAGGTATAGATATTCCTGGCTGCCCCATCTCTTTACCCTCTCCTTCCTCACTCTCCCCCATCCATCCATCCATCCCTCCCTCCCTCCCTCCCTCTCTCCTTAGTTGGGGACTATTAGAGAAAGGTCTAGGTCCCCACACACCCCTCTTCCTCACTGTCTCTCTCACCCCGTTGCTCATTCTCTCACTTTCCCTCTCTCTGGAGGAGCTGACACTCAAATTAGTACCAGGTTTCTGCAGAAATGGGTCAGCACCTACAATGGTGAGATCAGCCCAGGTGTGTGTGTGTGTGTGTGTGTGTGTGTGTGTGTGTGTGTGTGTGTGTGAGAGAGGGAATTGAATGTGTGTGATCATGTGTGTTCCAGCTGTTAATGTGCATCTCTGTAATGAGGGTCAGTTGGACAGTACTCTGACAGGGGCTGAAATTGTTGGAGGTGAAGAAGAGAGAAAGAAGGAGAGAATGGCGCATCTCATCAGGGGCCGAAAGGACCAGCAACTCTCAAATAAATTGTTTCTTAAGAAGCAAAGCAAAGTCTGATAAAATTGTGTGCCAATAGCGTGTGTGTTGTATCATTCTGCGTAATAAAACATTTCTATTCATATAGTTTCACTCATTTTGGATAAGCAGGTCACCTGTTTTGTTTAGGGGCCTCATCAATGGCTGCAAACACCAGTTATTCTTCATTATATCTTAAATCCAGTCACTTATTGCAGTTGCATAAACATTTTTTTGTTTGGCCTCAGTAAAGCATTCATTTTATATGAAGCAGCTTGTTGTGGCTCTAACATTAAACTGTTTTGGTTTAACAGTTCATGGATTTTGTGCTAAACTGCTCACAGTAAGCTGCTCAGGGAGGCTAAAATTACATTACCTCAACTTTGGAGATGAACTGAGTTCACATTCAGAATCTCTCTGCATCTCTCTGACACAACCACTACAAGGATGGATGGTGCGTGCACATGATGTGCCTTTACCTTCCATGTGGCTGTGTTTCTCCTGAAATAGGCGAACTTTCGTGTAAACCAGTTGTAGATCTCGTTGAGTGTCAACTGTCTGTCTGGGGACTCCAGAATGGCCTGAGGAGGGGAAGAGATGGGACAAAATTAAGAAGAGGAGAAGGAGGAGAGAGAGGAGAGACGGATCAGCGGAGGCGCTTACATGACGTATAAGAGAGGCGTAGGTAAAGGGAGGCCTGACATCAGCGTTCTTGTAGAACTCACAGTTCTGAGCCAGCTCTGAAATAAAATCACAGATTATCTTAGCTAAACACCTGTAGACTGTCTGGGTTCAACATTTTTATTGACTTGAATTTAAGTCATTTCAAATAAAGAAATAAAATCAGCTTGAAAGTAATGGATGGCAATTTAATCCCCAACAAGGTCACTGAAAAACTTGCATCTCTGCGGTGTTCATGGGAGCTGGATACATTTGATATTTGATGAATGTCATGTTTATGTGTCTAAAGGCAAAGTTACTTTAAATGTGATTACAAAAGTGTAGTAGAAATGACCACTTGTGGTACATAAAAAGACTTAAACACTGCAAACTTGTCAATAACTGATCAATAACCCACAATTTGGGTTATTGATCAGTTATTACATAATGAATAACAATGAAGTTAATACACAGGAATGTACTGAGGGAGTCTGAGAGCGGGGAGAGACAGGATCATGGTCTACCTGAGGCGATGGGGGTGCAGTACTTGTCGGAGTTGCGCCTACGTATGGGCCCAACAGCATGTGTATGGGAGTGGGAGTGTGTGTGTAGGCTGGAGGAACTGATGACCGAGGGTCCCTGGCGCAGTGGGGTTATGGGCGTGGCAGCTGAGGTAGGGGGGTGGGGAAGACCCTCTGGGTAGGCCTCGCTGTCGCGCTTTAACAGAGAGCCACTGGAAGCCAGGTTCAACTGGAGAGACACAGACAGATTATTTCATCTGTAAAGCAGAGGTGATCATATGTATTCTACATCTTAACCTTTAACTTTTTTTCAAAAGATGCAAAACACAACTTGTTTCATTTCATGACTCGATAAAATCATCATGAGATCTGTTAGAAATCTGTTAATAGTCAGTAACACAACACCACATGGGCCTGAAAAGTTGAGAAACAATGACAATGAAAAGGTTTCAACTGATTTCAGTTGGGCTAAGTAAATATGAGGAAAAAAGGAAAGGAAAAAAAATCTCTAAATATGAAGTACAAGACTTTTTAGTGCAGGTATAAATGCCCTCCTCATGTTTACTTAAACGCCATTTGCTGAGTGCTGCTGCTGTTTACAGAGGAGCATCAACTCCAGAAGATAAGATCAGGCGCTGCTTCTCTCACAACGCGTTTGTATCTTTCTACACTCAAGTGTTCTGTTATCCACTCGGGGGTGGAACCTTCACTTGTTCTCACACATCAAAGCTGCTGACTTTTCTAAATCATATTCAAGCGTAGAAATGAAGACCATTCAAACACTTTTTTTTTTTTACATGTTTATGGGGAGTACCTCGATACTCACTACTCAACATACACATGCTGTACATTTATACACAGTGTTGGCTGCAATTAACCCTGCGCTTGCAAAAACAAAACCACACGACAGCATGTTTGTAAGAAGGGAACACACACAAGCACTCTGCGGTGGCGAAGTCTTCACGGACCAATACGGCCCAATTAAGCAGAGCCATGTGCATGTACACACACACAAACTCACGCACACACACGCGCGCGCGCACAAAACCAGTACTCCCCAGTTTCCCTGGGACAACAGTTACAGTGCTTCTGGTTTGGGACTAATTACAATCTCTGAGTATGTGTGTGTCTGTGCGTATTGTCTACATGTATGTAAAATGTGTGAATTGCCTTCTTTTTCTTCTAGACCCCTTCTCTAGCATTTAAACTGATGGGAGGGGGCGGGTCTGTTTAACAGGTACTTCATTAACGCAGCAACCCTGCCAAATCACCACGGCAACAGTCGAACCCTGTTAATTGAGGCCAAGCTTTGTTTCCATTCCTGACGCCCCTCCCTTGCCCCTCCTCCTCCAATCCCTGACCCAGAGGCTGGTCTCCAGTGGTGACAGAACACGCCTCTTCCTGATTTCCCATTAGATGTTAATGGCAGCTGATCCCCCCACGATCAACACATCATCCAGACACACACAAGTTCACACAAACACACACACTCACTGCCACTCAGCTGCACCCATTTATATCCCCTCAAATTAAAACACTCTACCTCTAATTGACAATTAATTTCAACATCTTCATATTTTAATAAGACTCTTCGTCAATCTGAATAATGAAATATTCATTAGATAGATGCCTAATAGCAACCTCACCAACCAGCGTGGATGCATGCACGCACTCACACGTGCGCGCACGCACGCACACACACACACACACACACACACACAAATACCTCTTCTGTAAAATAAAAGTAAAACACAATGAAGCACCTGCTTTTGCTATTCTCTCTCAGACCAACTGAGACATTGTTCTCTTTCATTGCATCACAAACAAAAGTGAACTTCGAGTTGGATGCAGTTTGAATAAGTGAATAACTGGAATTTTTGACTTCTTCCATGAAATGACAAGAGACAACCTGAACTGTGGTGGATCATGAGACAATCAGTTCAAGAAAGAGGGAAAGAAACAGGACCGGGAGCAGTGCTGTTGATTTATTAACCTTCACTCGTCAATAGAGGGCGCAGATACCAAACTAACAGAGAAATATGAAATCCCAAGAAGTCTTACAGATACACAACTCATGGATTGGGTATAGTTTGTATTGCTGATGTAATTTGGGGTGCCAGTGTGAACTTACAGGTTGGTTAAAAGGCTTTGGCTCCGAGGGGCGCATGTGCAGGTGGGTCATCATGGCTTGGAGTCGTTCGCTCTCTTTCGCCAGCTGGGAAACACACAAGAGTGGTTATCAGAGTTAAAACACACCCTACCTCATTGCATGACTCTTGAGATTAAACTAACGTTGTATTGACACAAAATTACCATTGCAATGACACCTCAGGCTGAGAGAGACGGATGACAGAGAGCCGCCTCAGCACCCGCAGCTCTTTCACACACACTTCCACTAGCCTGCGGACACACTTGTTCCAGTTTGACATTGCTAACTGGCTGTAATGGGAACTGTTACAGCCTGTGGAAATGCTGCATCCATTGTGTGTTTGTGTAAGTTTACACATGTCGCTTCTGTATCTACACCAAGTCTGTTAGCATTAACATACAGACACACTGCGAACTGTTTGTGCAAACATGAGAAATTTGAAAACAGTAGCGGCACTCCTCTGTGCGTGTGTGCGATTGTGTGTGTGCGTGTGCATGTGTGTGTGTGTGTGTAGTGTGGCGGCTGCCTGTGGACTCCAGCAGGATGAAGTGACATGTCAGGGAGATAGAGACGAACGTTCTGATGTGATGTGACACCAGCTGCTTCTCTGTCACTTTGTGTTCCCTGGTGGCGGCTTCAGGGTTTCAAGTAAATGCTGTTTACCACCACCAGCAAACACAACGCTCACTTCTAAAGCTACGTAGCACATTACACAGTCATGTGAACGTGGTGGTCAGGCTTTGTTTCTAGTGCATTAAAACTTAAGAACAGTACTTGGCTTCCTAACTGGTGTTAGTTGTTTGCCTTTTGCTGGAGCATTCAGATGTTTCGAGAGTGTGTTGCGTGCGTCAACCACTCAGAGAACGAGAGGCCACGCAGCCTGGTCCTCTGCTTTCTAGCTCGTCTCTCTCTCTCTCTCTCTTTTCTCTTCCTTCGCTCCCTCCTCCTCTTTCAGCCTCGCTTGCTCTCGCTGGTGACCAGAGCAGCTTTATAATTGGAGCAGCGATGGCAGCTTCCCTGCCGACTGCTCCTTTTAAATTACAAGCTCCACTGCTCTCCATAAACACTGCCCTGCCTCTGACAAGTCGCTGCCATTGATGGGCTGCAACGGTCGTCATGACTTTGTTTGTGAATTGATGAAAATTAGGAGTGTGTAAATGTGTGTGTGTGTGTGTGGGTGGGTGTGTGTGTGTGTGTGAGAGAGACCCACCTGTATCTCCAGCTGCTGAACCACCTGCATCTGAACTCGGCACTGAGCAGTGCTGCGGTCATCTAGGGCGTGCTCATTGTTCAAGTGCCTAGAGGAAAAGAGGGTCAGCGTTCAGTCATTTCTGGGATGGAGGTGAATATCCTCAAATTAAAAAGTTAAGTCTCATTTAATGATGATTTCTGACTCAGGATTCTTCTTAAAACAGTCCCTGAATGATAACTGAGCTCTTCCACTTTTATTTAACTGTAAGTTATGGACTGTTTCAGCACTTTGAAAAATAAATCACAATCTTGGAAGTTTATTTTGTCTAGTGAAGGACGCAGCAGCTGTGTTTTGTGTGTGTATACTTCACTGGTGCTCAGTGAGCCGTGATCCACCTGGATATGAGCTCATGTGTTATCGCACTGAAGTCTTATCTTAAGACATTCTGTTAGCTAGACTTCACTTATTATTAACATGAGGTGTGTGTGTGTGTTTGCCTGTGTGTGACATGGATGAGTGTGTGTGTATGTTTGAATGGCGGCGCTGTTTGTTTCCTTGAATGTGGGAGGACCCGGGACCTTCTGATCTTTCCCAGCGCACCCCTCCCTGTCTCCCTTCCTCCATCCCTTTCTCTCTCCCCTCTGTCATCAGTAAGGTTATTCACAGGTTCCCGCTGCCTGCCCAGTGTGAGTGTGTGTGTGTGTGTGTGTGTGTCTGAGTTTTATAATATCCTGTGGTGTTAATTCATAATCCAAGTAACTTTTTTAAACATACTTCTCTGACTTGTATATTGTTACAAAGGAAAATGTGTGTGCGTGTGTGTTAGACTGTGCGTGTGTTTAAGTTAGATGTTACAAAGTTAGGCAATATCAGGCGAAGGCAAGAAATGAAAGAAAAACAATGATGTCATGGCATGGCTAATCCAGGCAGATAGACAGCTCAACACAAGTGTGCGATAATAATAACAAAAACATGATCTCACTTTTTTTCTCTCTCTTTCTACTTCACTCTCTGCAGAGCTCTCTCTTTCTCTCTCACTTCTGTCCACTCTCCCCTTCCCACTCGTCTTCCCCCATAACTCCCCAAATGCCTGTGATTCACTCTCATTCCACCCCAAGTCTGCACCCCCCCAAAAAACCCTCCCCTCTCTCTATAGCACGGCCATAAACAGTAGCAGGTTTTTTGTTTTTTTTTTTCCTCGATGCGTCCCGACAATGAGGCTCTGTTTACTCCTCTGAGTGCTGGCAGACAAGGCTTTAACCCACATTACACCCAGCTCCATCAGCCACAGCCAGAGTATTATACCAGAAGATGGGGAGGGAGGGAGGGAGGGGGTGAGAGAGGTGGGCCGAGAGAGAAGAGAAGAAAGCCTGAAATAGTGGAGCGTCTCCTCTGTTCTTCTGCTCAACCCTTTTCCCTCCTGGGGCGATGACTAAGGCTGGCTGGAAGGGAGAGCACTGTCGGACTTACGGTATTATCTGTCACTGGCTGTCTTTTTTTCATCTTTTGCTCACTCTCTCTCTCTCTCTCTCTCTTCGACACACACACACTTTCACTCTATCTCTCTCCTTCCATCTGCCCTGGGGCTACGTGAAATGAGACACCAAACAACAGCTTTCCTCTCCAAACTTTCCCAGCCTGCCTGCGAGCTTTGATCTGCCTGTCCGATGCCATCACAATCACTTTCATGATTATATGTGTGTGTGTGTGTGTGTGTATTTCATCACCTTGGCTTATTAATATCTTCATTGTTAAAATAGCTAAGAGTTACGCATAGATAATGATAGTGTGAGTTTGTTTAAGGCTTCATTAGACACTTGTGAAGCCTTCGTTAGCAGGCTTTCAGTGCCATGGGAAGTCTGCTGCGTGACAGAGGTAGCGAGACATCAGCTAATGCAATGCCAGCGTCAAATGAGCTCAAACAAAAGGCAAAAAACAACTAAGAAACGCTGAGGAACAGTAGATGGAAGGCTGTTTAATGTCTTTACCGATGCCGTGCGAGAAGAGAAGTATGATTGGATAATTAAAACGAATTAGCGAAAAAGTCAAATTGTCGAAAGAAGCCGGTTGGGAGGACACGGGGTGATAAAAAAATCGCTTAAAAACAAACAACAACATATATGTTTTTAAGTTCAGGCACACAGTCTGTTTAGGCGGGAGCTAAGCAAGGGAAGAAATAAAAGGAGACGAGTAAATCCTTCAAATTAAGGGAGAATTTCTCCACCTGAGGAGTGTACTTGTGTACCTGTGTTTGTGCCTAAAAGTGAATGTGATGTAACAGACGGCAACTGATGAATATGTGAGCTGTTGCAACACACAACTGACGTACATGACTGACACTTCATAACAGCCATATACAATAATTTCACTTTGCTCTACTTTATCTTTTAACGACAAAAGTTGTTTCCTGCTAAATATGACAGAGTTCACGCCACTGAGTCTTTTTAAGAACCAGGCAATGTGTTTGTTACTAATATGTGATGGAACAGAGGAATGTTTTAATGTGGTCTTAAACCACGCTTGTGGTTGATGAGAGGAGAGTCTGCCAAATGTTGAGATCGCAACCAAGAAGATGAAGACATTACCGCCTGAAGCTTAAAGAAATCACATCTGATGGAACTGTCATCCATGGAGGAGAGACCCAGTCCTGTAATCTGGTTGATGACTTACTTGATGAACTGTCCCATGTCCTCACACAGCGCTTCACAGCCGGGCCACTTACATTCGCCATGGCCGTAGAGAGGATGGGAGCCAGCGTGCTCCTCATGACTGTGAGGAGAGCAAAACACACAGAGAAAAAGAAGAAAAAGACAGTAAAACAAAAGCTGAATTATCTCTTATTTTTGTACATGTATTATTCATTGAATAAACGGTTGATAACTAGAATAGAAGGGAAAGTGTTAATAGGCCACAAACACACACACACACACATGCAAAACTACAGTGGCAGCAGGAGCAGGAGCAGGAGCAGCAGCAGCAGCGTCAATACAGCCATCTGAGTCTGGTTAGCAGTCATTAGTTTGTGTAGTTCTCCAAGCCAAGCACAGAGAAAGGAGGATAGAGCAGAGTGGGGTCAGTTACAGAAGCCAGGCAAATGAGGGAGTTGGTCCAGCAACCTCAGAGGCACATTTTTAAGTCCATGACCTGTCTATTCGTCCTTGGCGTGTGTGAGTTGCGCATGTGTGTATTAATGTTGCTGTCTGTTCTTATGTTTCAAGACTTGACACAGAGTCGGCGCAGGACCATGTGCTGCCGTCATGTGTTGGTTGTTCTTTTGTGGTGAGCGTTTGCTTATGTGTGCATGCATATGTGTGTGTTTTTGTGTGACGAACAAGGACCGCGCCAGGTTTCGTTCGGGTCTATGGTAAAAGGCACACGCACTGAGACGGCGCATGTGTGTGCGTGTGGCAGGTCCAGTAGCAGATGTGGGTCAGACCTGGATCTTCGCCAGTGACTGCTGTCTCTGCGTATGACTGTGTAGCCTATGTGTGTGTTTGGATGCGTGCGTGCATGAGGTTGTACGTGTGTGTGTGTGTGTGTGTGCGGGGGGGTGGGGGGGTGGAATGGGGATTCTCCCAAATCAACATCAGAAGGTTGTCTAACAAAAACCATTTGTTTCGCAGATGGAAACATGTCTCTCTCCATCTCCCTTTGCCTTTTCGCCTCTTCCTGATCATATGTGCAGGCTGAGGTTGGGGCCGTGTGTGTGTGTGTGTGTGCGTGTGTGTGTGTGTGCTGGCTGTGGTTGAGTCAACTCAGAAGCAGCTCAGACAGCAGACATGACAAACTGCTGGCAACCACATTTTCCTCCACATCAGCCATGCATTAGCTTAGCAGGCTAACACACTAATGCTACTTACTCCTAGCCAACTCTGTTGGGATACCATAAGCACACTCTGGTATGATAGTGTGTCTCTATGACCGTCAAATGGATTAAAAAAATAAATAAAACACTAGCCCACTCACCTTGACCCCCCCCCCCAGGATGAGGTCGGGGGGCAGTGTCTAAATCTGTACTGCAGCACCCTTAGACCTCCGTCTAAAGTGTGCCTCTCTATCTCACTTGGCCATGTGTGTATAAGTGTGTATGTGCTACTCACTGGCTGGTGGGGGGTTGGCTGCCTTTGGAGTAAAGGGGGACATGGTCATCTCCGCTGTCTGCCTTGGTGAAGGAGGATATCCACTCAAACAGTCTGGCTCTTAAAGATGGAGACAAGCCCATGAACAGCCGGTACAGCCATGGGTCACAGCATGGTACTAAGAACTGGTAGTACATGGTACTCCTGACACATGCATTGCCGTTGTCAGCGTTCTACTAAGGAGTTTATCTCTACAGCCATCTTCAACTATGATGAATTCAACAAATAGCTCTCGTTCAACCAAGTGGCGTGTGGCCACCACCTGCCACTAGCTCTCCTCTCCTCCTATCCTCTCTTCTGTGGTTGACAGCATACTGACAGAACCTACTTGGGCCAAAACACCTCCTATCAAATGAATAGAGAGACTAACACCCTGGTGATGTGTGGTGTCCTGCATGTGCATGTTTTATTACTCGCATGTAGAGGTGTGGAACAACTGTTAAAATACTACAAGTGAAAAGCTGGAAAATTACATAGCAAGAGCATGTGAATTAGAGAGACTAGGGGTCACAAAGAGGACGGACACATCATCACATTGTAGATATATTCGGATATTTTTGAGAGACTCTACCTGTCTCTCTTTGGGGTGTGGCTCTGTCCATTCGGCAGGCTGTGCAGTGGGATGTGAGCGCTGGCAGCTTTGGGGAAGGCTGAGGTAGAATTAGAGCTGTTGGTACTCAAGTCCAGGCCCTCGGCTTGTTTCAGGGCCTCCTCACTGTTTGGCAGCCCTGACACCTCCTTCCACAGCTGTTGGAGGTCTGACGGACACATCGCTGCAGAGTGGAACACAGTCAACTCAGAAATGATTTCTCAAAAGGTTTAGTTGAGGAATGTTAATAGCAAAGCTAAAAAAAAAAAAAAAAGAAAGCTAACCCGGGTGATAAATTAAATGAGAGAATATAAACAACATTACCCACGCAGATTGCAACACAATGCTGTACATAAACTAACGTCACAGAGCTGACAACTACTCCAATTCCTGTAAAACACACAATGCAACTATTAGGGCCCCTGGGAGTGATTACAAGAGGACAAAAGGACCAACTTAAACAAACAAAACTGTAATTTGTACATGTTATCTTTCCACATCTCCACTCGTCCAAAATCTGTTGGCAATTCCTAATGTCCAGCAGCACCACCGCTGCTGTCACTAACACTATTTGTCTGAGCAGGGTGGGTGCACACTTTGAGCTCTCTCTAGTTAGTCACAGCTTTGTTATTTCTGCTCCAATTTCACAGTGAGAGAGACGCCTAAAATGCCGCAGTCGACTCCATTGGATCTTAGCATGCACGTACCCGCGTGCACACACAGCCACACACATCTGCACACGCACACACGCACACATTCAGAGAGACCTTGCAGAAATCCAAATATTATGTCTGCTTTGTCTGCATTCTTCTGTGGTCCCGCCAAAACAAAAGTTCTCACTATGGAGGAATGAGGTGGTGTGTTCATAGATTTCTGTGTGTGTGCGCGTGCGTGTGTGTGTGTGTGTACGTGCACATATTATCCAAGAAACCTGACCAATTTGTGGACACACCCAGAGACCGAAAGCGTAAAGAAGTTAAGGGATTATTAAAGTGTTTTCCTCTTCTCGCTTATCAGACGGAACCTCATCCATTTACTCAATGAAAACATTATATAGAAAAAAAATATCTGGGCTATGGCGAGCGCTTTAATTGCAGAAAAAGTGTGCACTCAGGTGAAAATGTGCCGAACAATTTCATGCAAATTTCCTAAGAAAATAGTAGTATTGCTATTTCACAAATCTGAAGTGCACATACCCACATGTGGTGGTTAGTGGCGTATTTATTTCACACTGGTGTTGACAAGAAAAAGTCTGTGGTTACTCAGAAGGTGTGGTCTCACAGGATGAAGTCAAACACAATGAGCTGCAAAAACTTGATGGTTTGTTCAAAAAGTCCTCTAACAAAAATCAAAACAATTAATACACTCACTTCTTGTGTACTTTCCCTCCCAACATCTATGCTTACAAGCTCACTCACCTCTCAGTAAAATGGCTTTAATGCTCTCAGTAAAATTCTACAGAAAAGCAGGTAATTAGTGAGCATTCACCGTTATGAGATGTCTGACAAGTACTTCCATCTTACTGCCGAGAGGGAAACAAAAGTTATAGCAGGACCCCTCGTGTTACCCCACCACCACCTACCCACTGGACACAACAGCCCTTTGAGGCAGGGCAGTAGTGTGTGCATGCGTGTGTGTAGATGTTTTATTATGAGCATTTGTGTGTGTGTGTGTGTGTGTGTGTGTGTGTGTGTGTGTGTGTGTGTGTGTGTGTGTGTGTGTTTGTGTGGCCGGTCAGAGGAATGCTCGAGCTCACGCCTGGCTGAGCCGTCACAATGGACCGGCTCTTTCACACTGCAGGGAAATTCCACTCTAATACAGAGGGAGAGAGAGAGCGAGAGTGAGAGAGAGAGAGGAGAGAGAGAGAGAGAAAGCGAGAGGGAGATGCCAAAGCCAAATGTTTGCAACTGTCTGAAAAATTACACTCTTCTATGTAAAAGTGGAGCCTCTGTCTTTTCATTTGAGTTCAGTTTGGATCACGTTTTGAAAAATGTGTCCGATGACATATAAACACATGCAGAACACACCAAAATTATTTTTCTATCAAGGAATTTCATTGATTTGATTTTGTAATTTTTGAGATTACAAAGTGTGACTGCGTGTGATGAAGAGCGAACAGAGGGAAGGGAAACTAGTCCGTCTGGTCAACTCAAACTCCGCTTTAGCAATGTTATGGCCACTTAAGAGCCCCTAAAGCATTCCTATCTGAGGTGGTGTGTGTGCGTGTGTGTGTGTGTGTGTGTGTGCGTGTGTGTGTGTGTGTGTGTGAGAGAGACATTAAGTGAGCAGACAAAAGTGGACATATGTTCAATAAGGGCGGACCAGTCAACAGTCAACTTTTATCACGCAGAAACTCTGCTGACAAAATGAAGGGGCTGTGGGAAACGTTACAAATAGGAACCAAAAACAACCAGCAATTGAAAAATGATGATGTTCTTGTGTCTGGTTAATCTCAAATACCCACACAGACACACACACACACACACACGCATACATACACATGCACACACCTCCAAGCAGGGGGCTTAGTGGCATATTTTACCTATTATCCAAATGAGTACCTTCCACAAACCCACCAATAAGGTTTCCTTTTATCTTTTACAGGCTGATTAACTTAACAGGCTTCACATGTGGCACTGGGTGCAGGCCTGTGAGTGTGTGTGCGTGTGCGCGCACGCGCGCGCGTGTGTGTCTGCGCGTGTGCGGACTGTTACGACCATGTGTGCATCTGTGTAGCTGAAGTGTTGTATGTTTAGGGTCGAACCTTGTTGCAGAGACTGCATGGCGGCGGTGGGCTGCAGTGAAACCACGCCTTGTCTCTGGAAGTTGAGGATGTGCTGCTGCTGAAGCTGCTGCATCTGGATCAGCTGCTGGAAGGCCAACTGCTTGCTGCCTAACTGCTGAAGACACAAGGGGAAAAAAGAAAAAAAAAAAGAAAAAGTTGGTGAACTTGGTATTATTTCTTTGCTTTAGTGATTCTAAATCGCCCCCCCCCCCCCAAAAAAAAATTGATGCTCATCTTACTTTATCAAATCTTAACTCCTTTTAACAACAATTTGAGTATTTCTTTATCAATGCTCAAAGAAAAAAAACCTCCAAATCCTCTCATATTTCTAGTATTTTGGCTACCCTCGAATGTTTTCTGTTCGTTTTGTTTTCTTTGAAGTTGATTGGCAAAATTAGCACAGAACATTTTAAAAACATGTGGTCTGAGTAAGTGAAGCAAGTCATTTTTGGGCACCCAACACTGGTATATTAATAGGACTCAGCCTATTTGAACTCTACTTGCATGTTATCTGCTCCAACATAAACTCATTCCCCATATTTTTCTTTTCTTTTTTCCAATTGAAGTCTTGATCAAAATGTCTCTACCAAAAACAAAACAAAAAAACCCTCAGATTTCTTTTCCTTTTTCATCTGGAAGAAAAAGAAGCACCAACTGTTCTTTTTATTAAAATCAGTTGATGTACTTCTACCATGACTTGGTTCAATCTGAATTATTTCAAGTAGAAAACAGCTGATAGAAGCCATTCACATTCATACATACAGCCACATAAAATAAAAGAATGATATGCTACAGTTATCTGCTGTTGAAAAAAGACAGAAAGAACAACGTGGCGAGTCGAGAAAAAAAAACAGCCTCAAATTTAAACAAATATGAGCTTATGGTTGTGAGGACCCTGAGGACGGAGAGAAGAAGGGAGGGTGGGAGAGATCACATGTCGTGTGGTGATAACGTCTGTGTGTGTTATAGTGATAAATGTCCCCTTTCCTGCTCTCTCAGTCTGGGATAGACCTGGACCTGCGCTGTGCTGTTTGAAGTCTCCCCCGACTAACTCCCCAGAGACGTGGACTTTATCTCTTACAGATAACTTGTGGAGAGAGAGAAAAAAATAAATACAACTTGAGCAACTGCTTGTTGTGTTTTTCCGTGTGTGTGTGTGTGTGTGTGTATGTGAGAGAGAGAGAGAGATAGATAGATAGAGAGAGAGAGAGAGAGAGAGAGAGAGTGGCAGCCTGGCCTTCTTTGAACAGAGAGGAACTCACAGGAAGGGCAGATAGGTCACTTCCTTTCAGACTGGTGCCTGGGGAGAAGACGTGTGGTGGCAGTGTATTTGTGAGGGGGAGTGGGTGGAAGGGGGGGTAAGCACAACTATTCTTTACAAAAGGAAACACCGACACATGAAAAAGGAAAAAAACACTTTCAATGTGATGAGGTCAACAGCGCTTTGTTTAAGGTGCAAGCTTTTAAGGTAGTTGAAAAATAAGTGTACCATGCATAAGTTCCCACTTGGAGAGTTGCCATTTCCCAGTAAAGATAACACTAATGAACAGCTAAGATGGTCTCCCTTAGAAAATCTGCTCTACTGTATATCTGTTGGTAGAATACAGAATAATAGCGAACTACCTCAGGTAAACTAATCAAAATGAAGCTCCTATTGCAACATTTCAAGCCATTTCTGTCACAGCATTGACAGCAATGTTACAGAGAGCTGCAGCGATGACTTAGCACCAACACAGGTTCCCTACTTTGGATTGTGGATTATGGAATAAAATATAAGTTTAAAGTAAGCAAGCTTCAGAAGAATAAAGGCAATGTTATGCTATATGCACTTCTTCTGGTTTCACTGTGATTATGTTGAATGTCCGCTACAAACTCTGTAGCCTTTTTAGCCACTTGTTAGCATTTGTCATTTTTTAAGACAAATGCTTTGAAATATATGTGGTATTTAGTAAGATTTTTTTTTTTCCTTGTTGGAGACAAGGAAACCAAACGTTCAGCAAAGCTAACTTATTTCTGGGTTTCAGGACTCATCCCTAGTGCCACCCTTTTTAGCGAGCCGGAAGATTAGCGTGACATTAGTTGCGCAACAACTACCTGCACAACAAAGACAAATTTATGAAGGTAAAGTGTGGAACCACAATTGACATCGACCGAGCCAGTTTGTATGACTGTAAATGAACAACCGAGAGATTTATTTGAAAAGAGGTGACTTAAGCGAAAATAACATGTTGCTGTCTTGAAGCGACTGCTTTTAAGTATAGCTTGGAACGTCAAGACCAACAGTCGTACGTCAGACTGTACGGGATGTAGTGCGGCTTCACATTGTTGCCAACCACAGCTGTATGCTATACTTATTCCTTACATCATTTCCTCCAAGACAGTTTTGTTGTGGTGATTCAAGTATGTTTAAAAAAAAGAAGTTTACATTTTTTATGACGCCTCAGTTTAAAGAGCAACAAACAGCGCTCAAGCTAAAGAAAGAGGGCAACATGGTCACGGTTGAATGTGTCATGTTTACAGTGACCAGTTCTTTGAAGAGTCACATGATAAATACTCATTTGTTACAATAAATAGTTTATCACAATCAGTGTGTCAGTGTCCTGACTGAACCTCTCCTCCCTCACACTTCCCACCAATTTCTCTGTCCAGACCTCTTTTTTCTGTCTGTCCATTTCATTTCTTCTTCTCTGCCCTCTGTCTCTCATTCCCTCCTGAGATATGTCGTTCTTTAAAACACACATTTTGTGTGTGCACGTATATGTGAGTGTGTGTCTGTTCTGTTTACATTAGCTGTGGCTGAGTGGCCAAAGCTAGCGCTGTAACAGGCTGTCAATGTGATTTATGAGCACATCACACACTGTCTGAGCCTGCCAGTCACACCGATGCACGCACACACTCTCACACACACTCTTTCACACAGACACACACACACACTGTCAATGCACAGTCACTGACGGACACACACACGGGCACACATCTCTTGTGATGTTCAGAGTCACTTCATTAAGCTGACTCCTGACCAGTCTCAAATGCGTGTTACACCGCGCGCACACACACACACACACACACACACACACACACACACACACACACACACACACACACACACACACACACACACACACACACACACACACACCCTCTCAATGCATCACTTCCACACACAAGATAGTGAGGAGGAATTGCAGAAAATGGGGAAAAGGTCAAAAAGTCACAGTCACTCGAGCACAAACACTCTTAACGGCAAAGCAGAGATTAAAGGTTTTCCCCTCCCTCCTCTTGTCTCCTCCTCCCTCCTCTAAAAACTCCTCCCTTCTCCAGTCCTCCTCTGTCTCCTCCTGTTCTCTTGGGTCTGGGTGTGTTAAACACTTGCCTGGTTAAAATCCTCTTCCACATGTGTGCTACTTGATCTGCTAATCACTCATCTGCATTGGTTTATAGATTAACGAGAGCTGACATTATGTCATCTTGACTTGTAGCTACTACTGGGCCAATAAAACTGAATCCCCCCCTCCCCCCAACCCCGTCTAAATGCGTAACACCTACTGGACCAGGTGAGACTTTACTGCAAAGGTGATTGATAGAAACAGGGCTGCTAGGTCTGCAAGGAAAGGGCCTTAGTCATATCAGCTGTATGGAGCCCTGTAGGGAGCCATATTCCCTCTCGAGTGTATGTGTTTGTGCAGTGAACCATCACACATCAACCTTCTCCATCTCTGTATGTATGTGTAGCTGTGTGACCAGTGATTGCACTTGTCTAGTTGTTACAGGACAACAAACCTGAAAACTGGGACAGTGGCAGAGAGGAGGGAGAACGATTCAGACACTCTTTCAACATGCGAGTCGACCACAACTGGTTTGCTTTGGTCACGGTCGACTTGGTTGACTGCTGTCGGCGAGGAGTTTGTTGGGGAAAGTGAGGGTGGGTGGGTGGGGGTTTCTGGCCATTGGGAGAGAGTGAGAGAGAGACCAAAAGGGTGGGGGGGAGATCTAGGATGTGTCTTCTCATGCGTTTCTCTACAAGTCTCATGAGGCCCTTCTCCTCAAGTTTGTCTCTGTGTTGTTTGACAATTTTTGGTGAATGAGCATTCATTTAGCCAGTGAGGAAGCATTCATGCAAAAAAACAAAAAAAAGAAGAAGAAATGTCTCTTTCCAAGACATACACCTGCAGAAACAATCGTAAGACGTCTCGTACATACAGGTTATGACACTAATCTTGTCTGATTGATTGAGATCCTCTTTGTTGGGCCATGATGTGATCCCAGTTGATCCTCTGTTATCCTACTGTACCGCAGCTGTGCTTAAACCTGGGAGAGCGTTCATATTTGTCCGTGTGAGAGAAAAGCAGGGGGAGGCTCCTAGTGTTGGCGGGGTTAATTGACAATTAAAAGAGTGGCAGACCCCTCCTACAGAGAGATTTCACCTCGGGCTTACAGCTGAAGGCATGCAGATAAATGCTTTGGCAGGGTAACGTACTCCTACACCTGCCTCAACCAGGCAAATACTAGCAGAAATATCAATTCACTCAACCTTGTTGTTGTACACAAAAAAGAGGATGACAGCGGAGGACATGATGCACATCCTACGTCCTATATATTAGACCCTTGATGTGTATGTGTGTGTTTTCCTTTTTTATATCCTTCTGCTACATCTCACGTCAACCACTTTTACTGCATTTGAGGGCACTTGTGTATTTCAGAGTGTACTTGAGCTGAGTGAGTGTGTACTTGGTGAAGTTCACCTCTTTTGCTGCCTGCTTCCCGGCCTGCTGCTGCTGCTGCTGCTGCTGCTGCTGCTGCTGAGTCAGAAGCTGAAGATGCAACTGCTCCTGCTTCTTGTACTGCTCCTGTAACTAGAGGCATACATAGAGGAGGCGGGGGGGGGGGGGTGAGCCATAATATGCTTGGTATAAACCTCAACAATACAAATTTCAATGTCACGCTGAGGTTGCTGTGTCTGTGGTAGCGTGTGGTCAGTTGACAAATTGCTCACAACAAGCAAAGGCAGTGTTGTGGAGTATTATAGTGTGTCAAGTAGTTTTGCGATGTGATTTTCTATGTCAAAGCTATAGCATTGACCCTGCTTGTATAATTCAGGGACAGCTTGCGTGTTGTTTACACACTGAACTGGCTGTGGCACAGTGAGCGTGCAGAAGGGCTTATAGACCAGAAATATGTCTGAAAACATGCACTCCATCACGCCATCAAGGGGAAAAAAAAAAAGATGGACCTGTAGAAGAAAAAAATATTTGAGGCTGGCAGCCAATGCTTGATCTTAGTCTGTATGACTAAACATTCAAAGTCTACAAAGAAAAATGCAGACAGAGATATTCATTATCTATACCACTTAGAAATGTGAGTGCCGCAGGGGTCTGGAGACAATCCCAGCTGACACGGGTAAGATGTGGAATGCAGCTCGGTACGTTCAATCAAGGACTTGTACATCGGCTTTATTTGTTTCCACACCACTTTCTTTTCAACTACAATTTTCTGCATTGAGTACTTCCAGTATTCAAAGCACATTTTCCTGATTAAGCCTGCTGACCATTTTAAAAATGAACTTTTTTTTTTTTTAAATCCTCTCCAACAGCCCATGAACCCTCTGTGTCGTGCTAAACTTGAATATTTGGTACTTTGTGTGTATGTGTGTGTTTTAAACTGCTCTTATTGGCTCTTGGTCCTTGTTTATTGTGTTGCCAGAGTTCCAGGCCATCGTAAGAGTCAATAAAGATTTCTTATCTCACATGCAACTACACAACATTTGTGCAACTACTTCCACAGCGTGGAATGAGTAATTTGGGATTTTTACCAATCTGAACACTTCCTCAGTTACTGTCAAGAGGTGAAGTACTACTTCGAGAGAGGTGGCTGACAAATTCACACAGGTAGTTTCATGATGACCCGCATACTTCCGGTCTGTTTGAGGAAGCTGGATCATCTGGAGGAAACCAGCATGAGCCTGTGAACGCCACACAGCCGGCAGGCGGATTTGAACGTCTCAATATTTTGGCTGTGAGCCCTTAGATCAACATGGTTCCTCCCAGTTTTGAGAAAGTAAATATTTTCCATGTTTCTACGCCATGTCTAGATAAGCAAAGTAGCCCAAGGTTGTTCATGTCATTCATCGATCGCCATTTTAACCACTTAATGGGTTTACAGACAAGAGGAGAGTGAGTGAAAGTTTTTCTGTATAACAACGCTCCCACAGTACATGTTCAACACTTTTCCTCTTTGCTGTAATTAAGTAGATATCATCTGTAATGGACTAGACTAGAAATGCTAAAATGCTGTAATTTAAAACAGAGGGATTTAGCAATGCAGTCACGTTTATTTATGGAAACACTCATATATTTATGGCAAAAAATACTCACACAACACAAACACTCACACAGTCTCCCCTGACTGGCCACAGCTCGTCTGTTTGTTTGAGTTACTAATCATTCATTTACTCAGGAAGCTCCATTAAGATTATAATCTGGCTAAGAGGAGAGCAAGGCGGGCAGGAAAACTCACACTGACCACAGTGTGTCTACGCACGTGTGTGTGTGTGTGTGTGTGCATGTGTGTGCGGGTGGTTATTCTCTTGAGAAAATGCCTGCAGTTTGTCTTTTTTTTTTGTGATCAATTATCTGCATTTTCTCAAGTAGCGAGAAAGGAGATTAGATCTAATAGAGATGAGATGTGGAGGACACAGAAGAAACACTATTTTACCCCAGTCTACCCCTTTGACCGGAAGATAGAATTCCCACTTACGGAGTGCATTTTAGCCACTGTAGAGCTCTTCGTTAATCACTTCAAGAAACGTGTTCAGTCTTTGTTTATGCGAGCCTGTGAGGAGGCAGAGAGCCAGCATTGTTTTGGTCGAGTTAGACCCGCTGACAACACACGTCTGACAGGATATGTTGACTGAAAATCATTTAAGGAGCACATGCCAGAGTTCCTGACAGACTTGTGGGTGCTTAATTCCAAAAAACAGGCTGACGCTTCTGTTCATTCCAAAACATTATTATTCACAAAGCTTTCATTCAGTGGTGTTTCCTCAGTCCTCTGGCTCAAGTTCAGGTGGATCTGCTGGTGATCGGGGTTCTCTGAAGGATCGACTACTGCGTTCCACAACTTTGCCCCCTCATATGAAATTGACATCAGGAAGGCCCAGATTCCTCGTATAAAGTTGTTGTAGAAACTCCAACTTTGATCTCACATTCCTGCAGTAGTTTGACCCTCCTCATCCAAAGGCGTGAAGAACGAGAGATGATCCTGATACCATATGGCCTAATGGAGGATCTTAGAAATAAAGAGGACGCGGCCCAATTCGAAGCGAGGACCGGACGTGTCTAATAAGAATTGGGAAGGTTATTAAATTTGGGGGTTTTTGAATGCCACTTTTAGGGTAGTTCTGGATGCATTTCGAGCCACATGCCACACAGTGAGAAGGTACTGTAAGAGACAACAGGCCCGAGGCGAAGCTTGGAGCGATTAAGTGGAACCTCAGGATAAACCAAATCTTGCAACCCTGTGAGGAAGGGCGAGATTTTCTTCCACGGGCCTCTGTTGCAGTTTGTCTTTGTTTCATGGTGCATCAAATGTTCAAAGAGGCTTTTCAGCAGAGAATGACTTCAGAGAGGAGCAGTTGCTGCAGTCTCTCATCCATCTGACCCTGCAGTGAGCCGACTAGACATCACTGTCCCTCTACACACACGGACACACACACAGACACACACACAATAATGTAATGGCCCTTCTCTTTTTGTGCAGTGCCATTTTACATTTCCATCTTATCCCTGCCATAGCTTGAGTTTTGCATAATTTACTTTGCATTGTACAATGATGTTCCTTCTTATCTTTAATTTATTTTAATGGAAGAACATTCATTTTTGCTTCTCTTTCTTTTCCATCTGTCTTTCCTCTCTTTTATTGTTCCTTAGGCAGAGTTAATATCTCTTTTCCACCTCACTACTCCTGATCGCCTCCTCATCACACACGCAAATGCGTATGCAAGCAGACACACACACACGCACACACTTGGCTGGAGAGTGGTGAGTTGAGGGAATAATTAAGTCATAATTAAGGTCTTTTAATGATTTGATTCAGTGGCTCTGTGCATTAAGAGTATGTGTAAGTGAGGCACTCACCTCTCCAGCCTATTACCATGACCTTGACTTTAGTGAGCACACCAACAAAGAAAGACTGAGCAGCTGTACCATAAGTAAAGGTTAGAGGAAACTTAAAGGTTAAACACACACACACACACGCGCACACACACACACACACACACACACACACACACACACACACACACACAGGCACATGCATATTCACAAATGCATGTACAAACACACAAGTGGTGTGTGGCAGTGGGCCATAAACCTTAAACCTTACTCACACACTCTTTCTCAGTGCTGTATTGCCATCGGGATATGAAATTTAATGCTCCGGTGAGTGATATGTTGGTTGATTGTTCAGTGTGTGTGTGTGTGTGTGTGTGTGTGAGTGTGTGTGTGTGTGTGTGTGTGTGTGTGTGTGTGTGTGTGTGTGTGTGTGTGTGTGTGTGTAAAAACTGCCTGATTTGCAGATATACACTAAGAGCAAGTCCATACTGTGGTTAATTAACTGGGAGAGCGATGTTAAACTCAGTGGTTTTAATAGTGGGAGTATAGTGTGTGTATTTGTGTGTGTGTGTGTGTGTGTGTGTGTGTATGTGTGTGTGTGTGTGAGTGAGTGAGAGAGAGAGACAGAGAGAGAGAGAGAGCATTATCAACCCCCCTTTCCCTTCTGTCTTCTTTTTTTCCTAGTTAGAGAAAAAAAGAAAAAAAGGAGGTAAAGATTTTCTGAGCCCTGCACGTCTGTTTCCAGAAAGCTTCACATTTCACATTTCCACTATGATACATGTTGCAATGTCTCCCAATTGCAATTCATCCTGGCCTAAAGCTACAGCTCCTTATTAAGTCTACTGTCTGGTTGGGATTGTGTGTGTGTGTGTGTGTGTGTGTGTGTGTGTGTGTGCGCGCGCGCGCTCTTTCTTGACACCGCCTTTGCCACGATTACTTCTCTATCTTCTCACAGCTGTTACTAGGTTGCATGTGTGTTTCACATGTGTAGGTAGGAGGTCACAGGTTGTGGGTCTGAATACTTTACAGATCTGCTGCACACGAGAGAGTGTTTATTGGTTTGTGTTGACGTGGCAACCCCTTCATCAGCTGCTGGGCATCAACACACACTCTCCTGAGTCACTATGATTCACTGGCCGAGATAAAAATGCATATAGGGTGTGTGTGTGTGTGTGTGTGTGTGTCTGATCGTGTGTGTATGTGTGTGATCATGTATGCACGTGTGTGCCTGCAGGCAGGAGAGAGGATACTCTAAATGAAAATGTGTGCAGAATTAAATATGTGTGTTCCTCTTCAAAGATCTCCAAGCATTAAATGAGATACAATCACGCCCAGTGTGTGTCAGCACCGACTAAAACAGACACATCCAAACATGCCGGCCTGGGACTGAGTCCAACAAGAGAGTGTGTGTGTGTGTGTGTGTGTGTGTGTGTGTGTGTGTGTGTGTGTGTGTGTGTGTGTGTGTGCGCGTGTGTGTGTGTGTGTGTGTGTGTGTGTGTGTGTGTGTGTGTGTGTGTGTGTGTGAGTATTTCACCTGCTGTAGAAAAAAAACCTGATGTTGCTGCAGCAGGGCCTGGAGCTGAGGGGGCGACAGGATCTGTTGATGAGAGATCAACTGTGGACTCATCAAAGCCATGGACATAGGCCCCTGGAGACAGCAGACACACACACATACACACTTGTTGAAATTCTTGAAACACTTACATATTAGCTGGCAAAAGTAAAGCAACTCAATCCATTAAGCTTTGTGTGAAAATGCAGAGCCAGCACAGCTTTAAGCATGACTGTGCCTGCAGCTGAGAGCTCAAAACAAACAATCTGAATGGAGGTTGGATGCTGGTATGGACAAGTAAAGTTAGAAAGGTGTATTGTCTTTCATTCTCTGTTGTCATTCACCACCAAGAAGTGCTGGCAAGATTAAAAGACAGATTCACCACAAATTTTGTTGACACTTTCCAATGCTGTGCCTGGATTGTTGAAAATAAATAAAGCCATTTCTGTGACAACACAAGGAGATAAAAAAGACAGATATCCAATCTTGCCTTAGAAAAACTAAAATCTTATCTACTTCCATAAACACATGATTAAGCCTGCATCTGATTTTTCTCTCCACACATTCAGGCCGAGCAAAGAAGAGAGAGGAACAACATCGTGGCTGTCTGATGAGATGCCTATCTTGTCAGAGGGAGCTGTCGGCGAGTGAAGACACAGAGAGAGAGAGAGAGAGAGAGAGAGAGAGAGAGAGAGAGAGAGAGGGAGGGAGGGAGGGAGAGGGAGGTGATTCTTGCAGATGTGTTAATGCACATACATTATAACAGAGATTGTCAGAGATGCTAATCTGATTATAAACAGCGAAACTGCAAGCAAACTAACCGCATGAATCGGAAACGGACACACAAACGGCTGCGCGCATGAATGCAGACAATATATGACAAACCGCGCAGACAATCCCGCTGACGTGCTGCTTTTGTCTTGGATGAATTAACGTTTGAGAAAATAATTAAGGGGGATAAAGACACAGAAGAGCTGAGGCAATGAGGGATATTTAGTCAGAGATAGACAGTGAGATTAAGTCCCAGCGCTGATATTTTGTCTGTGTTAACAGCCTGAGAGATGACCGGCTCTTCATTCTCTGCCTCCACATCGATAAACTATACGGCCTGCTCAATACAAATACTCCTGCCTGTTGAGAAGTGATGTCTGTTTTATAGAGAAATACAACCATGAGTTATCACCCCTAAAATTGGCCATTTATCTGTATTCACTCTGTGAAATATATGTCTCTCTCATGGTCAAACTGTGTAGCGCTCCTCAGAGTGGTCTATCTTCTCAGCACCTGAGGGGATGTTGGCTAGGGAGGGAGGGATGGAGGGAGGGAGGGTTGAGGGAACTGCGTGGTATAGCCAGGAATTGAGGGGACAAGCTGTCACTGCTAAATTAAATCTGTGGAGAGGTGGTTTGACTTTGTAAACAAGATGGGCCACATATACTCTCACCCCCGGTGTCCTACCTGGCCTCTGCAGATGCCGGAGGATATATTGATAAATAGCGTTAAAAAGAGGACGCGTGTGTGCTGAGGGAAGAGAATAAAAGAGCAGAGGGTGAGGTAGGGGAAGGGTGCTGTCGTGGCAGTTGGTTAAGGAACAGGCTGAGGGGAAGGGGAAGGGGAAGGGGAAAGGGAGGGAGGGGGGGTAAGGTGGGAGTGGTGATGGGCGCCGCTTGGCGTCGTGCCAGCTTGCCCCCGCCGCAAGGCCTTGTCAGTCTAAGCTGCCAAATGAAAAGCTGTAATTAATTGCTCTTGTGCATCCCATTCTTCCTCCCTGACAACTCATACATTCTATTTTATACACACCGTCATTGACATTTTCAAGTCACAAGCGTAATAATTATTGGAGTTATAGCACCTTTCTGTGTGTCGGCTGATGCTCTGCATGTGTGCTGATACACTGAACTGTGTGTGTGTGTGTGAAGATGTACGTGTGCACCTCTATGCATGTGTTTAAAGCTGAATGTGTGTGTGTCAGACTGAATGCTGAGTAGTTAAGGTTTGACGCCATTAATTGCCCCTATAATCTAATATCACAAAGCGTGGTGATTATGGGGCATGCGATGCCACCGCCATACGACACCACCAGCCTGAGAGCACCGCCACAAAACAAAAGCCTAGCCATTAGCGATTTGACGGGCCAGGACAAAAGCTCCTCACAATGCGGAATTATATTTTCATTCTGCTTTGTCTCTCCTGGTGAATGATTTTTTTCCCCTTTCATTGGACTGT
>NC_141322.1:15787722-15795222 GCF_037954235.1 Aulostomus chinensis
AAGAAGAGTGTAGTCTGTTGAGAGTGTTGTTTAGAGCAGTACTGGAAGTAAAAGGGCTCCATTGTGTGTGGTGAGTAGCCCTCCTGGAGCTATTCTGCAGCGGGGCCAGGGGCCACATTCCCTTAGCGGGGGGATGGATGAGTAAAGGCAGGTGGAGATGCTCGGAGCATCTCGTCGCCTCAGACAACGAACTTGTATTTTCCTCAAAGTTTTAGTCAGGGCGGAGACTTTCTGCTGAGGGACATGTCTGTGTCCACAAAATAATTCAGAATATCAAAAAATAAAATAAACAGGTGTAAGAGTTGAACAGAAACTTGCAGAAGACACACAGAGTGTGTAGGGTATAGTCATGCATACGCTCGTCGCATGGCAGGAGTGTCCAGTATGTGTTGGATACAGACAACAGATGCTGTTTGTTTAGCTGAGTGTTACCTCCGGTCAAAACATTGCATTGTTTAGTGATTTTAAATTTTGAAGTTTTCACCAACTTCTCAAACAAAATAAACCATCTAAAGGAGAAATGGATTATCTGAGGAATGCATCACTGCAAAGCTAAAAACAGGTCTGTTCGTTTTGAGATAAATGGTTGTTCTCTATCTTTTTGACTCTTACTTGTGTGAGACACAACCAAGGTCCAAGCTATATATCATCCAGTGAATAGAGATTACACATCATGTTTGACATGATGTAACCCTTGTTTTATATGTCACAAATACGCATTAATGTTAAGTGTTTTCAAGTGATCCTAATAAAATACTTTTTTTTTTGTTTTACTCTCAGGTGTAAAAGTTTGCAAGTGTCTCAGAGGAACCAAACTGAGCTGAAATGAAGGTTGGAGGATATTTGAGTGGAAGCCGGCTGATGATAATGATGATGATGAGCTGGGAGAGGGTTGAATAAAGTTCAGGGGCTTCAGTCCACACAGGACCAGAGGCTGCTGGGAACAGTTAGGGTCTCACTGAGTCTCTCACCATGCACATGTAACGCGCAGCTCTCCCTGACAGGAGCAAGACAGACTGGAAAAAAAAGAAACTTTCAAGAGGACAGTGAAAGACCATCAAGTTCAAGTGGAAAATCCCCCCCCCCACCTTCCTCCCCCCTCCTCCTCCTCCCCTCATCACTCCCCACCTTCTGCAGCCTCCCTCCCTCCTATCTAACGCCCCAGTGCTTCAGAATAAAAATGACAACACATTTCCAGTAACACACAAGGACACACACACACACACACACACACACACACACACACACACACACACACACACACACACACACACACACACACACACACACACACACACGGGGCACTTCATTGGGAAGTGTGAGAGGCTGTTATTGACCATATTTCATTACTGATTTCACTCATGTTTCAAATCACAAAATAAGAGTTTCACACTTGAGTGACCAGACCAAAACCCTCCTCTCCATCCTTCCCTCTGCTTGCCCACCCCTCTGCCCACAGCCTGAGCCATTCCACTGGCTGCTCAACCTCTTCCCATACACCCTTCACAAACTGTCAGGACCCTGTGCACCCCCAACTCTCTTCAACCGCCAGCCCCCAAACACACACACACACACACACACACACACACACACACACACACACACACACACACACACACACACACACACACACAAACACACACACACACACACACACAGCCCCAATTCCCAATTCCCTCCACATCAAATAGAGAAACTGCCAACTAAGCACTTCCATTGAGTGGACAAAAGGAGTGCTTTGGGAAAAACACTTTAAAAAGAAATAAAAGAGAAGCAGAGAAGGAGCCGCTTCAGTGCAGCAGACCCGAGGGAGCTAAACACTCATCTTTCCACATACTTTTGTTGATTAGTATAAAGACTTTGAAAACTGGCTCACAATCTCTGCTGGCTAATCCACCCCCCAACCCCAAACCCGTGGTTCATATACAGCATAAAACAATTTAAATATATATAGATATATATATATGTTAAATCCCTGATTCTAATATTGATTGGAAACGGTTCCAATAAAGTTAAATCTTAGGCCTAAAGACTGACATGACTCCCCCCAGTGCTCCCTCTCCCTTTCTCTCTCTCCCTGCAAGCCTCTATGCTGGTGCCAGCCCTCTTCAGAGAGCAGAGAGCAAAGCTAATTAACATATCTCTAATGAGTCTTTTCATTTTTTTTCCTAATTAAATGAGCTCCTCAATAATACATGAAAACAGGACACCTCGCTATTCAATTACACACGTATGGGCCACAGCCAAGCACGTGCGTTAATCTGTATGTGTGTATGCCAAGTGGCCATGTGTGCTACGTGTGCCAGGAATGTGTCTGCCAAGTGGGTATATATGTGTCTGCTTGTGCCCACCCCAGTGTACCAGCGTGTGCCAAGTGTGTCCATTGTGGAGAGCGTGTGGCAGGTCATGGAGCCATGCTACGCATCATGCTGGGTAATCCGCCAATTCTGTCTGCCAACTGCGTGCCACCCATTCACTCGCTCACAATTGTGCCACAAGCAATTAAGGTGACTGTTAGCTATAGCAACACACACCTGCAGTGTCTCATTGTCTATATGCTGCCGGAGTATCTTTAAAGAGTCATCTCCTCACAGAATAATTGCCTTTTTCATTGATTTATAAAGTAAAGACTGACTTATTCTGCAATGCTGCAGTTAATAAAATTTCACACCTCAGAGCTTCCCGGTTGACCTTATAAAATAAGTAAAACTCATTTGATTAATTAAACTGAAGTAAAGTTTAGGGGCGTTTTCCAACTATACATAACATTACTAATCGTGATGTACTAGTCGTATATTGTACTACTTCTATACTTCCTGCAACTAACTTAACTGGTACACTGAAGAATACAAATATTATTATTATTATTATAATTATTATATAAATAACTGAGAAACAACGAGCTAAAATGTGTATTTCCTTAAAAGTTTAAGCTGTTTGATGTGAAATACGATCGACGTGAAATCTCGTTTATTTTTTTTTGCAATATTGAGTTTTACAGTAAGCAAGTAACCCAACATCCTCATCACAATTTCATGATTTACTGATGTATTTTACAACTTTTAAAGAGACGTTTCACGAGCCAGATGCAACGTAATTTCCCTCCATCGTGTCAAGCGTAAATTCTGAATGACAGTAGAGTGAACCTTGAAATGAAGAATGATGTACGTGCCATTTGATTCATTGCTGACAGTATTTTCTCTATAAAATTTACGCGGCGAGCCTACGAGCATGATTTGTGATTTCACAAATACTTTGAAATGCAGTCCTGGGCCAACATGTAGCCAGTGTGAAACTGAGTCTTCTGCACACAGACAGTGCAAATGGAGTGAATATGTGGCATTTTAAGTATCTAAATATTCATAATTGTATATTTTTCAGCAAAAAAAAAAGTCAGACTCACTATCCTGTAGTACACTATCTTGTTTTGGTATTTCTTAGAACATGTACTAATACAATACTTCTACTTGTCAACATTCTCCATATTTACAGGAAAGACACTCCAAGCCCAACTTTTATTTAATACAAAAATACTGCAAGTCAAGTTGTTATTCTGTTGATAAAGTCTTACTTTACATTATGTAGCGAATGAAGCATAACGACATAGGGTCCTGACAGTCTGTGAAGGGTGTACGGGAAGAGGTTGAGCAGAGATTAAGTTTTTCCTTATCCTTCTCAGTAATTTGGTTGTAGTATATCTCTGCTTAGTACATAAAAGGTAAATCAAAGAGGTACACTGATAGATTGAACTTCTGGTAAGGGTGGGACACAGCAGCTGCTTAATAAAGACAGAATTCTAAAAAACAGACTTTCCAAGCCGGTACAGGATTCAAACGTGCAGAGGACTTGGTGTCTCCTACCTCTGTACGCCGTTTTCCTGTTAGTTTGTAGTTTGCCTTGAATAAGAAGTATTTTCATGTCTAAATAAGATGTTTGGATGAGAATCTCAATACACTTTGTGCAAAAGGCACAGAAAAGTACAATTCATGGAAAATAGTGATTCAAAACCCCATTTTCTCCTTCAAATAATATGTACGTCATTGTAAATTAATGCTGATCATTGTTCTTTTCACCGACTGCAGCTGTAATTTTGTCATTCAAAATCGTCTTTCCCCCTGTATTTGTCCTTCTAGAGACTTCGGCTATTGTCGAGTTTCTTCTGAATGTGACACATGACAGTGTGACACACACATGAACGTAGACCGAGAGAAATGCCACACACACACACACACACACATACACACACACACACACACACACACACACACACACACACACACACACACACACACACACACACGGTGGAGTGATACCATCTCACGAAGGCAGCCAAACACAGAGACCATCTCTGAACAACCAATCAAAAAGCAGATATAATCTCAGTTTCTTTTGCTTTCAGCTCAGATCCTCCCCTCTATTACCAATAAAGAAAAGAGGAATATGATGGGGGGGTGGGGGGGTACGATAGGGTGGTATGAGAGTTCTTGTCAGCATAAACCACGGCTTCTTCAGAGGAGTCAAGACACGAAAAGAAGTGTTTCCCGTCTCCCAGTCCGCCTCCATCGTTCCCCCTCTGAGAGAAGGTAAAAATCTAATTATCAAGCTCCTAAAGATCTAATTATTGGCTGAGGCTCATTTGCATGTGTGAGAGTCGCACAGCAGAAACTAACCTGGGGACGGCCATTTTGAGCCTAATGTGAGCCAGCAGCTTCAACACACGCACTCGCACGCACACATACACATACACACACACAGAAAACACCCCATTTTTTGGATAAGGCCAGTAACTCTGCCCCACTGTTCTGTAATCGAGGTGTGTGAGACACTTTCACAGAGACATCACATAGTTGTTTGTTTGATGGAAGAACATCCCCTCCTCCCATTTCATCTGCATTTTATAGTTTTATGAATATTACTGGCTGCTGTGCCACTGTACAATTAATCACTGGCTTGTTTTCTTCTTGCTCACAAGATCAGCATCAGCACTGCTGCTATAAACGGGTACACAAACAGTTGACCTTCACTTTATGTTTTGGAGTTTGTGCTTTTGCTGTGAGAGTATCCAAGCCCACACACACACACACACACACACACACACACACACACACACACACACACACACACACACACACACACACACACACACACACACAGAGTTGCTAGGGTGTGTGGGACCATGTGACGTGACAGCTCAGACAAGGGAGATGTAGCGTGGATGCCCTGGATAGTAGAGAGAGACGAGTCTAGGCCAGGCACCAACAAACAAGCCTGAGATGGAGAGTGTAGCGGAGGGGTAGAGTGTGTATGTGTGTGTGTGTGTTGTGTGTGTGTGAGAGAGAGAGAGAGAGAGAGAGAGACAGAGAGAGAGAGAGAGCGAAAGAGAGAGAGGAAAGGCCATGGAGGGTAATTCTCCTCATCTAAGAATTCACAAGGTCAACTGAACACACAGTTGACCTGCTTTTGAACCTTATTTATGTGAAACTACAGTTGCAGGTTAATCCCTAGTCCATGTTCATACAGACTCAACAATAAAAGAAAGATTTATATTACAATACTTTTAATTTACTTCCCTGTACATGCTCCCCACTGTAAGACATGTCAGGAAGTCAAACGTTAGAATATCAACAGCAATTATATTATTTCTGCAGCTGACAGAAACACCAAAGCAGAGTAATGTCTGACACGAGTTGGACCCCGGTCAAGAGGACGGTCATGAATAAACGCCTAGTTGAACGATCCGTTTGAATAAACCAGTCTGACAGAGATGCTGCTCAAAGTCTGAACTACTGCAGAGTACGAGTGAGTAGTAATCCACTCGGCTATGTTAATTTACAGTAATAAATTCTATTGTAATCTTATACTTCAGCATTCTAGATGATTCGTGATGATAGAAATACATGTTTTGCCTCTGTAACACATGAAAGTCATCACGTCATTTTTTCCATCTGCCACTTTCTATCCAACGTAAATACAGTGATTCAAGTTCCAATTCCAGTATATATAATCCTCAAGATTAACATTTCAAATCATGCATAATTGTATTTCACTTTTTGGCATCTTCTGTAATACGCATTTATTAAATAAACTGTGTGGCTTACAGTATAGTGGAAAATCTTTGATGTCCCTAGCCTCTCTAATATGATATGTGTTTTCTGTTTTCTTTTACTTCTCTGTTATGGGGGCTTCTAGCTTTTAAAGTTAAGTACCCAGCTCTTCCTCTGTTTATTCAAAACAAACCCCTCTGGCTGCTGCCGGAAACATAAAAAGGTAGTTTATGTGCACTCAAGTGTTATCCTGGAAACACCCACACAACAGCAAAATTTAGTGACAACAAGTGTCAACGCTTTCATGAAGGTGAAGGATATGCTTTATCATTTGTAATTGAAATATTTCAGTCTATACATTGTGGCATGTGTTCCTAAAAGGACTAATCCAGAACTCGTGAAGAATACTGAATAAGTTTACGATTTTTCCTTTAATGTGCATCAATTAAAATATACTTTCTCCTTCTGTCAGACACATTTTTTTCCCAATCCCTCACTCCTTCTTCCTATATATCCTGTGGAGAGCTATTGCCAGAATGCTTACTACTCTGACGCAGGGCCCCAATTTTTGATGGGACACAGCTACAAATCCCACTTCTTCAAGCACCCTGCATATCATATAATAACAAAGAGCCAAAAGTGTTGCTGTGTGTGATATTTATCAGCAGGCACTGAGAGTAGAAAAGTGTGCATGTATCTTCAAGTGTCTTTCACTCTTGCACTTCATCTAACCCCACTTTCTCTTCTTAAGGTGGAATTCAACTCTGAAAACAGCCCGCTACCCAATCACTACAAAGACCTTATTCACACACACACACACACACACACACACACACACACACACACACACACACACACACACACACACACACACTTCTGAAGAAAGAGAGAGAGAGAGAGAGACAAAGAGGGAGAAAGGGAGGGAAAATATGTGCCTATATCACACTGTGTCGTTGACGTGGCGGGTTGGTGAACCTAATGCAGTCTGAGGTTTAATAATATACAGATTCTGACAAAGCACTTGGGTTGCGGAACTGTATGTTTGTGACTCTGCACTGAGTGTGTATGTGTGTGTGTTCTGACCTGCACAGGGCTCTGTTTGACCTCGTTACTGCCAGGGGAGTTGAGTCCAGAGGCCTGCTGGAGGAGGACCTGTCTGGCTTCCTGGATTATCTACAAGAGAGTAATAGAGATGATAGTTTATAACACACTCACACAGACGCGCGTGCATATACACAGACGGGTAATGTAAAACACCCATGAGTTACACTTGAAACAAAATAAAAAGTTTGTGTATTCAGCTTCGCATCAGCGCACAAATATGTGTCAAATACTTTTACTTAAGATGAAAGAAAAACACAAAAATATACTCTCATACTGGCAACTCTCAGTACTTTGCCAAGCTGTCAGGTCTGATTTCCTCAACCTGGAACATCCACCAGGCACATGTACAGCA
>NC_141322.1:15797722-15800222 GCF_037954235.1 Aulostomus chinensis
TGGTTGGAATTTTATTGTACATGAATGTTAATTTTTAAGTATCTCGTCCCATTTGAACTCTAAGAAACTCAAGTTCACACTGGGTTTCTCCAATAGAATCATGTTTATTCACTTTTGCTTCCAGGTGAATTCTTATCTCAGCTGGATGAGGATGATGCCATTAACAGATTTGCTTTTCTGGCTGGAAATAAATTTTATTATGGCTTTTGGGCTTAGAATAACCTGCAGGCTAGACTTTATCTAGACTCCCTCATCCCTCTGACGAATTATGAACAAATCTTAACAGATATCTTTACTACAAACGGCTGTTTCATTGCATAACAATTCTAACTTATCTTGATGACTTTTTGTCTGCATGTGTTATACATCATCTCTGTATATATAAATTCTTGCGTTGACAGGACATTTGTATTATGTGTCATATGTTGTAATGTATTGTTTTTTTGTTCTGAAGTGAACTGAAGAATTTAACTTTGCTGCCCTCTTAGCCCACTCACTGAAAAGGAGACTTTTTAAATCTCATTTGTTTTTTTTTCCTTCGAAGTTAAATTAATGTTAAATTCTTGAAGTCAATTTAAAGCACAGAACTTTGTAAAGCTATAACTTTGTATAATTATATCATCATAATAAGACACTGATGAAACTGTAATCGTTCTCAGCCCTGCAACGGCTCAAACATGGTTCTCAGTACCTAAATCAGTGTCAGTGGTTACGTCCAAATCATTCACTCTTTCATTCCTTTTTCACTCCCTCCATAATAGACACCAAACACTTTACGCTGGACATTATTCATCATCGTCATTTTTCATCATCACTGGCAGGTGTAGTGTTGCACATCTGTAATTTTTCACATCTCTGAAATAGAGAGCAATGAATTGTGGGATTGTGAGATGTACATGCCACTGATTCCATTTTACAATCCAGTTGTGGAGAAGTAAAACTGAAGAGCAGCGCTGGGACAGTGCATTTTTCTTATTTCTTAATGCAATATTGTTTGTTGATTGTGAAAAGTACAAGTTGTGGGTTTTTTGAAACTACGAGCACTTAATATTTCAAATACCAGTAGTTACGGGGCAGCATACGGCTGGAAAGTTGGGGTTGTAAATAACACAGAAATGCTAACTTTCTGAATGTTAGCTACAGGGTTGGTTTAAATTCAAACAGTCATGTATGATCTTGAGCTTAGAGGTAATTAGGGTTTAAATTTGTAACCTTTGCCAGTTGACTGTTAACCTGTGACATGGTACAGACATTCACGATTGCCTCATGAGGAAGAAATTGGTATAAGAAGACAAAGCCAAACCACCACCGGCTTGTTTGAACACAACAAAATAATTCTTTTAATGATGATTATTTATTATTTTGTTCATAATTCTGTTTTACATTTGACTGTATATTTGATGCTTTCTCTCTTCCAAATATGAAAAGACTATAATTAATGTCATAAAAAAGCATGTGCACGTGCGCGCGCGCACACACACACACACACACACACACACACACACGAGACAACAAGGGACAACTCTCATACCTGCTTCGTCAAGAAGCACTCCTCATCACTGACCCTTCACTTTCATCTCTCTTCTTTACAAACACACCTTGCGTTTTTCTCTGTGACCTGGGTGAGCTGTTGCATTGTAAAGCACGCACGCACGCACACACGCGCACACAGACACACACACACACACACACACACACACACACACACACACACACACACACACACACACACCAGCTCCTCCTCGACCCCCACTCCTCTCCAACCCCAATTCCCTGCTCCCCCCTGTGGCATTCTTGGGGGCGCACTGCACCTTTAAAGAAAATATGAGGGAGGCCTAAGAGGGAGGCCCAACAACAGAGTCTTTGTGCTGCCATGGAGCACACAAACACACAAACACGTACGTGCACGCACACACACACACACACACACACACATCAGTGGTGTCAGACAGGTTTTATTAGAGTGAGAGAGGGAGTGAGAGAGGGAGGGAGGAGGAGGAAGGGGAAAGGGGGTGAGGAGGTCACTGCTCAGCTTGGAGGCCTGAGAGCACAGTGAGTGTGTGTGTGTCAGTGTGTGTTCTTCTGACTTGTCATCGCTCCCCTCTGTAAATCATCGCCTCTGACACAGCCTTTAATAACAGTGCATTTTTTAATTCAGCAGGGTTACACACGCACACACACACACACACACACGCACACACACACACGCACACACACACACACACATATCAAAACAGTAAAGGCAAGTTTCTCTCATTATACATGATTCCAAAAATGGCTGACAACTATGTTTCTTTTAAGTCGAGTGGATAGGTGGGGCAGTTAGGATCCTTTTGGAGTTTGTGTGTGTGTGTGTGTGTGTGTGTGTGTGTGTGTGTGTGTGTGTGTGTGTGTGTGTGTGTGTGTGTGTAATGTATTTGCAATTTGTGACTATATATGTGAATGAACAGGCCAATTCACTGTGCTTGAAAATATATTCCTCTTCAACAATTGTGGCTAA
>NC_141322.1:15805222-15932722 GCF_037954235.1 Aulostomus chinensis
GTAATTTAGGTCTTAGTTGGTTGACCTCCAGAGTTTAAACCGCTCCTCCTGCCCAGTAAGACTAACCCGAAGAGGGGAGTCTGCGCAGGGCCAGACCATGATGAGGATAGCACTAGCCTGGCAACCAGGCCTCACATATGGAAACCGTTTAACTGTTATTATTAATAACCAAAAAAGAGAAAAAAAATCAAACTAATAACACATGCAAGACACTGCCAAGACTCGAGCTCAGGAGACAGAGGGAAAACACATACATACACAAACAGAGACTGTCTGTCATGTGTGCGCATGCATACACACACACCCACACACACACACACACACACACACACACACACGAAGACAAATGTACACACACAGACGCCTATTGGTTAAACAGAAAAACACGTTCCTAGTCAGTGGCCTGTAAAAGTATTCGCCGGGCTGCCTGCTTCGATGGAAATAAAACTCTTTCATGTTTTGCTTCAGAGGGTTTTTACACCTGGTTGCGGCTGAGGAGATGGAGGTGGACACACCCTCACAGCTGCCCTTACCACACACACACACACACACACACACACACACAAACACCGGAAGTGGTCTCAAGCTCAACAAAGACTGGCTGTTGTAAAAAAAAAACCAAAAAAAGTTAAACGTATGAACAAGCACAAAATCTTTAACTTCCCTAAACGAGAGGTAGTAGGGGGTGGGGTGTGATCCAAAAAGAGGAAGCCAGGGCCTGTGTACAATTATACATCTAGAGGATCGATCCAGCCACATGTGAATGAGAACATTTTTCTATTTAAAGATAATAGAAATACAATTTATTTGATATCTAACTTTTATTAGCAACCTTTTCCATTGGCATTTTCTCACCAAAACAAGTTATGACTGAAGTCTCAGAGAATGGGCAAGAAACAAATCAGTCAAGAGTTCCTGTTGGAAAAAGAAACAATGATAAACAAATGCCAACACAAGGTTAATAGCCAATTATATCTTTTTAATTCAAAGTTTTACTTTATGTTAACTCAAATGAAGCTTGCTTTTTTGTGTTATGATTCAGAGTTAGGAAAACTTAATTGCGGACAAAACAATCTGTCAGCCAGGTGACATAAGGTCCCTGTGCACTGTCCCGGAGATGAAGATGAAGAAAGCCGACGAGAAAGAGAGAGGATCTACATTCCTCTCCTCCTCTCCGTTGACTCTAATCTCTTCTTTAAAATTGCTCACACAAAGATCTGCTGCAGACTGGCTAATTGGCAACACTTTAGACCTCTGCAGCTATCGTGTGCGTGGTATGTACAGAATATGCGTGTGCTCATCCCAGCTCTCAACAGTTTCCAGGGTAACTACTTGCTGTGGAGCCTTATAAGTGTTGCACTTTTGATCTTAATTCTACCTTTTACTCTTTAAAAAAAAAAAAATCTAGAGTGCAGGAATGAGGGATTTTAAGAAAGAAGACTAGGGCCAAGAAGTGAGGACTCTATGTGACTTATGTGTGAGTGGCTGGTTGTTAATTAATGCTCCCTCCGAGCTGCTAATGAACTGTGATGCAGTGCATCATGTCAGTTACAGTCCATTATGGTCACTGCTTTTAGATATAGGAAGCGACAGGGAGTGACCAACAGGAACAAACACTCACCCTCACACACACACACACACACACACACACACAAACAGTGCCGCTAACTAGTACAAGTAATAATGTCATGCAGCTTTGCTCACTGACCTATGACCTCTTAAAAAGGCCTCTGTCGCCATGGCGACACCCTTCAAAGATTGAGTCAACAATCAACTTTTTTTTTTTTTTATTCAAAGAAAATCCTCCATGTCGGACCTCACTCATGGGTGTTATTTACCTGACAGCAGAGCTCAGGCCGGCCTGGTGTAAGTGCTTCCAAACACTCCCATGGCAACCAAACTCAACCTAACCCCTTCAGGTGCCCGGGGATATGTGTATAACTCAGTCTCCACAACAGAGACAGGACACACACACACACACACACACACACACACACACACACACACACACACACACACACACACACACCCTTCTTCGTCTGTTGGTATCTGTCGATTCTTGTCTCTGAGCCTCTTTGGCTGTTTGGGTCAACCAACCGTGACTATGTCCATCCTGGCTGATCCCGCCTGCTGAACCATGTCTACTGTCCGTCTACTCTTGATCCATAAAACTTGTAGCTGGACTTTAGATCCTGTGGCTGACAACGCAGAGTAAACCTGTCCTTTTTTTATTTTTGTCAGTAAATTAGGACATTTTGACTCAGTTCCAGATATTGACACTGTTGAGCCTCAAGAACATTTTACTGAAGACTAATTAGAGAAAAAGCACCTGAAGGTCACAGAAAAAGGAAATAAAAAGAGACGGAAATCGTCAGAAGTGAGAACTAAATTCAGCTCTTCAACTCTAACTCGGAGGAATCTCAATGGCCTGGCTGGAAAATGCAGTTAAAAAAATATTGGTAGCTCATAAATAAATCTCAGAATTAGGTCTGGATGTGTGAAAAAAAAAAGTCACTGAGGGAGGGGAGTCATGTGAAACACATTATGTGATGTGTGCGCGCGCAGGTTTTGTGTATGTCTGGAATGCGCAAATATAAAAAAAAGAGCGTACGTGATAAAGTGTGCACATGTATCAAATCCCCTTCAGAGCAGTTTAGAGAGAGGATGGATGTCTCAAATCTGAATATCCAGCAGGTAGCACCATGTAACAGCCCTCATCAATCAACACAAGCTGAATTATGTACAGTAGACAGAGAGATCGACATGGCAAAAAAAAAAAGGGAGTAAAAGTCAGAAGACAGATAAAAAGAGCTGCTGGTGCTTTTAAGACTCTTTGAGGAAGTTGGTGCTCTATAGGTCTCTTTGTATCACCGTGGTAACAGCAGTGGGTGTCCTGTGATGCTAGGCAACCTAACTTGCCCCTCCTCTGTCTCAGCATGACCTCTAGTGACCTGTGAACTATATTGACCTCAAACATAAAGAGGAAGGTCTGGCCCAGACCAAGGGAAAGCTTTTAGGAGGTGACAGCACTCAGAGAGAGGCCCGGGACTGATTTACTGGCCCGCACACACGACAGACGGACACATACGCGCACACACAGGGCAGGGGGTTACACTTGCAGAGAGGAAAATGCACACACAAAAGCAACAGGGGAGAAAAGCTGTCATGTAGATGCACAGCATAATGTGATTAAATGAAATCCCACTGCACTAAGAAATCAGAAAATGTTGTTTGAATATGTTTTTTTTTTCCCTTCCCCTCATCTCCCACTTCACGAGCCGCCCCTTCACCTCCATCTCCTCTCTATTCCTGACCTGAAAGTGAACTCTAGTGGAGAGCTGGAGGTCAAATGGGACATATCTGTCCCAGTGACCACCATTCACCTCTCATAATTTAACAAGTCCTCCTAGATGAAGCAGTATAATCACTCAAAACTTAACCCGCCTCCCTCTATACACGAGGAAGCAACCTGCATTATCCAAATCGCCCCGCATCTCTTATTATGTTAGCCAACGCGCCGTGCTCATTCAGCCGTCCACAAAGCAATGCGGCGTTCAAACCAAAAAAAATGTACACACAAAACAGTTATCTTTCATCAATGTTTGTGTATATCTGAGATCTATATCGGTTCCCCCTGATCTCCAATCATCACTGAGGCTCCTTAATTACACCCTTCATTAACTCACATCAGCCCTGCGCACGTGCGTAAACGCCTGCGTGTGTGTTCTTGTACATCTATCTCTCCGAGGACCCTTCAGACCTTGTGGGTGGGTGAGAGAGCGGATCGAGGGTTAAGACCTGGCTTTTAGGGGTAAGGAAGTAGTTGAGCTGGTTAAGGTGGCGATAAGGGGTTACGGAACAAATTACTTGAGGATGGAAGAACATGTGAGAAAACCAAAAAAAAGAAAGAAAGAAGGAAAAGGAGACTGTATAGATATTTGTGTGTGCAAGTGAAAGAACAAAAAGGAAAAAAAAAAAAGAGGAAACGACCTCAGAAAAAAAAACAGAACATGACAAATGGCAAAGGGGATCCAAACCAATTTCTAAAACTGCCTTTTTCTCAATGTTCCTTTTAAACCCTCTGGGAAGGGAGACCACCACTACAATCTGCCTCTCACTTTCTATTTGAACATACGAGTGAGTTAAGGCCAAGAGAGAGAGAGAGAGAGGGAGAAATAAGGAAAACCCCTCATTGGCTCCTTTAGCCAACTGATGAGTGGCACTCCTAACAGGAAACGGCACCTTTTTGTCACCATCTCTCTCTCTCTCTTTCCTCGCTGCTCTATTTTTCCGCTCTTTTCCCGTCATCACCAGCCGGTACTACTGTAGCTGCTGGAAAACCAGAAGCGATTAATTGATGGCAAGGGAAAAGGAGGAGACAGAAATGGATGAGAATAGCCGAGCGGGGCAGTGAAATCGTGCAGACTCAGATCTGAAAAAAAGGGGGGATGAGAGACCTAAAGAAAAGAACTGAGGACACCTGGTTCTCGTCAGTGCACCCTCCACCCAGAGCCACACACACACACACACACACACACACACACACACACACACACACACACACACACACACACACACACACACACAGCACTTTGAGGTTTGTTAGGATTTATCCTGCTTACATTTCTCCTTCGCTATGCATCATTTCATGTCTACACCCGTGCCCGGCACCTCAACAAAGTGCCATACACTCTCCACTGCACTCTCACTTTTCCAACTCTCCTTCCCCTCGCCCTATAACTCCACTCTTTGTTTTCGCTGCCTCCCCTCCTCTCGATGATGGGGCCGAACTGGTTTTTCGCCCCCTCTTCCCTTTCTTCCCTCTCTCCTGCTCTGTTCTTTCTGGGGAGGCAGACAGGCCACATTCCACAGGGAGGCCCAGGCGCCCTTTTCTGACACGTCTCAGTGCTACACCCCTCCCTCATCCCTCTATTTCTCCTCTCCAGCCCACCAATGCCCTCAACACCACCCCCCACTCCACCCCACCCCACCCCTGTTCTTTTTGGCCCCTCCTTTTTTACCTTCGTTCCCTCTGGCTGCATGTCCCATCTCCTCAATCCCCCCCCTCTTATCTAATGCTCTTCTCCCTTTGGCAGCTGTCAATCAATCAATCTATGTATCAAATATCTATAAATCAAAAGAGGAAGGAAAAAGAAGGAAAAAAAAGGGAAGGAAAGAGAGGAAGATGGAGACAGTGAGACAGAGAGAGGCCAGACGAGGGGTTTGACAGCAGGAGATGGCTGTGATTTCTCTCAGGTTCCCAAGGGGCCCAAGGAAAAAACGGCTTTGTGTTCTGACAACACCGCGCTGTCAGGAGTTCGGTGTGTGTGTGTGTGTGAATGTGCGTGTGTGTGTCTTTTCTGCTCCAACGCACACAAGCAAGGTCTTTAGGCACCAACACTAGTCTGGCCCTACACCTTCAGGTGAGACACCCAAGCATGGAGAGAAAAAACAAAACAAAACAAAACCGGAAGAGGAGGTAAAAAAGCCAAGACTTTCAGGGTGAAGCAGGAGAGCACATTTCTTCCACGCTGTTGTCAGCACACAGGCTGTCCACACAAAGCTGCACGCATTTTCACAAGAAAAACACCACGACGTCAAAACTCATTCGGTGTAATGTAACAAGGGACCATTGTAGAAATATATCTCCAATTTTCAAGAGTCAAACCTTCATAAGTTAACCTGACCAGTCAAGAAACATTTACACAAAAGCTGAATAATATACTGGTGTGTTTCACCGCAAAAGGAAAAAAAATCTGTTCTGTATTGTTTAAAGGTGACACACCACCCAAAAAAAAAGTTTTCTTTTTTCTCCCATATTTGTATTCGTCAAGGTCTTGAATTTCAAATGAATGAATGTAGATGCATACCAGGACTTTTTTTTTTTTAAAGGCGTAAAAATTGAGTGCAAGAGTGAGATAAATGAAGGGTATAAAGAAAAAAAATCAGTTTGCTGCCATATCAGAGCAGCCACTCAACAATGTTCACTGGCACAGAACTCCCATCATTCCCAGCAGGTGAGGGAGTATGAGGACGAGCCACCAAAAACTAGTACTACTGAGTAGAGCTGACGCGCGCACACACACACACACACACACACACACACACACACACACACACACACACACACACACGATAAATCCCAAGCTACTGATACAGATACGTATTTTCTGTGATTGTAGATGACATATATGACTCCCAAAAAAACCCACAGCAATCTATCATGTACTTTGTGATCAAAAAAAGCTACAAAAAAAAGTTGAGAAATGTTTACACATGCAATAAAAACTACATGTGTCACTGCTAAAATGTACAATAAAACAGCGACTGACTAGGTTACGTTTCCCTCTACGGGAAGGACACACCTCTCAAATGTTTTCAATCTGTCCAAACTGAGTTCAAGCACTAAATAGGGAATTACTACAATAAATTACTGTGTATTTAGTACTACATATGTAGATGTAACAGTTTTTGTGAAGCGGGCTCAGGATCTGGAGGAAAGGTTGTGCTTGTCTTTCATGGTCCACAGCGGACTGAAGGAAAAAGAAGTTCAGTGACTGAGAGGAAGAGAAAGAGATGGAAAAGAGAGAGGGAGGTATGTTTGTGGTTGGTAACCCGCTCAAGAGAGGAAATACCAGCGTGCGCACACACACACACACACACACACACACACACACACACACACACACACACAGGTGCAAAAACATAGAGAGCAGAGACCCGTTTGAGAGAATAAAGACTTGCTTTGTATGAGCTACAGGTTTGGTGTTTATGTATGTGCATTTGTGCATAGCTGTGTATGTGTGTGTGAGTGTGTGTGTGTGAGAGAGAGAGAGAGAGAAACAGAGAGAGAGAGAGAGAGACAGACAGACAGAGACAGAGAGAGAGAGTGTGTGTGTGTCCTCGGCTGAAGGTTGCTGAGGAAGCAGGGTGAGGATGCAGTCAGGGGAAGGAGGGGAGGGGGATAGCAGGACAGGAGTAAAGGGCCTTGAGTGTTTTTCATTCACCTAAGGTTCAATCATTATAATTACGGGGTGGGGGGGGTGGGGGGTGGGGGGGGGGGGTAATTTTAGTAGCAGGGAGGAAACCCTGATTTCCCCCCCTGGGTTTACTCAACTAGAAGCTCAGCTGGTGACAGTGAGCCCAGAACTCAAAATGACCCCATGATGAGAGGACACAACCCTTGCGTGGAATTATAAGAACTGGCTACAAACTTAGACACACGATACATTGATGGAGGAGTATAAAACTATCAAATAAGTAAATGTATCTGTCTCCCATTTTTCTGTCTTCATCAAGTGAAGCAAACGCCACATCAATGACTTTCCATCATTTAATAACAACACTCAGCGGACATTCTTGCATAGTTATAGACAAATGAGCTCTCGGGATGAAAACACATTTTAAAATACTCAGTCTCAGTCTGTGTGTGTGTGTGTGTGTGTGTGTGTGTGTGTGTGTGTGCATGTGTGTGTGTGTGTGTGTGCATGTGTGCGTGTGTGTGTGTGCGTGTGTGTGTGTGTGTGTGCATGTGTGCGTGTGTGTGTGTGTGTGTGAGAGAGAGACAGAGGTGGGGGGGGAGAGATGTCTGAGGTCCTTTAGAGAGTAATCAGAAAAGAGTAATGTGAATGTTTTTTGAGAAGGGATGAGAAATAAAATGTAGCATTTCATCCAAAAAGTTACGGGAAGTTTGGAAATTCCATTTGACGCAGTGGCCTGTCGGTGTGTGTGTGTGTGTGTGTGTGTGTGTGTGTGTGTGTGTGTGTGTGTGTGTGTGTGTGTGTATTGTGTGGAAGGGAGACTGACGCAAAGGAGGCTAGATAAATAGCATAGTTGGAGGCACTACATGCTGATGTGTCACACATACACAAACACTACTTCATGGATCAGGGAGAAAATAAAACAGATACACACAGAGTTGTGACACACACACACACACACACACACACTCCTTACACATCAGAGTGGGTGTTTGCATGGCGATGGTAGAATGTCTGGCTAACAACAGAAGAAAATGGCTTCTCTCATCTACTGTGGGAAGAAGATAACATCAGGTATGTCCTCTATTTATTTCTCTGGCTGTAACAAGTATTAATATAGCAGTGGGGAACTCACAGCGACTCCGGTGAACTTTGTCCCACTGCAATTAGTTGGCACATTCAAACCACTGGTAATTAAAGCACAGACGAGCCAGCCTGGTAGGTTTTTTCATCTTTCGCACACGCATGGCTGAAAATTGCCTAGCTGACGACATGTTGTCACATCTGTACATTATGTAATGGTCTGGTGTGTACATGCTGTTCTAGACAACGTACTGCACTCTCAGGAGTTGCACAAGCTGCAGGTCGGCAGGTATGAGCTACCAAACAAGTCTCAGAAGCACAAGTATACAGGTATAAGCAAAACGCATGTGCACAGGAGCACACAGTGACCTGAGGGAGTGCAGGTATTTTCCATATATCCACACACACACACACACACACACACACACACACACACACCTACATACATAAGTACACACATAAACACACACCTTTTGCTGTTGCATGAGCATAAAGTGGACAGGGCTGATCTCCCCGTTTGTGTCTCCATTTGACCCGCCCTCTCTACCACCCCCTCCTCCGTCTGATTGGCTGGTGAGGCTGCTGACTCCGTTCTGGCTGGACGGCGTCGTTCGAATGGTCTCAGAGGCTGATTCCACCATCATCACTGGCACCTGAGAGGAAAGAGAGATGGGTAGAGGAGGGGTGGGTGACAGTGGGAAGGTGGGGGGGGGGGGCACAAAAAGTGAACAAAAGTGACCTGGGCAGTTGGAGCGAAAGCCTGCACCCGCGTGAGAGAACAAACAAGGCTGGATGTAAGCACATGCAGAGATAGAGATGTGGATTGTATGGTGTGTTTGTATATGTGTGGTTTCAGAAAGGGCTTTTGGTCATGAACACACACACACACACACACACACACACGAAAACATGCCAAAGTGGCCACAAAGCAACACCTAAAGCAGAAGACTTTTTCTCTGCATGTAGATGTGTCTAGGAGCGTACGCATGGATTAGGATCAGACACACAGCAAATCTAAACTGACAAGGCTGTTAATACTCTGCTATATAGTTAAATAAAACACACATTTCCCCAATAATCAGAGGTGGCATGTGTGCGCTGTGTGTAAGCCATGAGCAGGTTGGTCTTTGAGAAAGTTCTGTTTGATGCACCTTCATAGGGCCTCTCTAATTAGAGCATGTTCCCTCCACAAAACCAGACAAAACGCGCCGTTCCTGGATGTGTTGTTGTTTTTGAGAAACAACGCCTCACAAACACACAGGCACATTTGCCATCGTTAGGAGCCCGAGCGTGGGAGAGAGATAGACAGACAGAGAGAGAAGGAGAAACACACAAACGGGTACAGAACACACACAAGGCGGCTTATACAAAACAAAACAAACCTTCATACAAGCACGCAGGCTGTGAACTCCTAATGACAAGCTCAATCTCGTCTTTCTGCCTCATCCAGTTTTAGAAATTAACACATATATACACACACAAGCGCATAGTTTCAGATGGAAACTTCTATTGCCTTTATTTCAGCAACCTGGAGTGGGTACACAAAACGCCATCGAGACATTCTACCTGCCATCTCAGTGGGACTGTGTATGTGTGTGTGTGTGTGTGTGTGTGTGTGTGTGTGTGTGTGTGGTTTTCAGAGGAACATAACGCATACTGTCTGTGAAAACAATAAAAGATATTTCATGAGAGAATCTAACTTTTCTTTTTCCTCTGAGGCAAAAGCAGGTGAACCAGTATATGTGTGTGTGTATCCATTTTTTTTTATCTGAAACTCTGACAGCAGGTGAGGGTGTGAGGGAGCACTAATGGTTGTGTTAATGGAATGTAGCCAGATGTTCTCTGAGGGACAGGGACCTGAGCATGCTTGTGTGTGGGATACAAGTGTGTGCAAGTGGAAGAGCTGGCAGGTGTGCTAGTTAAAGGGTCAGGACACTCCCCCCCCCCCCCCAAAAAAAAAAATCACTCACTCACTTAAACCTGGTGCTAATTTATGTTGCAGTTGTTTGTTCATGTGTCCCATTTGCGAAGAAAAGCCCTTGTTTTTTTTTTTTAAAGCAGCTTTTCTCTGAACTGATAGCAAACAGAGTAAGAAAGAAACATTTTTTAAGGGGAAAGAGTTCACTTTATACTTTTTTGTGGAGATCTTTTTTTGGGGGGGGGATGGTTGGTGGGTTGGTGGGTGGGTGGGTAGGTGGGGGGGACTTTTCAATTTGGGTTAAATTAATCTTTTAAAGCACACGGCCAGATCTCACCAGTTCAAGACATTCTCTCTAATACGCCGCCGAGCCCATTTGAAAAACCACAAATCACGCTGCAGTATTTTTCCTCCCCATTGACTCTCCCCTGTCTCCCTCCTGGCACCCATCCACCTGCGAGGTTAAGACTGAGAAGTAGGAGCGTTATTGTGACATTTAAAGCTAGTCACTTAATCTCCAACCTCACTCCTCTCCCCGACACACTCTCTTTCTCTCCCTCTCTTCATCCTCCCTCCTTCCAACTCCTCAGTTCAGACCACTGCTAGGTCAAACTACTCCCTGAGGTAATATTATGAAGCAAGGCATAGTGCGGAGTTATCAACAGATTCGAGCGCACAGTCCACTGACTTTGCACTGTAGTAGAAACTCCTCACATCATCACATGTCTCACTAAGCATGAATCACTGGCCTGCTATCTAGCCCACACTGTGCTGTAATGTACTGTACGCCCATCTGCTTCTAACGCTTCCTCATTGACCTTATTAGCAATGAGGGGAAGAGAGATATCTAGACAGACAGAGCGATAGAGCTTGCAGGTGGACAAGGACCTAATGGGAAAATGAGGAGTGTGTAAAGATGTGAGCGCGTGCCCCCCCCCCCCCCACACCCCACACACACACTCTTTCACACTGTGGTATGCTCGTCTAAAGGGTGTGTACTCTGTCATATCCTGTAATGGGTGTATATAAGCTGGTGTAATGGAGGTCGGGAAAAAGGCAGGGGCATAAATCTACCCTGAAGTCTCTGATTAGGCTTATGATACACACACACGCACACGCACACGCACACGCACACGCACACGCACACACACACACACACACACACACACACACACAGCTTCAAGTTTAAGTGTTTCTGGCAGCGAAGAGGAGTTGCCCGTGCAAAGGCCTGCCTCAACCAGCTACTCACTCTTTCTGTGTCTCTTTTTCTCCCTTCTCTCCATCTCTTTACATGCTCAGACCCCCTCCAGCTGAACCCCTGACCTGAGAGTGTGTGCGGAGAGACATTCCCACTACCCCGAGGGGACAGAACGAGGGAGGGGAGGAGCACAGATCAGAGAGATAAAAAACGAGTTTGGAGGAGTAGGAAATAAAAGGCCTCCTTTGCTGTTTAATTGGGATGGAGAAGAGACGAGGGGAAAAATGGGACTCAACATGTTTCTGATGACTCCGGTGTGTGTTTGTCTTAAAAGCTGACACCTACCTTTGTACTGTAATGGATTAGCTCACAGCAAACGTTATGTGTTTATGTGTGTATCTGGTGTGATTGATGAGTGGAAGGAGATGGGACGAGCCCTGTTTCAGCATGTTGCTCGCTCAGAAGTTCCCGAAAATATTGCGCTAATAATAATGAGCTCTTCCTCCACTCCTTCCCACTGCTCTGGGAGTGGAGAGTTCAAACAACCCTGAGACTGATGCCCAGTGAGCTGGCTCACCGCCGCTGACTCTCAAGCTTTGTTGGAGGGATTGGCTCTGTCAGATTCCTCCTGGTCACTGCTCGTCAGAACTCTCACGGCGGACCAGGTTTAGCTTTTTTTTTTTTCCTTTTAAGTTTTTTTTTTCCCTTTATCGTGTCTGTATTTGTTTGTGTGTGTGAGAAAGATGTGTGTATTTATGTGTGCATCTCTGTTTACAGCAGCTTAGTGAGATAATAAGTCTTTATCATGTTATGCCTCATGTGGGAATATTTCCAGCAGTCCCAGAACGCCTGTTCTGTTTCCTCCGCCTTGCATCAGCTCGCAGGAACGCTGCTTATTAGGCAAAGAACTGAGGGAATAAGTGTGGGAGGGAGAGAAGGAGGGAGGAGGAGAAGGAGGGGGGAGGTAAGGGAGAAAAAAAAGGTCTGTACCAGTATCTACACTTCATCTATATCTACTTTCATCTGACTCTTGAATTATCTGTCTTTCTCCTGCTCTCTGCTTGCTATTTTTCTCCCTCTGGTTACGCCTGGTAACTAGTGGCAGGTTCAACCCTGGAAAACATTAAAGTTCTAACCCTGAAATAGAATCCACATAGGTTCTTTCTATGATCTTTGATAGTTCAATCAATATTTCTGAGCAAGAGAGGCACTATTGCGGAGACAGAAATCTGAGGAACTGGAGCTCTTACCTGTTTTGTAATCAGGAAACAGAATTTGGAGGAACCGCTGTTGACAATGAGTAGCAGTGTGTGGATTCATATAATATTTGGTTTAGCCTTAAGGGGGTTTATTTCATTCTAATTGACTGTCGTGTACAAAAAAAATTATATATATATATATATATATATATATATATATATATATATATATTAAAAAAAAAGCCACACACACACGTGAGTTAAACCAGCCCGGTTGCTGTCACTGTGTCCACAAAATGTCCAATCTAATGTCAGCGAAGCCGTTTCAGAATTTCTATCAGAATGATAGCAAAAAAAAAAGAGATCTTTGCATTTCTATGCTTTGACAGGGACATGAGAGCTAACGTACACAGACAGGTCATAATTTAGTTAACATTTACACACCCATACTCACACACTTGCTGGCAAAGTTTCTTCGACTAAATAAACTGTGACAATGCCCCTGAGGGGATCTGCTTTAACCCCAAACCCAAGAGCAAACCCAACGATCAGGTCTGGGCTCTTATGTCTCCATTAATCACTCCTCAAGGTTTGTACATACATGAGAGATGCTACTAGAAAAAAAAAAAGAAAAAAGCATGCTAAAACGGCGTGCTAAAAATGTCTCTGAGAAGCCACAGTCCTTTTTTTTGTTGTTTTTAACTTGTGTGTCAACAGGAAACAGAAATAAGAAAGCACAGTTTGTAATGTGCCAATACAGCAAAACAAGGGGTGCACACACAATCATAGTTTAGGGAGAGTTTCGTAACATATCCTGCTACTTAAACACCTTCCTATTTACCCGTCTAGGGTAGCAGATATTTAACTGTTTAACTGACGAGGCTGCCATACCGAGTCAAGACCTGACATGCCAAAGAGCTGCATCCTAAATGTAATTAAACTGAATTAGTGTCAGAGAGTTTGTGCAACTTCTAGCAAATCTGCAGTGTGGCAATTTGACACGTTTTACTTCCTCCACAGACCAAAATTTACAACTGCAATCACTGTGTATTTAGTTTAATATCAATGCAATTTCAAAAGCTGTGTGGTCCAAGTTTTAAAGCAGACATTTAGTAGATGACTAACAGCTAGATAGCCTCACTTGGTATGTAAGCTATAAACAGTTGCTTTAAGTCTTCTTCTCTATGCTGCTTCTATAAGACTGTCAGACAAAAAAAAAAGACAGAGGAAGAGGGATAAAAGGGATATCTGCGTGGCATTTCTGCGCTGACGTGTAGTAGCTTCAATAAAAGAGAATGAGGTCAGAGGAGAGCAATAATACACACTTTCTCTCTCTCTCTCTGTCTCCCTTTCACTCACATACACACACACACACACATACACAAACATTCTCCACAAATTCTTTTTCCATCATTTCCCTGTCCAACTTTAGTTTGCTTCCTCAGCAGCTGGCCATGGCTACACGCAAGCCAAATTTGCAGCAGGAGACCAGAGCGAAGCAGCCAGGTAGTCTTCAATACAACAGCTAAAGCTAGCAGCTAACAGCACTGCTCCAGGCTATGCTGGCGGCCTGCCAGTGCTAACAGGTTGGCTAACAGCAAAGGGCTAATGCTCGATGTCTGCGGTTGCCCTGGCCCTGCTCCAGTGCTAACAGGTGAACTCCATTATCCCACAGACAGATAGTCAGTCAGATGTGGGCCAATATCTACTACGGGTTGGCTGGATGGCTTCAGAGAGGAGCCAGTGGCACTGGCCTTTAGGTTGACCTCCAGGGTGCAATGCAGCTGGCTAATGAAGAAGCCAGTGCAGTTGTCTGGGAGGGAAGAGAAGCAGAAAGAGGCTCTGACGGCAGATGACGAGCGAATCCCTCGTCATATAAACACCGGGAGCTCTACACTTCTGCAGGACTGTATAAGCATGTAAATAAATGTTTGTGTGTGCCTCTCTGTTTACCTGCTATACAGTATCTATTCAATCCTCTGGCTGTTTGTGTGCACGTGCAAGTGTGAATTGTGTGTCTTTCTGCCCGCCTGCAGTTTTCTGAAGACAAAGTCTCTGTTTACAGAGCCCATAAAGATTAGCCTCCCTTGGTCAGGTGGGTTCTGGAGCCATAGGTAAACACACAGCACATTCCGCACCGATGAGATCGCTCCATATGTGTGTATGACCGGGGCAAACATACACTCCTCGACCCTTCCTTTTTAGAGCGCAGTAAGTGATTTACCAGCTTGCAGACTGCTGTCGGTTCAAAATACTGGAGACAGACACAAAGGTACGCACACACACGTACCGTACACACAAATATTTATAGAGGGAGTGGACTTCATGCGCACCTCATTTATCTGAGCCTGAAATCACGGGTTGGACATTCCTAGAGGTAAAGCTTGCGCGTGTGCATGTTCGCATGTGCCAGTTGGAAATCATCCTGTGATCATGTGGATGAGAAGGGAAAAAAACTCAGCGTTTGGCCTTCATCTCTCCCCCTCTGTCCTGAGAGGAAAGAGTTGAGGTCTGGCGGTGACAGTCCACACGGCTAATACTCGGAGGTGAAGAGGGGAAGTAGAAGAATGGAGGGCAGGAGAAAGGCAGCGTGCCTTTATTTGGATTTGAAACCAGCCACGTAATTAGCAGCTCTGTCCTACGAGAGCTCTTTATTAGAATGACCTTCACCAGCAGACAGGAGGAAGAGGAGACATTTTGAGAGAAAAGCTGTCAGTGGGGAAATGACAGGAAGTTGAACTAATAAACTGAGACAGGAGCATATTGTGAATTTCTTTTTGTTTTTGTGACGTTCATGTACGAAGAATTCACAATAATTCGACTCTAAGGCATGTGTGTCCATCAAGAATACACAAACCTGTACTTGTAACTCTCCATAAAAATGGACTGTCCTTTCATTCAAATTTATGAAAAGAAAGGTATTAATATCTTCCAACTTCACGAGATTGATAACCAACTAACCAACTTGTTCAAGTACACTGAGTGGAAAGGATAAATTATGGAAAGAACAAAAAGAAGAATTACATTTTCCAAAATGGCACTGTCTTTTTTTTTTCTTTTTTTTTTGCCTTTAGGTGAGACATAATTTGTGATAAAAATTTGCATTGCAAGATGATGCGAATAGATTTAATATTACCTGGGAAAATGGGCAATGGTGGCTCACAATAATTAAGTGTTACAATGGATTTAAAACATAGTGTATATAAATAAATAAATATCAAAGTGGACATGATATAATATTATACGCTGGCTTTCAAGTCGGGCACTTTGCATTTCCTAGTTAATTAATAGATTGGATCAGAGCAGGTTTAATCAAATATAATTGAATAAGTCCACAGTAAAAATAGGCCAGACTTTAAAGGAGACATGCAGAGAAAATGATAGCATGTCCACTTTTCAAATTAATTGAATTTCAGTACTTTTGAACTTGGTCCAAGCTGTTACAGAGGTAATTAATTCACATATCCAAAAGTGCTAAAACAAGATGATATCCCTGAGCATTCAACATGCACACATACACCCACACTAACAGGGCTTTTTTTTTTCGGTTTAAAAAAAAAAAGAAAAGCGAAATAAAAATCAACACTGTTGCACACTAATGTTAATCTCTAATGTATTCCATGTAATTGTTAGTTTTCTGTTCTTCTCCCCTTTTTCTCTCTTACTTTTGTCTTACATGCCACAACTAAAATATTAATAATTTCTCAGGCGGTTCTCATTGTATTAAAAAATGTCTTCTTTATAATTTATCACAGAAAGAAAAATCTTTGTTATAGTGACAAGCATGCTAATTAATAGAAGTAGAAGGAACATTGAGAGAAGTCATACTAATTTGGAGCATGCTAATATTAATAGAATAATTTATGGCGCAGTATAAATAAATTAATAGAGTAATTCGTTTGAAAAAGGGATGCCTTCAATTCAATTTAGGAGAAAAGAGCTAAAAAAAAAAAAAAGTCTGCCCCTCGGACAGGGACATTAATAACAGTGCTCGATCACCAGAACAGAAAAGGAAGAGACAAACTAAACATGCACTGTTCACTTTTAAAACACATCAATATTTCAGTTCGCTAATGAAAATTAGATGAGCAACACTTGTATTTCCTGCCTTGTTATTTTCAGTTGCTGTTTAAGGACTTTTTTTTCTTTTTTTGGGGGGGACTGGTAAATTTGTGCAGAATCTGCAAAAGACATTTAGGTTTTTGTTTTTTTTTCCCCTTTTCTTTCATTTAAATGAGATGTAAACTAACAGCTGTGTGCCAGCAAGAAAAGTAGATGGAGTTAAAGTAACAAAAATAGAAGAGAGAGAAGGGGAGAGAGGGGGAGAGGGAGAGGGAGAGGGAGAGGGAGAGGAGAGAGAGAGAGAGAGAGAGAGAGAGAGAGAGAGAGAGAGAGAGAGAGAGAGAGAGAGAGAGAAGTGGACTAGGTCATTACCATCCTTATTACTCCTCATTAAAATACACCCATCACAAAGACATTCTGCTAGATGTGTGTGTGTATGTATATATATATATATATATATATATATATATATATATATATATATGTGTGTGTGTGTGTGTGTGTAGGTGTGTGTGCCCAAGCATGTGCATGGTTCTGGTGTTTCTGATGTGCACATGTGCGTCCGTATCCAAAAGTGACAAAAAAGAACAATATAATTGGAGAAATGTACGCAGTAATAATAGGTATTCAGAAAATGATAATTCATATTAAACAGGGTGCACAAAGTCAGCCTCATTTGCATGTTTTAGATTATATGCATTTCAAAAGTAATTTCCGCAGGGCATATGAATGACATTAATTCCCGGGCGGGTTCTGCTATAGACCTCAAACTATCAAACACTCAAACATTTAACAGATGAAAAAAAAAAAAAAAGAGGGAGCTGGTGCCTTGGCAAGGGGAGATTTCAAGGTTAAAGTATTTGAATTTGAATTTTCAAACTTCTGTCTTGGTTTGTTTAAAGTTGCTCAACAGCTAGACAAAGACTTGCATTAATTTAGATTTTTTTTTTTTTTTACATTTTCTTACTCAGCTATACATGTGCACATGTGTTTTCCTGTACCAGTCCGAGAAAGACACCTCTCCTCCTAATTCGCCACCATTTCCTCAGCAAGTACGCCTGAATTGGTCTGACTCATTTTGTGAGTCATGTGCTTGTGTCACTCCAGACTGGGAGAATGCAAGCAAGAAAAGAAAGGACAGGGCTCCAGTCGCCCACATTAATTGACCCTAAAGGATAGAAGAGGAGGAGTTGTGGGGGGGGAGAAGGAAAAGTGATGAAAAGGATGAGAAAAAGGATGTGGTGAGGGAGGGGATGTGGACAACGGGAAGAGCGAGGAGAGGGAGACAGAGGGTTCCCTCTCCTCGTCTGTTCATGCCGAGAGGAAGACCCTAGGGCAGGAAACAGGCTGGATGAATGTGTGATTCCAGTGGAAAACTCTGGATGCCATGGACAACATTCCTCTCTTATTAGGGAATCTGGTCTACAGCCATATTATAGCACCTGACTCATTACTGAGTGTGTGTGTCTCTGTGTGTCTACCCGACACACGGAGACACACACCATCAAGATGTTCCCCACCTGTTATTCTCTGCTAAGTTTTGGCGTACAGTCTTAGCGCGAGAGCGAGAGAGAGAGAGAGAGAGAGAGAGGAAGAGAGAGAGAGAGAGCGAGAGCGAGAGAGGAGGAAGATAACAAGGATATAGAAGAGGAAAGCCTGGCATGTCTGCGCCTTGTTTGTGGTTTGTCTTCATCTGTAAACAGACCTGCTTCTCCGAGAATGTGAGCGTGTAATTATCCCAAACAGTTGTGCTTTGGAGTGTTCGACGTCTGTTGTTGTACAAACATAACAACCACAAAACACACTTGACTGGAGATGGATAGCTTCAATGAATACACACACATACACACACACACACACACACACACACACACACACAGACACTCATCCCTGTCAATGTGTAGTAATCACAGATTTAAGAAAACACACTGACTGTCCTTTTTCTCCTTCTCCTGTCCCCTGGACACCTTTTTTTGTGTCAGTGATTTTTTAAGCACTCTCAATGATGTGCAGTATTTTGTGTAAGCAGACATCAGAGAGTGAAGGAGGAGGGTGGAGGGTGGCTGAGCATATCTAGGGGCAATAAAAGTGGGCTAATTGGAGCCTGGGAAACATGTTTGTTTTCTCGCTTTTTCTTTTTACCCCTCCTTTCTTTTCTTTTTTTTTCCCAGCCAGTCACAGCAGATCTGTTCATCTGAGAAGGACGAGAGGAGAAAGCAAAGAGGATTAGATTCTGTAAGACACAAATCGTTAAGAGCACACACGCACGCACGTAACTGTGCTCATGCAGGCACATACACGGACAGCTTAAACATGCCTTGAGGCAGCCGTGGGGTGTATGTATTGAAGATCTGTCTGTCTTTACCAAATGACCAACAGGGTGCAGGGCTCTCCGCTGGTCCACTCTACCTTATCGACACGCTGACGCTCGGCCTATTCAACAGCAAAGAGCTCTCCTACGGCTGCAACTCCACACTGGATCAATGTTATGAGCAATGCAGACAAACTGCTGCTAAACAGACTGGCCCCTGTGTCGAAGTCCCACCACTGTACCAGCTCCCCCAGGCTCAGATCGTTCCACTAATGGAGGTCTCCACCGGGGCCCCCAAGGGCCTCTAACCACCAAACAGGCCCCTGAGGACTCTCTCCCTCGTCTCTCTTCAATCTCTCTCACTATCCTCCTGCTAGGCCTCCATTGTGTCTCCATCCACACGGCCGTATTGACCTCTGCCTCTTTAATCAGGACCGCTGATGTGTGTGTGTGTGTGTGTGTGTGTGTAACAGTGACTGTAAAAGTCTAACTTCACACACACCTCACTCACTGGGATCCCTCCCCACATGACTCCTGATTAATCACCCTCCTCAACCAAGCATTTGTCTTTTCTAATAAACGGTGAAAATAGCAAGAGGTGAAGAAGGCAAGGTGGAAAGAACCTGCATATATGTGTCGCTTCCGATTTGTTTTCTTTTTTTTTTGAACGGCAAATTGATTTCTACTGTTACTGGAAGCTCTCTGGGCTCGACTGCATGGCCTGTCTGCCTCTGGCCCTGCCTGCCAAGACCAGCTCTGGGCTTTATGGTCCGGCTCTGGGGAGAACTTTAAAGGCTCTCAACTCACAAGTCATTTCAATGATACAATACTGCTTTTGTCCTAACCACCTTTGTTGTTTTCTTTCTGTCTACTGCCTCTCACTCTCTTTTCTTTTCTTCTCATTCCCAAATCTCTTTTTCATGAGTTGCAAAAGTCTTTTTTCCCTCTTGTCTGTACCTGTTTGTTTGGAGAAAAGGTAAGACTTGTAGCTTCATGACAAGGAAAAAAGGTGCTACAGGACACACACACATACACATACATATAAACACACGCGCTAACACACACATACATAGTGAAAGCCTCCAGCTGACATTGAAGGCTTGCTGGGGGGTGAGGCTGGTTGAAGAGCAGGCTAGAGTTTCACTGTGGTGGCTGGGCGGTGCGCTGTGGTTCGGATCTTCCTGGGTTCTGGTAGGACTGAGGTTTTTCTGCAGGGACCTCCAGTGAGCTAGGCAGCAGGCCTGAGCTAAACTAAGGCCAATGCCAGGAATAGTCCTCAATGCAGAAGGCAGGACTAATGGTGTGTTTGTAAGGGCGAACCCAAACAAACAACCTGCAGTTTGATTTGAAGGACTGAGGGAAGCTCAGGCCAGATGCTGTTGAATACACAGTGTGTAGGTACAGAGACGTACGCTGAAATAAACTTGTGGCAAAAGAAGGGCACCATGTACATCTGGACTAAAGTCATAGCATCAACCTCAGTCCACCCCACACACACACACACACAGACACACACACATCTTATGCGGCCTTGCTGTCTGGTACGTGTGTGTGTGTTTGTGACTGTGTGTGCGGCTCATTCTAGCCAAGGTTCCACATTTCTCTCTATATTCACACTAATGAGAGAAAACGGACAGAAAATCTCTTCCATAATTACTCCCCAAGGAGCAAGGTTTCAACATGGCCATGGTGCATAAACAAATACCACCACCACCCCCCACCTTACACACGCACGCACGCGTGCACACGCACACACACACACACACACACACACACACACACACACACACACACACACACACACACACACACACACAGAAAACACAGTACGATGACATATTAGAAATATCATGAAATGTGCTCAGCTGTTTAAAAGTGTGTGTACGGGTGCAGAGTGAAAGAGGCAATAATTGCGATAATAATAGCGTATCGTTTTTTGGATGAATTTTGTGTGTGTGTCTGTGTGTGTGTACATGTGTAATAAACAAACATTTAGACTATTCACCTTCCTATTAGACCCTTTTTAACTTCGACTACACGGAGTGGTTGAACTCGGTCCAATCTGTTGGAGTGATAAATTTAAATGGAGCTTTGCCATGAAAATTCTAGATGTGTTAATGTGTGTGTAGTCTTGTTTTGCTATATTTGTGGGGTCTGAAATGCTTTGCACGGGCGAAAAGTTGGACCCCACAACTTTAAATGGTTGTTTGAGGGTTAAGAGTTGTGATGGTTATAAATGAACGAATGTCAACGATGGGCCCCCAAGAACATCTGGTCTGTGTGCATGCATGCGCTCGCGTGTGTGTGTGTGTGTGTAAGTGTGTGTGCGTGCGTGCGTGTGTGTCATTATGAGAATAGGAGACCCGGAGATAAGGGAGCATACATAAGGTCAATGTTATTATGAAATTGCTGTCTTTGTCACACACTGATTCTTCTACATTTAATAGCTTCTTTAATTCACCCAATGGTAGCCTGCAGCACCTTTAAAGAGCTACAATAGTCTTGTTCAACACACACACGCACGTGCGTGCGTGCGCACACACACACTCTTATTTAAGAACCTGCGCACACTCAGATGAAGAAAACAGAGATATACGACAAAGTCAGGCAATCATTTTGTCTGCCTGTGACTGAATAGTTGGGAGAGGAGTCTTTGAGGTGCACATACACACACACGCACACACACACTCCCTGCCCAGTGTTTGTGGTGGCGGAGCACATCTGGTAACATCTGGATGTATTTTAGAAGTGTTTACATTTCCAAAATGCTGAAAAACTACACAGAAAGAGAGAATGAAGGAGAAGCAGAATTTTTGAAAAATACTGCAGGTGCCAGAAGAGTATTAAAGAAAGTAGCAAGTCCAAAAAGAGGATTGTTTAAAACGATCACAGTAGAGTTGGTTCACACACACATACCGCGCACACACACACACACACACGCACACATGCACGCACATATGCACGTAACAGTTGGCCTATTGCAGTTATTGCCATAATCCAAGTCCAAATGACATCTGGTGCACTAATTGGCAGACTGCAGATTCTCTGCTCAAGTTTTGTCCCATCAAGCTTCCCTTACTGTAAAACAGACTTGGTGCATAAGCTTCGTTACGCGTCGTGTCCTTACAGCTTACCAGCTGACAACCACTCTTACGCACTCACCGCCACACACGTACACACACACACACACACACAAAACACAGCAATTTCCGCCCAACACATACACCCACACACACTCAAACAAAACAGCTGCATTTCCATTTTTCTTCCCCTAAATGACGAAAACACAAAAACAGTTGGACTTCATTCAGTCTAATCAAAGCTGACATGGAGTACAGCTCTGTGAGATGACGTCAACGATGAGGAGAAACAAACACACACGCACACACACACACACACACACACACACACACAGACGAGCACAGACTATTGGGTTTCAGTTACTGGGTGTAATTTACCGCTGTAAGATGAAACCAGTTAGAGTAACCAGAGTGATCCCTGCTATATAGAAAAACATGCACACTAAGGTTGGATGAAATACACACACGCATACACTCAAAGCATGATAAAAATGAGCATTTTGCTGTTGTGTTTCAGATGGGAAAAAGCTGTCTGTATCTGAGATGTAACAAAATGTACATGAATTAAAGCAGAGGGAGTATTTGAATGTTGTCCCACCCCAAGTGTCCTTGGGATCACTCTAATCCACTCAGGTATTCCACTTTCCCATGGCCCACACTAACCTCAGCGCACACACTCACAGGGGAGATTATTAAAGCCACCTCGTGGCACACGGAGGTTTCTGATGGATTTAACATCAGGAATGATTGTTAAGTTTTAGGACTAAAAAGACTTGGAGTGACTCCTGAGAAAAACGCTGCTCCAGCCAGACACACGGATCACATGACAACCGGGCTGCAGCTGCAGGGACCCCTGGGAAAACGGCACAGTGCCATCTCTCAGATCACACAAACTCAGGAGCCAAACGGTAATGACGCCACGCAGCTATATCATATTTAGAGATGAATATACCATTTACATGCACAGAAGGCTGAAGCAGATTTTGCTGTGAATGTGTGCATCGCAGTCAAGTGGTTAAAAAAAAAGTTAATCACCGTGAAATAAATTAAACCTATTAAGAGGAACGTATGCTCAAGGTGACAGAAGAAATTAATTTGGCTCAACTATTGAGACCCATACCTCCACCCCGCTATAGGATTTCTACCAAACTAATTATCACGCTCCACTTTCAGAAATAATAAGGAAAGTACTTAATAGGTTAGGATTCACCCCTGCATTCATATGTCCATTTAACATCCCGCTTTCATGCCCACACACTCCTGCCTTAATGCAATTTCACATTCCTGATATAAAATAGTGGAAGGAATTATATTTCATGTGGTGTCAGGATTAGAATATACAAGCAGCGTTATTAAAATACTGTAAGGTTTCTTGCCTCTCTGAGTGGCTGAAGCAGAGGTAAAGATGTTAAATAATGTTTTTGTCACAGTTTAGCGACAATGGAAGAATTACAATGGAAGCACAGATCTCTGATTAATCTCCTCTCGCTGTATATTAATTTTCTTCCCTCTCTGCTTTATGCTGGTTGGGATTTTAATTTTTAAACAGCTATGAAAAGATCTCCTAAGCCAGCAACAGAAGTCTGTTTATTTAGTCAGCCATTTGCTCCAATTATAACAACATCCAAGTGCAACTATTGTTTCACTTCCAACATTCTTTAAAATTAATTTCAGCTTTTTGTGTTTTTCCCCCCTGCGTACACACCACTGCATTTGCATTTTGGAGCCTCAGGCTATGGAGAAAGTGTGAAGTCAAAATGCAGGTTAGGCCAGTTTTGTTCATGATTAGTGCAATAAAAGTTAAGCATAAAATAAATAAATAAAGAGATAGAACAAGCCCTTAAGACTGCGGTTTATGTTTTATTATGTTTTTCATCACTTCTTTTTCAAAGACTTTAATGCAGTTAATTTAATCAGGCATTGTTGAAGATCCTCCAGTGAACTACAGCTCTTGTTCCTCTCCTCTCTGACTCACTGTGCAACATTTCATTGCCGTGTGAAAGCTGAGAGTCATTGAGAGACCTGGTGACGACTGACAATAGCACACGTATTCCCAGCACCAGCACAAACATAAACTTCAAGTTGAGGCATCAGCTGTCAGAATCATCAAAAATAAATAAGAATTAAGAAGTAGGGAGAGGCTGCTACGTGCAGTGGTTTTCTATTAAACTCTGGTGGAGGCGAGGGGGAGGGGGGGAGAGGAGTTCACATTATCTAAGAGAATTCCAATTAACACTCTCCCCCTCAGTAATTAGCTACTAAAATAGCAAGTGAACAAACCCAAAATCCCAACCCTGACACCACCGCGCTGCCTAATTAATTCTCCAATCAGGGGCATCTGATGCAGGAGAGACAATGCAGACAGACTGGACAGAATAAACCACTGTATTCTATCATATTTCTCAGATTTGTGTGTGAAAATGCACTTAATTTGTTGAAAAATATTATGAGGCATACATATACGAACTAAATGAAGGAGCCGAATGAGTCGACTAAGCTGAAGAAAATTTAAAGAATGAGGAAGGGAAAGCTGGAGCAAAGACAAAGTCTGAAAATCTAATATCTTTTAGCCGCATGCGTGTGCACATATTTGTGCGTGCGTGCATGTGTGTGTGTGGGTGCGTGTGCGCGTGTGTGTGTCACTCATTTGCTCCTTTAACTGGTCACTTCTTCCACTGTTTAATGCAAACAGATGAGGCCTACTCTCGCACTTTTTCCAAATCCTTTCTTTTTAACGGTGGCTTCTTGGCCTCAGCAGTAACGTCAGCACAGCGTCTATTAAAACCGCATGTGGCTCAGCCTGCACACGGACACACATACACACACACGCACACGCACACACACACACGCACACACACACATACACAGAGCACTTGATGAATGCTTTTTGTGAACTTTTAACCTCTCTCCATGTAGTGACATTTGGGGCAAAAAGGTTACGGTTTGCCTAATATTTTTATACCACTACCCAACAGATGTTAGGATAAAAGATCTAATCAGAGGCAGGAATCAGTGACTGCTGCTTTTAGATTCCATCTATCTGCTGCAACTGACTAGTGCTGCAGAGATAATCTCAATCAGCCAATAATCCATCTAGCCAAAGGTAGGCTCCAAGATCCCCTCTGTAATAATCGGACGCTAATTCATCTGCTTTTCAATAAGCACGTTGCGGCCTGTTTCAATTAAATACACATACAGCATATGGACAATGCTGTAGCTCTAGCAATAGCTTTTAATATGCAGAGATAGCCATCAGGAAGATGTTACACTGATTGTAGCAGCCCACCCACATAAACACATGTAAAGTAAGACACGCACACATAGGCACACTGGCACGATATAAAAAAACACACGCTGTCACATGCTGATGTGTATCTGGACAAGTCAAACTGTGATAAAGTCACTCTACAACTACAGCAATCGATGGAAGTAATTTATTTACCTCACCAGGCAATTTCTGCTCTGTCTTCAGAGAGGAGAGAGGAAAGAAGAGAGAAAGACAGAGGCAGATTTGGCAAGCATGTGTGAGTGGTGTGTAAATTAATCTAGCAGCAGCGAGAGCCAGAGCCATGTATAAGTCCATAAAACAAGAGGAGGTTAAACCAGCATGCGCGCGCGCGCACACACACACACACACACACACACACACACACACACACACAGGCACACACACGCACACACACAACAGGCAAAGGTCCAACACCAAAACCACTTCTTCCAGAGACAGAAGAGACGTGAAACGTCATCTCGGTTCCATTAATGTGATGTGCTATCCCTGGATGCTACTAAAAAGAGGAAAAAAGAACAGTTAATAGTTCTTTCTTCCTCCTCTTTCTTTCTTTCTTTCTTTCTTCCTTCCTTCCTTTCTTTCTTTCTCTTTCCATTCAAAAGCAACACATACTGGAGTGAGGCTTGTCCACGGCCCTTAACTTTAACTCAATGAAATAAAAGGCACTTAACTAAGGCTCAGTGGTCGATACAAACACTGCTGCTGGCTGGTGCTCTCTCTCTCTCTCTCTCTCTCTCTCTCTCTCTCTCTCTCTCTCTCACACACACACACACACACACACACACACTTATCCAACCTCCTCAGATGCTCATGCATATGCATGTTCATTGTGATTTATGCATCCTGGCGGGGGTGTGAGCCTATCTGAGAGCAAGGCCAACACACAGGTCAGCTCATTTGTAAATCAGTTGCCTATTTATGGATGTGTATGTGTGAGTGTTTGTGTGTTCATCTGTCGATGTTTATGTCTCTAAATCTGTGTGTCCGCGTGTACGGCTCCAGGTTTCTGTTACAAACAGACACACGATCACTTTAGTGACTTTATTCATTAAATTTATGGCAATCTTTTAAGATTCTGCTTTTGGTGTGTGTAAATCACACGAGTTAAACACTATGGGCCTGTGTGTGTGTGTGTGTGTGTGTGTGTGTGTGTGTGTGTGTGTGTATGTGTATGTGCGTATGTGTGCGCGCGCGCGCATGAGTGTGCGTGTGTGTGCGCTGACCCACTACTTCTGCTGACCAACTCTCTGACCCGGCACTTTGATGAAGGACGTCACTCAACTTTCCGACCTCTCTTATTATTCCCAGAGAAAGTTGGGGAAAAGCCTATCAAAAAAATGACCTTCCTATCACGTTCTCCTGTCCCGCAGGACCAAACCACTGGATTATGGGTAAACACGAGGTGTCAAGGTTTAAATGTACATTCATGTGCAGAATAATCTAAGAACATGGCTGTCTTTATACACAAAGTAAAAAAAAAGAAAGAAAGAAAGAAAAAAGTGTGCACTCTCCTTTGTGGAAATTCAGTGGTGTTGCTCCACCTCCTCCTACTACCTCTGAACAACAGATTTGGGCTAATAGGGCAGCTGCTTGTCCCCCTCCCCTAAAACCCTGCTATGCAACCCCCCCCCCCCCCCCCCCCGCAATCCTTCCACCCCATCTCCCTTCCCAAAAAAAGCCCAGGAGGAAGCCTGTTGTTTTTAACTTGTTTTTGATGCAGCTGTCACTGGAAAAAAGTTTGTGGAAAGCTCAGGAAATTGTTGCATTTAATTTCTCTACTCTGCAGCAAATTTATGATTATCAAAGTAACAAAATACTGTCTTTTAACTAAACTTCTTTTTTATTTTTGTTTTCCTACATTATCACACAAGCAGTTACATCCAAGAAATAAACCCTGGCCACGGCGTTGTGTCATCGCTTACCATAGGCACCAGTTTCAAGTGATGAGGCCAGTTCTGATTCTTCCTGAACGTTACTGTTCTCTTTTCTTCTTAGTTGGAATGCAAGAGCGAGACCACCAGCCACATCGGTATCTCGGTCATCATTATGTACAGAAGATTGTTTACTGGTATGCAAATACTGTATTCCACTAAAGTGAAGTACTGTATTTTTGAGTTCATCACATTTTTTTTTAACTCTTTCTCGCTGCCTTTTCTAGCTGAGAGTAGGTTCAGGGTAGGAAGTGAAATCTGGATGGTAGAAGAAGAAGTACAACTTGGTTCCGTTTGTTAAGGCGACGGTTTCGTTTGAGGAAGCATCGTCATAAAATCCAGTTCAAAAATATACAAATGAAAAGACAAAAAAAAAAAGAAGAAAAGAACAAATGCCTCAATGAACAGAAACTTAAAAGTGGAAATATTGCAAGCGATTGCAACATACACAGACTTACAAAAAAAAAAAATGCCTCAAACACAAACAATCAATCTCATGTGGCATGTGTAACTGAGCTCACAGAGATGCTCAGCACTGCCTGTGAAGGAGCGACGTATGAGACAGCGGTGTCTGACTTCCGGGGGCCTTTATTTCTGTGACGCTGTTTGTTTGGGTGCTCGTGAGTGGAGCCAAACTGTAAGCCATATGCCACTCTCCCTCGCCAAAACAACAAAAACACACACGCGCGCACACACAAACATCCACATGCATCCCCTCATAAACACGCTTACACGCAGGCTTCCCTGTTAAAAAAAAAAAAAGCCCCTCCACTTCATTAGGAAAGTAAACACAAGTGCTGTCTGAAGTGGCTAATTAGAGACTAATTACTCCCTGCTCGTTACTAATGCAAATTAGATTACGCTGCTTAACTTCCTCGTGTCCACAACGCTGCTGTTAATTGAGGCCTTTTGAAATTAAATTACCCGCTAATTAGCATATCAAAACCATTAATTCAGAGCAAGGAGGGAAGAAAAAAAAAACAACAACAAATGCCAAGTTTTCCTAATGAGGTTTGCTAATTGAATATGTACGCTTAATCCGGGGGTTTTGTGCCAGGAATACCTATTCAGCTGATCAGCATGCACACGCATGTGTGAAACAGCACGCATCATAAAGGCAGCCTATAATTAAAGGAACCGTTCCAAACTCTTTGTCAATACTTGACTCTGAGCGCGCGACTCCACTGATGTTCGGCGTGCAGGGAGGGGAGGATGAGGGAAGTGTGAGAGGGGATGGATATTCATCTCATGCGAGGCAAAAGAGGGAAAGTGAGAGACAGAGAGCAAGAGCTGACTGTATGTGTGTGTGAGTGTGTGTGTGTTGTAGTGGTATGTGATCAGGGTTAACGTTTGTCCAGGCTATAAGCCTTCTTTGAACTAAAGAACTCGGTCTCTCTGCAGCTCTCATAAAGTCCCCGACCCCCTGCCAGCACTTTCTCTGCAACCCCCCCACCCCACCTCCTTCAACTGGCCCTCTTCACCTCCACTACAATACCTGTCCAATTAGAGAAATACACACACACACACACACCAGCATATACACACATACATTTATGGCCACTAGCAGGTGAACAGGCCAATCTTTCCTTCAATCAAAGCTGACACCCCCCCCCCCCCCACACACACACACACACACACACACACAGTCTCCTTTTGCTGAATAGATGATTATAAACTTTGTGGATTAGAAACGGTGAGCATATTCACGGCCGGACCTACCTGCTTCTGAATAAGCAAGGAGACACACAGAGAAGCCAGGAGCTATTAGCTACTTTAATTTGCTGACGGAATAAAAGAATCCTACATCTAAAGATCCATCTCAGCTTTGCATGTAAAACCAGCAGAAATAATGTCATTCTGAACAACTCCTCTCTCCCCTCCCTAAATATCTCTCCAATCAGGGAGCGTGAAAAGCCCCATTCAGGTTAGCTCTTATAAAAGTTTCATCTTATTACACTTTCTAACTTCTCATCTCATTATCCTTTAAAGGCATACAGAAAAAAATGGTAAAATTGAGAGGTAGCCATACAAAAAAATTAAATAACCATGATAATTAGATGTAAAGATATTATAATTCTTTTAACAAGATGCATAGAAACCGCTGCTTGACAATATTTGCCCTAATTGCTACAATTATCATATTAACCAGTTACCATTTGAGTAAGTTGATTAAAAAATTGAATATTCGTCTATTTCTTTTAGGAGTTTCTTAATCAAAATCTAACATCCTTGAAAAATTAATTTGAAGCCGTTTCTTATCAGTTAATTAAATCGGGTTGGAAGTCATTTTTTTTCTGCGCGGCATGATTAGAACGGTTCTGTTCTCCTCTGTTCAGACACCATGACGTGAGAGGGGGAACTTTTCACTGTCTCATCAAACATTCACAACCACAAGAATAGGACTTCTTTGAAGGGCCCGCTGCCTTCTTTTTTTTCCCTCTCCTTCCAAACCTCTGCCTTTCTGATAAATTGTGCTATACCCAATAGATCTTTCTTTCTCGTTAACACATTCTCATTAACGGACAGAGAAAGCAAAAGAAGAGGGGAGGGGAAGAAGAGAAAGAGGGGCGGGGGTGGGGGGGGGTTGGCAGAGCAGAAAGGGGAGTGAAGGGGGGGGTTGAAGGGTGAAACAAGAGGTGAAAATAACAGAGCAGGACGAAAAAATAAATGGTAGCGATAAAGTCTAAAGAGCACGCTGATACCTTTATACATATATTTGAAATTTAATAAAAACACACACATACACACACACACACACTTGCAATGTTGCCAGGGTGACAGCCTTGGCCTGAGCTGAGACTAAACAATAATCCGAGAGCAAAAACAGGACCAGCCACTCCACTAAAAAACCACTTTGGTTTTGGTTTGGTTTTATATCATCTCTCTTTTTCCTGTAGCAGGTGGTGTTAAAATTGATTTCACTGATATAAAAATAGATCTCGCTCAGCTCCTCATATCCATTCACATTTGGTGCCTGGAAAAAAAAAAAAACACAACGACACATCAGATGGGGGTGACTTTTCCTAAGAAAACTAGTTTTCTATTTCTGGGAGAATACTAATTATAAAGCTCTGCCCCCTGGGAAAGAAAAGCCCCCTCTTGAAGGAGGGAGAGAGAGAGAGAGAGAGAAAGAGAGAGAGAGAGAGAGACAGAGAGACAGACAGAGAAAGCCCCCTCTTGAAGGAGGGACTGAGAGAGGGAGAGAGGGAGAGAGAGTCCATTCAGCAGTGGCATCAGTGGAGAATATAAGTTTGTGTCTCTCTACTTCAGCGAGCAGCAGAGCAGAACCGAACAGATACAGAGCGCTCCACTCATCTGTCCATCCCCGCCTCCTCAGGGACGTCAGGAAGAATTGGAGGAGGAGGGGTGGAGGGCGATGGGGGGTATTAAAAGGAGAATCAGTGAGGATACCGAGCAGTATGGTGAATCTCTGTGATTGGATAATGAATTGAATGATTATTAGAACCCAGCTAGTGAAGACTTCAAGATGTCATCAGCCAATCAACACGCCTCTTCATCAACCAATGATGGTGGTGGTGGTGGTGGTGGTGGAGGGGATCTGCTTCCATCTGCCCATATTTCTCTCTCTCTCTCTTTCTCTCTCTCTTTCATGGCAACACATCATCCTGTCTTTGCTACAGCTGCCCTCATCTTTCTCTATGGGAGACAGAGAATTCTCAAAGCCACAATTACCGAGCAGAACTATCAATTTCCCCGACAATTAACCCTGTGGGTGGAGAGGGGACAGGGGAGAGGAAGAGGAGTGGAGAAGCAGGATGAGGGATTCAAATTTGGGGGATAAAAAGGGACAACCTGCTCTCCCCCCCCCCGCCCCCATCCCACATTCTACCGTCTGGGTTGTAGTCATGTGCTCCGGGGCTGAGGAGGTAGAGAATTACACCTCTGCTGGATGAACTTGACCCCTACACTGGAGGTCAGACTAGTTACAGTACAGCAAAGGCCCCGTATCCTCATTACCAGCAAATAGGCCTCACCACCGTTCCACTAATGCAGACTGTATATTAATAACTAGCGCACAAACCACAGCGGAGAGATGTGGAAGGCTATCCACCGCAAGCCAGAAAAATAGACGGGGAGGGAGAACAGCAAAGGAGGAAGACGGAAGGAGAGAGAGAGTAAAAGGATGGAGAGGAGGGGGCGTGAGCCAGGAGGAGTTATGTTTCTTAGATCAGCAACTAAAGGTCTGCGCCTCATAATAACAGACAAATGTGGCAGCACGCCTGCTCTTTGTGCTTTTGCTCCCTTCGTCTCCTCCTTTTTTAAATTTTTTTGCAATCTCACTTACTTCCCCACCTCCTCCTCTTGCAGCTACCCGCTCTCTGAGTGAACTCCTGGGGGAGCTGCTCAAACAAAAACCATAGCCCTCAGCAAAGTTTTGCAGGCAAACTTTTCACAAAACCCCCAGAAGCTGTTCTCCTGGCTGACATCACGAAGCATGCCTGAGATTCATTGCCACTCACCCTCCCTTCTGTCCTCTTTTTTTTTGTACTTAGGTCATTTGTTCCTCCCTCGGTCTCCTCCCTGGTTTATGCTGACTATTTTTCGAGGCTGATGCACTGTTCCTAACTGACCTTTAGACAATGGAAACCTGCAGCAGCAGAAGTTGGAGATTAGAGCTACAGGTTGCACGCGGAAGGGCTGACCTTCACTGGACAAAATGTGCATTGTGGTGTCTGCAAATCTAACAGCAGATAACCGTCTTTCAACCTAGTAAGAAATGCAGTTAATCATTAAAAAAACACAGCTGTTATCTGTTATCCGTGTAACTTTTATTATTTCAGAAGAAAACCTCATAATAGCACAAAGCAGATATTTTATTTCATTCCCTGTTAGATTCCCCTTCTTTTTCCTTTTTTGTTTTTTTTGGGCTCAAGTTATTTTTGCACCGTGTGGCACAATCTAATTTAACTCAAGGACAACAAGGCTCCCTGACAAAAAACATCACATTCACATCTCACATCAATCACAAGGATGAATAAAATCCATCCACATAATTCGAGTTTTGTCGCATTTCATAAAATTGTTTGAGAGTGTAAAACCGCACGAGTTGATAAGTTTACAAGTCAGAAAAAAAGAAAAGAGAAAATGTGTAAATGGTTCTACAGTATCAATTCAGCGGGATCTTCAGCAGGCCACCCTCTCGTACATGAATTATACCTCCACAGCTCTGGAGGTCAAACAAGTTGCTATCCGGCACAGGCCTCCTCTTCTCATTACTAGCGTAGCTGCTGCTCCACTAACACACACCGTATGTTAATAACAATCGCTTAAACCAAAGCGAAGAGCTGTCGAACACTAGCGCGGTGAACGAGGGAGAGACAGAGAGACAGAGAGAAATAACTGGCCCTCTCATTTAAAGAGAGTAAAAAATTTACTCAGATATAAAAAGAAAAAAGGTTTCAAATGAGTGAAAGAGCCTGAAATTTCTGCTTTGTTCAACAAAAAAAAAAATCTTTTTACCATGCACTTGCGCAGCTATCAATTGTTTGAGTCTGGACATACAGAATAAATCATTGCTATTGAAAGAGGGTCTGAGGAGAGGGAGCAAGTGTTGGAAGTAAACTGTGATGACAGCGAAGATGTAATGAAGAGGCTGAGGGAACACAGGGCTGTGATAATTAGAGACAACAGCCATGGCAGGGTGATGAGGAAGAGGAGCGGAGAGAGAGAGGGAGGGAGAGAGAGAGAGAGAGAGAGGGAGAGAGAGAGAGGGAGAGAGAGAGAGAGAGGGAGAGAGAGAGAGAGGGAGAGAGAGAGAGAGAGAGAGAGAGGGAGAGAGGGAGCACAGACGGGGCAAAGAACACTTTCTGAGCCACCGTTGCTCAGAATTAATGGCAGGTGTGTGTGTGTGCGCGCGTGCGCAAGTATGTGTCATTAGGTTTACATTTGACTCAAAGAACGGTGTTAGAAAAAAAAAACCCACAAAAGCGCCGCAGACGGAGCTGTAGCATGTTGAAAAATGCCCAAAATTTTCTTTTTTAATTTTTGCATTTCCACGTAGGACAGAGAGAGAGCATCTAGATTGGACTGGGCGCAACATGAATTTGTTTTTTCTCTTTTAATAAAAGACAAAATGACACAAATGAAATGTTAAAAAAATATAAAAGAGTCTCTTTTAAAGTGGTGAATAACATGTTTTAAAAAAATGGCAGATGCTAAAATAAATATTAAACTTTACTTGACACAAAAGCTGCTAAAATATTTGAGCAGCATCACATCATGTCACAAAAATTTGAAAATTCATTCACTCCTCGTCCTCCCTTTTTTGTTTTTCAGCAACCCCACCCCCCCATCCCAACCCCCCTTCACCACCAGCATTCTGCCAGCAAACATCTAACACTGCTTCAAAGGCCAACAGTCCACAATGCAAACACACACGTACACACTCTGTCCTCCCTCTCCTCGGGAACATGAGAGCTGGCTCTAATTCACAGGCTGGTAAAGCTGTGGTGGACAGCAATCTTGATCTGGCAGGATTAGGCTACTTTTATTTCCCCGAGAGCCATGGGGAAGAGTCGGAGGAGAGGTGGAGGGAGGGAGGGAGGGAGGTGTGTCGGGGCGGCGGGGGCTCAAATCCCTCTACAAATGTCAGACAACGACCGGTGACCAAGAACGGCGGAGATACACACTTATACATGAGCACGCACATAAACAGCCCTGAAAGTGCCACCCAGAAAAAAGAGACAACCCCCCCCCCTCCATCTCATCACTCTGAGGAAGAAGGGATGCAGGGGCAAGAATGGAGCAAGGCAGAGAAGGGGGGGCAAAAGAGGGAGGGAGTGAGGAGGGGATTACACAATTATTCAGATAACAGCTGGGAATAATCTAGTGGCAGATGTCTCTCGGTCAACAATGCCCACCACACACACACAGACGCGCATGTGTGTGTGTGTGTGTGTGTGTGTATGTATAACAAAGTTTCAATGCCCAGCAAACAGCCAGCAAGTGAAAAAAAATCCCAGCCACTGATGCACCACCCCTCTACAACTGTGTCCTTAAAAAAAACTCTTATGCACATGAAACCGACTCTAAAAATAATATCACAGTCTTGTTTTCCTCTGAATTATGAAAAAATATACACAAGTTGGGAAACTGATGACCTGTTTGCTTTTCTTCTACGACAGCCGTCTGAAAAACAGAACCTAAAACCTGAGGAATTCTGTCCGAGGCGGAGAGAGGTGGAGGGTCACCCAATGATTGACAGTTAATTGTAGTTGGATGCGTGTGCATACACACACACACAGAGCGACAGCATCCCTCTCATCTGTGAACAATCTCCAAGACTCCAGATAGTGGCTCTAGCAGCCACCCCCACCACCACCACCACCCCACAGAAAGACCACTATAGAAGCCATAAAGTCTGCACCCCACTGGGCCGGGCCTGCACGGTTCCTTCACCTTGAGCAACATGGCGGCGGAGCAGAGAAGAAGAGTTGAGGCTACCAGATCTAATTTTTTTTAGATGAGAAATAATAATATGCTCAGTTTCTTAAATCTACAAGCAGAGTTTTGGAAAACTAAACTCCCGAGCTCTTCTCCTTTTAGCAGAAACTAATCTTCATGTGAGGTTACGCGCAGCAGAGGAGGAAGGAAGGGCGGTCCAGGCAAGCGTTGAAAGCTCTGTCAATCCGTCAACCCGGGCAGCCTATTGTGCTTTGGTTTAACACTGGTTAACAGCTCGTCCTGTCAGGGGGATGGATCATCCCGCGGCGCCTCACATGCTAATAGCTTAAGTAGGCATCCCATGTCCCCCGGAACTAATACCACAAACACTAATACCATAAAAGAGCAGGGAACGCCAACGCTCCAGCCTCACGTTCTCCTGCGTTAGCCAACATCCAGATACTTTACGGATTAGGAAACATAATGAGATGCATTTAAATGGTTATTACTTCCACACGTTCACGATGGCGGCGGTGGCGAACGGGGACAAGGAGGGAACTGCATTGTTAACTTCTTATCGTATTTTGCGATGTTCAGTCATCGCTTGTTGTAGTAAAAATATTTTGATGATTTTAAACTGTAAGTGCAAGCAGTAAGATGAAGAGAAATCGATGAAATCTCATGAAATTAAAGAGGACAGGAAAAAATATACGTTTACATTACCAAAGGTGTAGAAGTGTTTTTTTTTGGGGGGGGGGGGGACATGACATATATGTATTAAATAGAGTTGAAGCTAACTTCATAAATGTGGCTGTCAATCATTTCCCTGAGTCTCAAGTGTTTTATCGAACCCCTCACTCGTCCAGTCTGCAGTTTTTACTGGCGCAGCACTATGAACAAATGAGCACTCTGACGCATCTCTGCAGTCAGATGGTTTCTGAAATGTGCAAACTGTGCGCGGGGGCCTGTGTGTGTGTGTGTGTGTGTGTGTGTGTGTGTGTGTGTGTGTGTGTGTATGAGTGTGTGTATCCATGACGTTGTGAGCCTTGTGCTTCACAGCTGTCACCTACCCTTCACAGCCATCCTTTCAATACACATTAAAGCAGCGCTGCAGAAAGTTTAGTCACATTGTTGTTCTGAGCGAAGCTTTCCACTGATCTGCTCCCTCGGTTCTCCGCTCGATTGACGGCTGCCCTGTCAGATTGTCGCAGCGCTTTAGAAAACACCAACGGCTCTCTGATGAAGCGCTTACAAAAGGTCATAAGGGTGGAGGCGATGGAGAGAGGAGGGGAGTCGACTACTGAGAGAGAGGGAGGCAGGGGAAAGGAGAAGGAGACGGACAGAGTGAAGGAAAATCCATAACACAAATACAGCTGTCAGAAGTAATGCAGAGTTAGCGGGGGACGCGACGACCAATGAGAGCCTTTCCATGAAGATGCTCGGTTTAGACTGCAGCCTGTATCAAGGAAGTGGACACAGAGTTCTAGATGCAGACCGCTGATGCCTTGCTTTGGGGTTTCAGGTTTTTTTTGGAACTGGAGACGATAAGAGACGGGGCATCTCTTAGAGTGTTAGCGACTTGTCAATCACAAGCTAACCATGCCCTGAAGCTACCTGATTAATCGTCTATTCCACTCTAAATGGAGCCATTACTATCAAAATGACCATCTTGCTACATTCCAGCTATAAATTCAAGTGAGAACTAAGGTCACATGCTTGTAGACTTTTACACAAACCCCCTGCTGGCCATTGGAGAGACTGCAGGTCTGAAATCAGCTTCACTTTTCAGACGCAGAAGCCACGTCCTCTTCTCTGACACAGCGGACGGTCTAAACGTCCCTCCCAGCTCTCGGGTACTGTTCCAGGACCTCTAACCGTCTCGTGCGCTCTATCTGACTGTGCCACTGACCTCATGATCTTCTGTGGCTCTTCCTCTCTTGTCTGTAAAAGCTCCCACTGCCTTACTTCAGGATCTCCTCTCCCTCCTGACGAGACTCCACAGTGACAGCCCTCCCCGGCAGCTCCAGCCGTAGCCTCAGGTGCCAAACGCACTCTGGAGAGGCTGATCTAATGCTTCCTCAGCTATAATGACCCACGCCTAAAAAAAAAAAAACTAAAAAAAAACCCTTGGACTGTCTTTTCTCCCCTCTCACTCGTATGGACTATCTCTGTCTGTTCCTCACTTACTTCCCTTTCGCTGCTGCCCATAGGAAACAGTCCCTTCCGCTCGGAGCTGTTGGGTCACTCCTTCCCACATCCATCAGCTGTTAATGGACCGGTGCTCTCTGGAACTGCACAAATACCTCTATAAGCCCGTCTTCTTCAAAGCCATCACACGCAGGAATACACAATTAAGAAATGTCTCATCTGAAACATATGTTAAAGACCACCGACCAAGCGCCGCATCAGCAGAAATGATCGCCTTATCGATCAGAGAGAGAAAATTTTGTACATTTTTGAGCACAAAGTTGCAGCCGCGAGTGAGATGGCTTGACACCACACACACACACACACACACACACACACACACACACACACACACAAACACAGATACACACACACGCGCGCGCTCCGATGGGTCTTTCACGGTCACAAAAGGCAAAAGAAAAGGCAACAAAAGACAACATGCTCGGCTCTTTCTTTCTCTCTCTCCCTCTCTCTCTCTCTCACACACACACACACACACAGGTGGTCAACCTATTTAAGACCCCTGAAGGCATCTTCCCATTTTTCCCTCCACCTTCGCTTGCTCTCCCGCGACTTTACAGTACGACACTGCCTTCTGACCCCTCATAAAAACACATCTCATCTTTGAAAAATGTGTGGGATTTATTACACGCAAGCACGCGCGCACACACACACACACATACACACACACAAGTATTCAAGCCCCAAACTTCTCCTAAATAACAGGTTCAATTAGAACCACATGTATAATCAGGCCTCAGTCTAAAGCAATGTGGCGGCAGTTTCACTGCGCAGTCAATCACTCCGATACACAACCAGAACATCACCCCCACCACCACAACTACTTCCTCTAATTTATTCATTTGTCTATTCCATTTCATTCATATTTTTTTAATCCTTAACAGGAATTAAATTGAATCTCGTAGATTTGAATTTCCCTTCAATTTACATTTACTGAAAAAGGAGTTTTATTCTGTCAAATTTCAAGATTCACCTCACTTAAATTGTGTTTTAATTACACAATTCTTTCACCACCCAGAATATCTTCTTTTTTTCTTTTTTTTTTCTTTTAAGCCACATGGCGCACTCACGCCCCGCAATAGGACCAACACTTGAAAAGATTCCATTTAAAAACACACTCCCTGCTCCACCGAAACAGCTTTTTTTTATTTAATTTTTTGCTTTTCTCAAACCCCATCTAAAGGATATTGAAAATTTAACCATTTCAGCTTTGAAGCAGCTAATGCACTAAGTGCGGAAATCGAAGTAAATCCGTGAGTATCTATCGCAGGTCAAACCCTACATGTATAGCAGTGTCATATATGGGTGCTCTTCAACATCACTTTGGAGCCAAAAGCCCACTCAGACTTGTGGGTTTGGGATAACAGGAGGGTTTTAATGAAGAGAGCGCCAGAGATGGAGAGACGGACAGGCGAGCCATCAACGCTACCGACGCACAGGACATTTAAAAACTTCAAATATTTTCCATTTTCACTCAAGCAGGACAGGTGAATTGAGGAAAAAAGAAAAAAGGAAAAAAAAAAAAGCACTCTCGCGCACTCGGATATATACACTCATCCACACATACATTCACAAACGTTCACGCTGGAGGTGAGGACTCTCTGAGTGAGATTATGGACCAACACAATCACGCTGGTGGCTTTTAATCCAGTTGAAGGGTTTTTGTGTGTGTGTGTGTGTGTGTGTGTGTTTTAAAGTGCATGAGATTCACAGCCATTATTGCCTGACGGTCTGGTTCCAGTCACACCCCGACACACGCTCACACACACACACACACACACACACACACACACACACACACACACACACACACAGAGGACTGAGCTGAAAATCATCATTTATGTCAGAAAACACATCACAGAAACAATCGGTGGAGTGTCTGAAAGCGATAAAAGTCCTTCTCAGCAGTACATGAATGACTCAAACAATGAAAGAAAAACAGGACATGGAAAAGACGCAGCTGTCGGGGGGGGAGCAAAGAAGGGAAAGTGTTGAAGCAACTTGGATGAAAAAAGAAAGGTGTCAATGCTGAGGCAGAGAGACAGAGAGAGACAGACAGAGAGAGAGAGAAAGAGACAGAGAGAGAGAGAGAGAGACAGAGACGTGGACGCACAATAGCCGACAGAGAAGAGAAAGTCAATCTGTCTCTGACACTTGTGGTTTCCTGCACACGTACAAGGTTTTTCCCTCCAAAATAACTACTTCTGCCTCTAAAATACTCTTTAGTTGTTCATTTCCTATTTTATTTTCATTAAAAACAACTGTCACTAACAACCTAACTTATTAAGCAGTACATAGAATTTGTAAATGCTTGAGGTTCTTCTGTAGTAAAAAGCAAGCATTTTCATTCGTATGCCTCGGAATGTGTCTTGCTGTTTTCTGAGTCGTTTCTTTTTAGGAAGTGAATATCAATGAAGCCATTTTAACTCCAATAAAAATGAAAATAACTCAAATGAGAAGTCTTCAGTTATCTAACAGGGGATCTTATTCTTCAATGCAAGCAGCTGAAATGAGATGCAACAGTAAGAATCAGAATTAGAAAAAGGAAGTGGATTATTTTTTAGAGGTTTCGGTGACACCATTCCGGCCCATTGAGCATATAAATAAGTGTAAAACAGGCCTATTTTGTATTTTTTTTTATTGGATTTAGATTCGATTCCAGCTGGACGTCAGCATCATGGTCCATACTCGGTCATTTATATCAGGGATTACATGATGATTTTATTAATTTCGGATTCTTTCACCATATGCCAGTGATGCCTGTGTAAATGCATCACTTGACATCAACACTTGGCTTTTTATGACTTCATGTCACCGGTAATTTTTTTTTTTTAAATACCATTTAATTCTACATTTCCATCACGGTTTCCCAACCAACGGCACCACCGTCGTACCTGCGCCTGTCTGACACCGCAAACGTGACAAGGTCATAAAACGTGATGAAGAGCTTTTTCATTCCCGCAGCATCTTCTATTAAAGTGCAATTAAAAGTGTGTCATCGCGTCGCGCAAATGCCAGCGCAGAGGACGGAGGAAACACAACAGGAGAGAGAGAGAGAGAGAGAGAGAGAGAGAGAGAGAGAGAGAGAGAGAGAGAGAGAGAGAGAGAGAGAGAGCACAGTAAATAAAATTAATTATGCCAAATGCCCCGGCGCCCATCAATCAAGGACCAATAATGCCCGTGTCAGCCTGTGCACCGACACGGCCTGTATGCTTTTCTCTCAATGACAGACAGACAACTAACAGCAATTAATTGTCATTTCATCTCTTCCACCCTTTTTTTTGTCTCTATTTTTTGACTGCAACTTTCCATCACGAGTCCATCTGACACCCGAGAATGTGCCAGATGAGATTTGATTATGGAAGTTTTATCGAGGAGGAGGAGGAGGAGGAGGAGGAGGAAGGGGAGGAGGACGAGGAGAGGGGGTGTTTTTTGGAACAATTAAGTTGTTGTTGTTATATAAAAACAGGTTATTGCGCAAAGAAAATGCAATCTATTGATTTCATTCAAACATGCTATTTTCTAAAAATGACAGTTTTTATTTAGTGGCTGAACTTTTTTTTGGGGGGGGGGGATTAGTGGTTAAAAACAAAAAGGAAGAAATAGAACTTGAATCCCTTACAATTTTTATTTTCTTTTTTTTAACACTCTTGTATTACAGGCCTAAACGTGTAGGATTGACGTTATATTTGCTTTTTTAGCGTTCAGTCAAAAACAGAGCTGAATACACAGCAGAGTGGTGACGCCACCGTTTTAATATTACCAATTAATAAAGAACTTAACGTGGGCACAGAACTTTCCTCCGCGTCCTGCTGGTCTGCTCGGATTGAATCCGGTAAAAGAAAAATACAACATCAAAACTCGGCGAGGTCACACAACGCGGTTCAAATTTCAAAAAGTCAAAATGCTTTGAAAAGAAGGTATTGTTCCCTGACCTATTGACTTTGTCCAAAAAAGAAAGCTTTTTTCTCTCTCCTTTAAGACAGAGGCTGCATTATCATGAGTGAGGGCTGGAGGAGAAATCCACCTTCCGAGCTTCTTTTTTTTTTTTTTTTTTTTTTTTTACAAAAACGTTTAAAAAGGTGAGAGGTAAACTAAATTAAATTCAAGAGGATGACGAATAAATTCAACGATTAAGCTGTAATATTAATCACCACAATTTATCACCAAAATCCCGCGAACAGAAGTTTCTTTGCTCCGTCATTTTACTACGTCTTGATCTGCGAGGAAAAGTTTTGTGTGTGTGTGTGTGTGTGTGTGTGTGTGTGACTGTGTGTGTGTGTGTGGTATTGTTGTTGTTGTTGTTGTTGTTGTTGTTGTCGTCGGAACAACTTCGGACAATGACACTGTTAAATCATCCAAATCCGACACACAAGGCTGGATTACAGTCGAAACGCGCAACAGCGCAACATGAACGTAAAAAAAGGCGGATATAAAAATACACTTTCTGAAGCGTGTGTAAAATGCGTGAAACCAACCGAGAGAAACTTTGGTGCTGTGGTCGGATGAACCATGAAAAGAAGCGTTTTCAAACGTGTTTGGAGTTTGAAGAGTGAAAAGTTCGAATGAAACGTGGACGGAGGTTCGAGCGAGAGAAGGCCGGTGTACGAGGGAGACACGCTGATGCGATAACCCGCCGCGTTATTAGCGAGCACTTTGACAAACAAAGTGAAATGAGGCAAAAGTTCCATGTTCTAACAGACCGCTGCGTGTGTGCGTGCGTGTGCGTGTGTGTCAGACAGTTTCAATGGAAGCGCAGAAAGAGAAAGCAAGGAAAAGAAGCGAGGGAGAGGAGGAATTTTTTTAAAAAAAGGAGGAAACAAGAAAAGTGTAGATAATGCATCAACCTGTTCTCTTGTTCTCTGAAGAAGTCAACTTTCACGCCAGTGGTTGGACCATGTGGGCAGCCCCGCTTCTGCTCCTCAAACACCCCAGCGCGTCCACTCTCTCGCGGCGACAAAGAGGGGAGGGGAGGGGAGGGGGGACACAAACCGACGGGACGAAGAAAAAAAAAAAACCAAAAAAAAAAAACTTCAAATATATCAAGAAAGAAAGAGAAAGGAGAGAGACAGAGACAGAGAAATCTAGGATCTAAGAGCGCAGCACCATTACTTTCAGCGACAAATCGTGCTCGTTAGTCCTTTCCTTTTCCCTTTTGTGTGCGTCCTCTCCTCTCAGAGTGGCCCCTCTGGAGTGAAGTCAGAACAATGCTGCCGCTAAAACTCTGCCACTGTGCGCAAGTTGCCGCGGAGGAAGAGCGCGGCTTCTCCTCTTGTTTTGTTGCGTCTGCTTCCTTCGCTATCTCTTCAAGAGCATTATTCTCCACCGGTCCTCACTTTTTGGCATCCCGTCTGTTGCTTGCTCGCTCGCTGGGAATCAGGGTTGAATCACCGGGGCAGTGTGTGTGCGAGAGTGTGTGTGTTGCCGAGGGACAGTGGTGCTGCGCTACCGTAATGCCTCTAAAGCAGGTGCGCGTTTTCAAAGCGCTCATCACAATAGGGAAACAGCAGCGCTCTCTCTCTCTCTCTCTCTCTCGCTCTCCCTCGCTCTCTCTCTCCCTCCCTCTCTCTCTCTCTCTCTCTACCTCCCTCCCAGTGCGTGAGTGTGTGTGTGTGTGTGTGTGTATGTGTGTTTGTGTGTGTGTGAGGGGAAGGCACTGATCTTTTGACCTCTTTGCATCCCGGCTGAGTTGTGCCATTGTGGAGGGAGAGAGTAACAGATGTTAGCCTGCACTGGATTTGAGCTCAGAAAACCGTCAGAAACAAAAGCAGATTCACTAAAACACAACTAGATTTTGACAGGCGCACGTTGCTGTTCATGATCCACAGGGGCAAACAGTGGCATCCCTGCAGCACGCCATCAACTTTCCCACTCAAATTAGAATAGGATCAAAATTCAGATGCCGTTTTCTTTTTTTAATATCCCTCCCACTGCAAAACCTTATTGATTTGTCACTAAAAGATTTATGTCGATTTAGAAATGCTCCATTTCACAAATAAAAAGTCTAAAATGAGTTTAAGTGGGTGCACTCCTGTTATATGCTTTCCTTGCAAATAGACAGTTATATTGTGATTGGACAAATTTTACTGTCTGCCTACCTCACTATGTCCTTTATGTATTTTGGAAGCTTGACAGCTCTTCTCGCAGAGTTATTACCACCCTTTTCCTCCCTCACCACCACATTCATTTACTAATTGACAACATAATCACTGTTGAGATTACTGTCTCTGATGAAATTTGGAAATTACATCATACCTGTCGCAGAAAATGGAAAAAAAAAGTCAGAGGAAGAGGAAGGGGTAAAAAAAAAAAAAAAAAAAAAGGAAAAAAAGAGACAAGTGTACCATAACTCAAAGAGAGATCTTGGAATAATTTGGCTTTGGCCATTAAAAGGGATTTTGCCCTCCTACCTTTTCTCTATCTAAGCTTTTACCATTGGAAAATGATGGCGGTCCATCACAGCGGCACCCAACAATGGGCCACGACTGCAGTAAATCACTAGGTGTTCATTAGGCGATCAATACTACTCCAAGTAGGTGTGCGTCTGTGTGTGAGCGCGCACGGGGCAAACATAAATGTGTTTCCTTTCCCACCTCTGACTGACGCTAATGTCAGCCGCTTTTTTAAGGTGCACTTTTGATCTTCAAAAATAAACAACAAAAACACATTCGAGTTTTCAGGAAGTTTCTAAATGAGGGTCAGCAGAGATGTGGTACGGTTGCCAGGAGAGCTCAAAACACGGAAACTTAAAAAATAAATAAATAAAACACGCGAAGCGATAAAGCATCACATGCTTTCAGAAGACGCGCTCACGCAATAAATTACAGAAACACGCCGCAAATTCCATGACTCAAACGACGGAAGTGTTTCCAGAGGCCACTTAAAAGTGATGCGCACATCTGGACACACGTGTTTTCTTTTCTTTTCCTTTTTTTTCATTTTTGATATATACTTTTTTTTTTTTTTTGCTGCGGTTTGTTATGAGTCTGTTAAAGATTGACTCCCCCAGCTAGCAGGGAACGTTGCCACAAAATAGAATTCTAATAATATCAAAGCCGATGTTTTAATCTAACGTTTGAAGAATGTCTCAGGGACTGAGATGATCTCAAGCTTGTTCCTACGGTATAAGGTTGAAAGTTGAGTAAGAACAGAAAAAAGTTTAACTAGAATATTCTGATGCTGACGCTTTATTTTCTCACCAGCAGCTTTCGTAGGTGGTTTTTTTTTCTCCAGAAAATATGATCCCACCTGTAGGAAGAACATCCTGCGAATTCATCCAAAACTTCAAACTGAGACAGAACAATGCGTCTTACTTTCTTCTCATCTTAAACAAATTAAAAGTTTCCCAGTAAAAACATTACAAGAACATATTGTCTGAAAAAAAAAAAAACTCGGAACTTTTTTTTTTTAATAAGCTGGAAAATGAACTCAAAGTTGTTGGAATTTGGGTTTTTTTGGTTGTCTTTGCTTATTTAAACATTTTCACTACCAAAATACAGATGTGTTCATGACTTTTAAGCGCCCTCTGATATTTAACAGCGTGTTTCTGCTGCATGTGCGAGCGCCTGCCCGTGCTGACAAATCAATAGAGATATTTTCCTCATTCACATTTTCTCCATGTGGTTTGTTTTTTGTTTGTTTTTTTTTCCAACCGTGTTGATCTTCCATGGCTGCCATCGTATGGATCTCATTAAGCGCGGGCAAGTCATTGGATATTTAGAGCAACAAGCATCATCGTCTTTGACCTCACCTGAACCGGACTTTCGCACGCTCCTCCTTTTTATGGCGCCTCATGTAGTGACTTTGATATCGTTTCATGTCAGTGAGTGAGCGTCCCGGGATTTTTCAGTACAGGATACCAATAAATCCGTCAGGAGAATCCTGATTTGTCTGTTGTTGATTGTTTGTCAGGTGAAGCTGAGTCAGGTGAGCAAGGACACAAGTGTTTTGTCGCACCCTCACTTTTGTTCTGGGTGAGCGGAGAGAAACGCCGGTTCCCCCCGCCTCCCCCCGCCTCCCCCCGCCTCCCCCCCCCCCCCCCACACACACACACACACACACACAGTCATCTCCCACTCCCATTTAGGAAACCTTCTCCCCTCCTGTTAATCAGGGGGGAATAATTATCAAAGTGGACAGGTAATTAAATTAAAACATAAGTGGCTACATGAGCTGGGTTGGCTTTACTACAAGGTTTCCCCTGGCTTAATTAAAGAGAAATATGGGAGTGCTCACCCACAGTGTCACAGAGCTGGTAAAAATGAGGGGGAAAACTCTCCTGCCACCAACTTGAATAACTCTGTTCAACACACAGATGAGGTGATTTGGGCTTGCTTGTGTGTGTGTGTGTGTGTGTGTGTGCGCGCGCGTGTGTCTGTGTGTGTGTGTGTGCGGACATATGCGAGGAAAATTCTTCTTCTTCTTCTCCGTTCATTCCTGACTGAATCAGTTCCACAAGCTGCGTTGTTTGTTTGCGTATGAGAGCAAAAGCCTACGCGAGGGGTGAGTGAGGGAGAGCAGAATGTGTGCTAGACGCATTAACAAACTGTGAGCTTTAGCAGCCATCTGGGAGTAATGTTGTAAAAAATAAATAAATAAATAGAGCCAAGATAAAATGAAATAAAACATACTGCTGTTGATGTTTACAAATAACCCGCAGAAAGTCTCCCACAATGCTTCCAGAGTCAAACCCGAAGAGAGGCCTCAGATACTCCTATACAAATAAACAGACGGCGAGCGAGGGAATGCAGTTTAAATGATGCAAACATTCACAAACACATCTGTCTACACCCACTTTGGTGCATATATGAGTTTGCATGTTTGCAAATATAGTGGGAGGATAGCAAACATACACCATGCTGAACAGACATATTAAAAACACACACACACACACACACACACACACACACACACACACACACCAGCAGCGACGCCTCTGTTGTTCTACAAAGACGACCGTGTCTCATAAACAGCACTGTTCTATCTCCAGAGTCGGTGTATTACAATAATAAATGACAAAGTACCTGTGATCTGTGTGTGTGTGTTTGGGAGTGTGTGTCCTCACTCCAAGACATCTGCACGGTCTCTGAGCAACCCTGATCGCTGAGGGAATCACAGCCAATCACCACCTGCTTTCTATTAAGACACTCATAAACATGTTTACTGTCACAGCTGCTCCGCATCTCACACACACACACACACTCACTCACACACACACACACGCTCGCGCTGAAGTCAACAGACGTGCTAAGAAAATGTGTTTATCACTACTGTGTCCCTGTCTTGGCCTTTAAGTTGGAAGGGAATAATTAGGAGTGTTGGGCCAAGACAGTGGTGTGCATGTTAACAAGCTGTTCTTAAACACGCGCACGCACATGCACACACACGTGCTCGCACTCACACTTTCTCTGAGGATGAAGGGACACCCAGAGAGAGAGAGAACGAGACAGAAAGAGAGGATCTCATTCTGAGCCTCAAGGACTCACTTCATTTTTGAGCACTTGCCATGAAAAAATCCAGAGAAGAGTTTTGCACTCAACTGGTATGAAATAGAAAAAAGCAACAACAAAAAAACAAAAACAAAAAACAACAACAACAACCCAGAAACGAAGCTCCAAATCAACGAGAAAAAAAAAAGTCAGTGAGTGATAACCCTGGGGGGAAACAAGATTCTCCTGTTAAACGATTCCAAAAATCAAGTTTTTGCCATTTTTAAAGTAAACATTTCCATCTTCAAGCTGAAGAAACTTGGAGCTGGAGAGCATTCAGAGCAGGCGTCTGCTGAGGAGGTCTCAGATAGAGAAGGTAAATTAGTTCCATCATAGTCAGTTTAACCAAAAATGAGTCTTCAAGTTTACTGATCCAGAACATAATAACCTACCATTACACCTGGACCACAGATCCAGAATATGACAACTTCACAAAACCAAAATCTTCTCTCATTTCACGTGGACTGGAGGCATTTGATAAAAATCAGTCTAGAACTTGTCCAGTAAAAAAAAAAAAAAAAAAAAAAAATTGCTGATAGCAATGAGCTTGAACAATCTTTAGGATCCAGAATGTACAATTTGATCTATAATGCCTCCAAAAATTTAATGACTTGTTCTCGTTCCATGATATTTCATCAAAATCCATCCATGAGTTTTCCAGATTTGCCGCTACCACACAGACCTACGATGTACATATGCTCACACGCATGCAGGAAATAAAACTGGGATATTTTCGGATGTTTTGGCACTCGAGTAATATGATGTGATCACAGCAGATGTAGCAAATTAACACATCATCATGCAGTACAAATACACACAGCGAGACGTGACTGCAAGAGATCATTTACTAATGTTTATTGCGGAGTTTTATGCAAAGTGGGATTCGTTTTAGAGGAGGAAGATGACGGTGGATGAAGGAGCAGGCAGGTGTGTGTGTGTGTGTGTGTGTGTGTGTGTGTGTGTGACACTTTTGAGGCCTCTTTGTGGCTTCATGTTTAGATGTAAAATAATACAGTATTTCAGAAATACCCCTGAAATCCTAACTCTTCATCTGCTCACATGCAAGACTTACAAACATACTGTCTCTCTCTCTCACGCACGCATGCACACACGCATGCACACACGCACGCACACACGCACGCACACACACACACACACACACACACACACACACACACACACACACATCTGCAGAGCCTTCCAGTCCGTCCCTCAGTGCGATCTTGTATCAAAGCAAAACAAATGACATGCTGTCTTCTCCTCTCTCCCCTTCACTGTCTTTTTTGATGTGTGGTTGTGTAAAATGACACGCCGTATCTCTCCAGCTGACATTATCACTCGCCGGCGCGCTCACATCTTCCGGCCGCACGCCTTTCCCACAGGACTCCCCCTACAGCAGGGGTCTTTGTCTCCTAAAGCTTCACACACACATACACGCACACTCTCGCTCAGAGAGATATGGGAAAAAGCCGCTATGATGGGTTTTTTTTTTTTTTTGGTTGTTTTTTTTTTTTTTTACCTCTGCATTGTGGACTGCCTGTCGCCGGTTCACGGCATGAAGAGAGAGGATGGGGATGGAGGGATGGAGAAAGAGAAGAGGATAGCAGTGGATTTCTTTAGCGAAGTGTTTTTTAGAAGCTGCTGAAGATAGAGAGAGAGAGAGAGAGAGAGAGAGAGAGAGAGAGAGAGAGATGTAACCAGGAGAGCTCTGTCACATTAGCCTGGTCATCAGTGTTAAGCTGACATACAGAACAGCTCGGATACAATAAGCAGCTCATGACTCTATCATCCAGTGTGGCGATGGTGTGATAGAGTGTATTGAACAAGAAGAAACTCAAAACTTTTATGTAAAGCATTAGGAGGTTTTTTTGAAGTGAGATTGATTACCTAAACCACTAGATGTTTCAAAAAAAGTCAAAGTGCAAAAAATATCATTTTAATAATAATAATTAGCACCAGGTCAATGAAGCTGCAACATAAATTTCCACTCAGGCTGTTCAACTCCTTGCCCCTTGACACGCTGTACTTCACTGAGTGACAATCGAAACACAAAAACATCTAATGAAAGCACTATACTATTTTGACATTGAAAATATGCAGGTTTTCTTTCTTGTTTTTTTTTTCTCTCTCTCTTTCTTCCAAACAAGCCACCTTTTCGCCACAGTTATTCAAAATCGCATCGCAGGTTTTTTTTTTTTTTTTGTGTCCACTTGTATGAGGGAAACGCTCTCTTCAGTAAATCTCTCTCTCTCTCTCTCTCTCTCTCTCACTTGAACTGAATAAAAATAAAAACATTAGTGTCCCGTAGGTCACAACCTTGGAGGTTTAACATAATTGAATGCAGTTTTTTTTTCTTATATAAGTTTGGATGTGGAATTCATTATAACTGGTTATTGACATTTCCAGGATGTGTTTGTGAATGTGAACTGTGGTTGTGAAAGGCTCAATAGTTTCTTTTGACCTACAACTCAGTTCTCGCACCATTCATCTCGTCTTCTTCTTCTTCTTTTTTTTTCGCGCCTCTCGTCCACTTCACAAAACAAGAAATAATGTCTTTGGTTTCAATGACAAAGATGCAGCAGGGACTGTTTATGACTATAACTCATCTTTTTTTTCTCTCTCTCTCTCTCTCTCTCCATGAAAATGTCCTTGTAAATTGCAGCAAAATCTAACGTGTTCTACAGATGGACGGATCTTCAGCTTTTCAAATATCCACTCATTTATTCAGCCTTTCTTCCAACTTTTCTTTTAAGTGTAACACAGTAGTGTAAAAATTCATATTTTTAATAACAGTTTATCATAAGGGACGCAGATACACAGATATTGAGAGTACAAAAAATATATATATATATATATATGTAATATATATATTTACCGAATAAATTAAGAGCTTATTTCTTATAATTATTGTGCATTTTAGTGAAACAGTTTTTGGTTTCTGCGTTTTAATTAAATGGAATTCTCCTTTTTTAAATTTTTCTTAGCAGCATAGTCACAATTACATGACGTGTCCTGCAATATGTTAAAAACGCACCTTACATCAGTTTTTCATCGCTCCAGGTCACGCTGTAAGTGTGTATGTGTGTGTGTGTGTGTGCGCTCGAAAAGAGAGAGAGTGAGGGAGAGAGAAAGTGAAGGGCATCAGAGGTCGTCAAATTGCTTCAGCGCTTTTTTGTCCTGTCAAACGTTCACGTGAGCCAGTCTTGAGTGAATTTCAATAATCATCCTGAAGGACTTTTCTTTTCTCGGGCCACATTCTGCTAAATGTATCTCTCTCCTTCTAATTCCCCTTCACAATATGTCTGGCTCAGGCTCCTCATCATGTCATTGGTCCTTTCTCTATTCCCCTGTGTTTGATTCTGACAAATACATGGATTATCGACCAGAGGGATTTTTTAAATATATGGCTAATGTGAGCTTTCATGCCTGCGCTTTAATCTGCTGAGTATTTAAAACCAATCTTAAGGATGGTGGGGGTGTGAGATGGGGGGGGGGGGGGGGGGGTTGAAGAAAACCGCAGAGGTCAGGCTTTTTTTTTCTGAGCCAGAGAACGAGTGAGAGATTGGTAGAGTGAGTGAAAATGGATGTGAGGAGAGGGAGTGACAATAATTTCCCTTCTATTCAAATTCTAACTGGGATTAAGCGTGGAATCGCAGGTATCAAACCTCATCTGGCGGTGTAGCTGAAGAACTCCGTCAAAGAAAAGGAAAAAAGTTCTTACTCTTGTTGTATGATGGAAAGATTCTACCTGTTTTTCACGTATCATATAAATGTGAAAATATTTCTATGACACATACGGATGAAAGCGCCATCGTGTGTGTGTGTGTGTGTGTGTGTTTTTTTCCGGTTGTCCTGCTGCTGCCTCATTAACAATTCACACACTTCCTATTACTGTCTTACTTGAAGTTCTCTCACCTTTCCTTTCATCTGTCTTCTTGTTTCTCCTCCTCTCTTATCTCCTCTATTTTCCTTTATATGAAACATATTCAAGTCTGTGTATGTGTGTGTGTGTGTGTGTGTGTGTGTGTGTGTGTGTGTGTGTGTGTGTGTGTGTGTGTGTGTTGGTGCGTGTGTGTCAGGTTAAAGAGCAGGTTATGATCCACCGCGTTACCTTCTGCAATTTTAAAGTGCAAAGCAACTTTTTTTTTTATTACTATAATAGGAGGTAGTTAACATATCACTGCCATAAAGTACAATAGGTGTTTTGAAGAACACGTATGTTGGAGAGGAAAGTTGATAGCGGATACATGTATGTAGAAGTTGAGTGAAGTTTTTATGGTATGAATCACGCGTCGGGATAGTTAAGTAGGGCAAAGCTGATACCATCTGATACACTTGTTTGCTCGCCAACCGTACAATCACAGTCCATTCCTGCTGAGGAGGCATTCAAACTGCAATTTGAACATCAATGCAGCATGCAAATAAAATTCACCACCCCTTTTCTCATCAGATAAGATAACCAACAATGCCTCATCTGGCAGCTCTGAGATGTGTTTTGCATCCTAAGGCTATATGCTGCTGTTTCAGAAACATCATAAATGAGCCCTCAGCCACTTCTCGTGGAAAAAAAAAGAAGAGAAAAAAAAAGAAGTTTGTGTGTGACGGCAGACTTAATGGTGAGAAAAGAGGGATGAGAGATGGAGAGAGGATTAGAGAGGGGAGTTAGAGGGGTGAGGTGGCTCTTTAATTTGGAAAGTTTGATGTGAATGACGCACATTATGGCTCCAAGAGAAGATGGACCGCTACACATGGAATATGGAAAAGTGATCTGTTCCTCTCTTTCTCTCTGTCCTTATTTCTTTCTCTTCATCTTCCTTTCACATCAACCGTTTCTTACATCAGCCTCCCATATCTAACTACTTTTTTGCCCCTCTCTCTCTATCTCTCTCTCTCTCTCTCTCTCTCTTTTTCTCACATCACTCCCTCTGTCCTGCTTCCCTGAATCCCTCTGTTAGTCAGAGCTGCAGCAGCCTCTCGGTAAGTCACTCTCAGTTCTGACCAGCTCAATCCCCAAACACACGTACACGCACGCACGTACACACACACACACACACACCCACACACGCATGCACATACACGCACGCACACACAAACAAACTTGTGCCCGTTGGTTTTGAACGAATATGATTTGCTGATTGATGTTTCAGAAGTATTGAAATGTTCTTGAAAGAAGAAACGCTCAGCGGTCCAGTAGCACTCACACACGTTTGTCAGTGTGTGATTACAAGAGTTTATAGTTTTTACAAGATTGGATCCAAATTCCAAACAGAGATTTTGCGTCTGTCTACCAGTTGTACAGTTGAAATCTTCTGCCGACTCAGCAGAACTGCCAGTGTGTACACGACCTGCACTGTCTGAACTTGTACTTGTTGCATTTTTGCCGTTTTGTGATTTGTGTCGGTCACTTTTCCCTATGATTGTTGTTCCGCTGTAAAACTGTTGCTACATTTTAAGGGAAGATCGTCAAGTGTGTGTGTGTGTGTGCCTGTGTGCGCGTGCACGCACACGTGTAACAGGTGTAACATTTGTGTTCGCCGGTCGCCCTATAATTTCACATAATAACGGATGCGAGAAAATTTGCAGGTTCTAGGTACGAAAAGTCATTTATCATATTGTTGCCACCCAAAGCAACACCCAAATGTGTCGCGAATCAAAGAAATAAAAGATTATTCTAAATGTGTGCATCGGGTGTGACCACACTGTTTTAAATGGTGCAGAAGACGGAACTTGAAGGGTGCGAAAATGTTGAAGCCGTAGCAGCTTTTTGATTTTTTTTTTCCTTCTTCTGTTTAACTGAAAAATATTAATATGGAGTTAAAATCATGCCAAAACCTGACAAACACACAAAACATGTTTTACTCGCCCCCAACGATTCCCAAGCAAACTCAGTGTGGTTTGCAAATACAAAACATTCACAAACTAATGCATTTTGTTTTGCAAATAAGAAACGTACCTATCAAACAATACATCATGCTTCAGAGACAAATACAGCATGTTTTACACAAAAACATATTTGTTCAATTACAAAAAAATATCCCTCAAGTCCCAAAACAGAGCAACCCTCAACCACAAAGAAATACTTCAAGTACAAAAACAATTCTACAACTACAAAAAAACTGTCAAGTGACTTTTTGGCATTCATTTTCCACTTTGCAGTAGTTTTTCGTAGTTGTAGAATTGTTTTTGTACTTGAAAGATATTTTTTTTGTGACTGAACAAAAAGGTTGTTTTTTTTTAATGTGTAAAACATGCTGTATTTGTCTCTGAAGCATGATGTATTTGTTTGATAAGTACATTTCTTATTTGCAAAACAAAAGGCATTAGTTTGTGAATGATGTTTTGTATTTGCAAACCACACTGAGTTTGTTTAGGAATCGTTGGGCGCGAGTAAAACATGTTTTGTGTGTTTGTGAGGTTTTGGCATGATTTTAACTCCATACATTAATCCAAGAAAATGAACAATTCCAAAAATCTTAACAATCTGAATCATTCCAAAACCAAACAAATCACAACACAAACTTATACTGTTTCGGAATAAAATTCATACCTCAAGGCCTGCGTGTAACACAACATTTAAAAAGCAGAGCAGACACAAAATTATTTCAGATTGTTGCAGCAGCTGTTAATGTCGATTAATGTTTCCAATGTCCAAGTGAATTACGGCCTATACGTGTCAACTTTCATTGACCCTTACAATAACAGCAACATAATAGGTTATTTGCCATGTGACAGGGACGAATGGATGCATAATATGAAAGGGAATAACAAATGAATTTTCTTCAAGTGTGGTTGGTTTCTAAAGTCAGGAACAACTGCTTCAAAAATGAGTTTAAGTACAATTAAATTCAGTCAGGGTGTTTGTTGTTTCCGCTTTTCCTCCAATGTCGCAAAAAACATAGGAGTGTATTGACGACACGCTATCATAGAATATTGCTTGCTTTTGTCGTTTACCTCTGTGTTAAAGATGTGTATGCATAAGTGCAGCTGCAATCATTTCAGCGATTTATTTTATGAAATTATTTATGAACGTGGCTTTAATCTTAAATTTATTTCGAGATGACACGGTTAAACTGTGAGAAACAAAAGAGCATTTTGTTGTTGTTTTTTCGTCACTTTCTCCCCCCGTGATTCCTCCCAGCCCTTGTGTTCAGATGCACTCCTCACAGGCAGCCTTGCAAGTCGCTACCAAGAAAAATTAAGAATATAATTATTGATCCCTCATCCCCCCACAGGTCCCCTGGCAGCAACATTCTAATTCCCAGTCTAGATTCTTCCATGTCGGATATTACATGATCATTAATCATATCTTTACCTTCGTCAGCCGCACAGGCCTGATGCTTGTTAGCTGACGCGCGCGCGGGGGGAAGAGAGAAAGAGAGAGAGAAAGAGAGAGAGAGAGAGAGAGAGAGAGAGAGAGAGAGAGAGAGAGAGAGAGAGAGCACCATCTCTTTCACTGTTTACCCTTCATAGCTTGGACTGATGAAGTACAGCTGGCATCCACAGCTTCCAAAACAGGTTTAACTGCTGCGGCGAAATATTTACCATCAACGAGTGACAACTCCACTTCTGGTATTTGGATAATTACCTCTCCTCTGTTTTCAAAGCAGTTTGTATGCGTCAGTATGCAAATAATACAAAGATGAATTTCAATAATCTTGATACAGAGGAGGAGCGTGAGCCATGAAAGGAGCTACGGTCTCTTTGTTGTATCATTGACTCAGCCACTCCTGGCAGTTAGCATCACCGTGGCAACCTCCAACTGCAGGCAGAGCCTCTCAGCTGACTCAGACCAGCTGACTGGACTGCTTATTGGTGGTCTGTGGTGAGCGTTTCAACCGGACGTTTCATGGTTTATTTCGCAGTAACGATATTAATGACAACCCGGAAATCCTACCTTTTTTTTTTTTTTGTCCGTTTACAAGCACAAAACATTACTGTATAAAAAGTCATCAAATACTTGTACAGCACCATGTACAGTTTACTCTTACCGTTACTACTAACACCCACCTGACCAGATCATCAGGCCAAGACTTGGATTCACATTCTAACATTTCATTGAAAATGCAAACACTGAAGCGCAAAGGAGTCATAAACTAACCCCAAGAAAAGCTCGTGTTTTTCCGTAAATAATGTGTAAATACTTCAAACTTGCTAACATGGGGAGGATTGGTAACAATATATCTTGGACAATTTGGGGTTTTTCTCATTGTCCTGAGATTAGAAGTTGGCCTTTTACATTTTAATTGACATAAATATATCGAACGGTATTTCTTTTTGTCAGAACAATTTAAACGGCCCTATAATAAATAACAGCACCATAAAAAGACTTTTTTTTGGGTCTAAGCAGGATACATTTTTGTAGTGTTATCCCAAAAAAAGGGAGCATTACTCCTGATCATTATTTACTACAAATTGATACCGAATGATCTGAGTAAAGAAAGATTTTTAGCAATTTATCATAGAGAAAATATGAGCTACCTGCTTGGGAAACGTCTCACGACAGGTCTTTCCGTTCAGATGTACGATGTCCGACATTACATGTTAAATTAAAAGTGAGGGTAACTACCAGACACGCACACTTCTATTGAAATAGTTTCTCTGAGGAAAATATTTGTTCCGAACGTCACCAACTCGAGTTTGATGCAGACGTTCGTGTAATGGACGAGCAGCGCCGCGCGGATTTCTGTCTCACATTTTTCAGTGAGGCAGCTGAGAGGTGAAATTTCAGTGTAAGAATGTGATCAGGAAATTTCACTCGAATAGCAGAGGAGAAAAATATGATGACTTACATTTAAAATATACATACAAATGCGGCAGAGTTTTGTTTTGTTTTTTTTAAATATGGATCACCTCAGGATTTGGGCCCTTTGAAGTTGGTCAATTATCCGAAAAAACAGACGTGGCATGAGTCTCTTTAAACACAGAAGAAGTAAAGAAGGCCTTGAAACAGGATGAGCGAATGACTTTGGTTCTTCTCGCCAAAAAGGGAGTCAAGTCTGTACAATGTGAGTCTAACCAGATGACAATACCCCGTGGGCACCGGACACACGCGTTTTACCGAAACTGAAGTGCATGTTAGGATGTGTTGGATGTTTTATCAGTCCAGATTAAAGCACTCCAATAGGACCCAGAAGACAGGTTTTCAGGTATTCAGATGTTTTCTCTGCAGATCATAAGTGCAGCGTGATTCAGTCACCTCTCCACCAGAGGCTGGTGGGTGGAGTTGAACTGCAAACTCTTGCAAATACACACGCAGTAGAGATGAGCGGAAAACAGTAGAGAACACCAAGCAGCCACAGGATCAAATCAAGCCAGCACATAATCAAGACTCGCTGTCCTTTTAGTCACTGGGTGCAGTGGAAGCTCAGCCTAATACATCCACATGCTCATTGTGCAGCACGCACTTCCTATGACGCTATTTGTTGTTCAGTAAATCTAATTTTCTGTGTTCACACCTGAACGGAAAGATTCAGGGATGGGATCCTCATATTATCGCTGATTCATACATATGGGACTTCCATCTCCAAGGTTCTTAAAAAAAATAGAATAAAAATAATAATAATGATGATGTTCTTTGCCCACAATAGGAAAGGTACCAATGTCAGATACCCTGAGAAAAGAGCTTTTCTGGTTAGTTTGGAAAATATCCTTGTGTAAGGAGGACGCCTGGCTAGCTCACCTGTTTGAGTCTGTACCATGTTTCAAGGCCGGTCTGTGTTCCAATCCAGCCTTTTTGGTGTGTGTCACCCAGGTGCTCTTTCCTCTGCATTTCCTGGTTCTCTCTGCTCTCGCTGTCAAAAATAATGACATCATAAATCTGTGGGTTTATGTCTTTGTGTGAATAAAATGAGATGAAAAGAGTTTAGCTCAATTTTTGATCGATTTAACAGTGACAAAAAAGGAGGAAAAAAAATTCTTAACACGATAAACACAAAGGATATCCATGCTAGTTAAAACACACAAAAAAAAATACCACGCTTCACAATCTCAGTTTGGTATTTGAGGAGAATGACTTGTAATACACACACATGCACGCACATTGCCCTCTTAGGGTAGCATTATTTTATGCTGCAACTTCTTGCAAGTGTGTCAGTTTTGGGGAGATGGTTTTAATGTCATTGACAGGTCTATGTGGACATAAACTTGAACTATAAGTGACTATGAAGACTGGGAATATTGCAAATATCACTTCCTGTGTCCACTAGGTGGCTCAAGAGAACACACGCACTCTTACTACAAGTTATGTTTCCAATATAGACGACAGTGTAACTTTGACGAAAATCAAATTGTTTGTCAGAGCAGGTTTACCTTCAGTAACCACTAGGTGGTGCTAAAACTTAAATTCAGCTTGAATTTCGATCTTTTTGGGACAAAACTCTCAACAAATGTGCGAAGTTTAGAAAAAAACTAAATCCGACCATGTGAGTCAAGTTACAACAGCTTCCTGTTTGATGGCGTAATACCGAACACGGCGACGCTGATTAATGAAAGCTCACAGCCTTCTCAGGGACACGTCACTCAGTTCTCAAGATTCTCCTGAACAAGTCAGAGCTGGAGCTGGTCGACCAAAATTAAAGTTAAAAAACCAAACAAACAAACATGCATGTCGATCCCTGGTACCACCAGGCAACGCTAAGAACAATCCAGCCCAAAATGTACTGGTTCCTTCCTTGGTCCAGACCATTTAGCATAATCCTCCTGACACGCAAAAGCCACAAAAAACATGATCTTCTCCTTTGATGGCAGCATTAAAAAAACTACTACGAATTCTTGTGTTGATTACATGTTCCCATAGTGAAGAAATGCATGACTTTTAATAATTCTTTCCGTCATAGGTTGATATGTCTGTATTTAGCATTTTATTCATTCGGGGACTCAAACCATTGACACCCCCCCCCCCCCCGCCTCCCCTCCGTTGGTAGTTAACGTAACAGGCCACTGCGCTACCTGCAAGCCCTCAAGCAGAAGCTACCACTTACTAGTGTGTGTATTGTGCAAGACACAATGAGGCGGTTGAGCAAGTACTCATGATGTGTACACTAACAATCTTGCCAACCCACTGCACAAGCAGGTATTTCTTGTATACATCAAATTTGCATAGTGTGAAGTTTACACCCATACAACACAACTAAATGAAACGCATGCAGTCAGTAATTAAACTATGGACACCCACAGGGGCCTCAGAAGAGATTTTGGTAGTCAGAAAATGATAGAGTGAAAAAAATTAAAAACCAAACCAAACCAAACATTTTTAGTCTGGAAAATGTTTCAGCCATTCTACCACCTGTAAAAGTGATATAAACAATCTTCGAATAAATTGGATTGTTTTATTTCTATTTGTTTTGCATAAACTACCTCAGTAATATGCAAAAGTATTTCTGTCTTCTTTGGTTTATGTAGAACTAGAAATCCACATGTTGATCAGATATCGGAATGAAAGAAAATGGTATTTTTCCAAGGACTGACCAGAGAATGAGTGTGAGCAGGAGTCCAAAAAAAAAAAAGTGAAATGCACGTATGTGAAGCTATTGAGCACGAGGTTAAACTATCAACAGACAAACTTCTGAATTATTTCTCTGGCAACTGAAATGTTTTGATAAAACATATGAACCAACACAGAAAAACACATTGAATTGTCAACACAGATGCATTTTTTTTCATCCTCTCGTATTAAAATATAAAGTATAAAATAACAGGAACTTATATTCAGTTGCACCCCCCCCCCCCCCCCCCGTTAATGACGAGAGGCAGCATACCAGCTGACATCTTTGGCGAGCACATTAGAGTTGTAAATGATTTTTCTACTTTTATAGAGGATTTTCATCATGTCCACAGTAACCCTTTGTGCCTCTCATCATCTTGGCCCGGAGAACTTGCCACAGGAGTAGATGTGTGTCCTTCTGTCAATCTACAGACGCTTGGCCCTGAAGTCAGTGTCCATTTGGCACTGTGTCCACGCTGATAGATTTGTAAACATTAGGACCAACATGTTCTCTCTCTCTCTCTCTCTCTCTCACACACACACCCACACACACACACCTGTGTCCAGATGATTATGGGACTATAAAGCGCCCTCTGACTCCATCAGCACAAAGGTAATCCTGTCACTCTACAGAAGAATCAGCAGGCCGTTTTCTGCTTTCTTACTCAAACCTCATTCTCCCCATTTGGCATTTTGACATCATATCTCCAAGTACCCCCCTCAGTCACCCCTACCACATTTATTTCTCTACTACCTGGCCAAAACATGGGCCACAATAACTTTTATTTTATTTTTCCTCCTCGCTCCAATGCCTCTCTATTCTCTTTTTAATGTCTTTTTTGTCCTCCTCTGCCTTTCTTCTTTTTCCTGACTTCCAAGGTCAGACAGGACAAACAATGCCACTGGTGTCTGTCTGAATGTGACTAGCTACCCATCACCGCGGCTGCTGTTGCCTTGGCAACACACTAACCATTAATTTTCAATTAAAGCAGACAAAGAGATGACAGCTCAGGGTCCATGGAAGATGTCAAGAAGCAGTATTAATATACGACAAGTGAGCATAATTGTGTGTCCATTTTCCTCAGCTCTCATCTACGCTATCAGTGAAATGTGAAAACGGCAGATAATTTGAGGGTGTGGGAGACGCCGGCCTCTGTTTTCCTTTAACCAAGACGCCTCTGATGTATCTTTCTGAGAAATATGGCATTCATCATTACCTTTATGAATATTTTGTCAGGGATGTTATTATTTTCATTATCACTCTATCATAAAAATGTTTTTTCGCTTGCAATTCAAATGCTGACACGCACACACACACACGCACATACACACACCTGTAAGCTGAATGCAGCGTGAGGACACAGCACTGACTGTACTAGATAGGTTGTTATTTGATTTCCATTATCCAACAGTTACAATGAGACCTCCAGTTCATGCAAATGTGTGAGCTGCTCTCCATCTCTTTGTGTAGGCCCTGCAAAGTCAATAGTGTACACATTTTACAAGTTTACACACAGACACGCACTTATACATGAATACACACACACACACACGCACGCGCCCACACACGCACGCACAAGGCCAATGCGGACAGTAGGACCTTGGCGGGCACAGAGAAGAATATGCACAATAAGTCAGGAAAAATATGGAGGAATATTTTTATGAGTGATAAATAGGGACAGGCAGACGTTGCTGGTGATAAAGGTGAAGAAAGGTCCATGAAATATCTGTGGACATTCATGCATAAATATACGGAGCCGTAAAGCTATAGTGATGACTTAACAGTCAACAGTGCAGTTGCATCTGCAACAGCAAGTTTACATAATCAGTTTACTGTCCCCACACAGAACTTTTGCAACATCTGGTGACAACTTGTGTAACAGAAGCTTTTGTACACAGTCGTACTGTGTTTCTGTTGAACTGACCAGCAATTTTCTGCATACTTGGAAATTTTGTGAAGAAGGGAAGTGCAATTTAGACATCTTTCCATCAACTGGTTTGGATAAATACGGTTGTGCAATTGTTGTGTTGACATTCATTCGTCACTTTGAAGCCAACTGTAGATATGTCACTAAAAAGGAAGTGAAGATTTGGGGTTTCTAAATAAATTAGGCAACGCTACGCCAGAAGATGGTGGTGTAGCAAATGTTATGTATGGCTATGGAAAACAGCAGAAGAAGAAACGCCATTCATCTAGGAACCCATCATTTATGTCCCATGAAGCGGGCCTTGAGAGCAAAGGCCAGCATTTGGGATTTTCCTGCGATATCCACTCCCAGGCTTCCTTGTTCGCTTACTGCTTACAGTATGGACAGAAACTTGAGACATTTAGTCGCTAGTTTACACTCAGTTAACAGTTTAAAACCGCGACTAAATAAAATCGGCAGGCTACAGTCATTTTACCGACCTTGCATTTCAGCAAACACACTGAGGCACAACTGAGTCACTCTCAAAGAGAGAACATAGAGTTCTTGAGGAACTTGATGGAGCATTTGTATTATTTTTTTTTAAAGTACAAACTAATATTGGGCATGTTGCATGATGATGTCAGAGCTACCTGAAATTAGGGGTTTCAATTCATGCACATTTTGTCGTTGTCAAAAAAGGCACCAGAACCAAGCACGAATGAGGTTTTTTTTGCAACACTGGGGGGAGTTTTAGATCAAATATTGCTACATCAACCTCCTCTAATGACACAATTCAACATGTGCTTCAAAAAATGTTTGAAGATAGCAGTAAAGGCAACGTTACACACGCCTGTAACAAAGAGTAAAAGAGGTTGTCTAGGCCATTGAGAGCTACCAACTACGTGCTGAAACTGGAGATCGTTTGGCCAAGTTGTAAATGTTTGTCTTTCCGGCTGCTATCGGCCATGATGTCAATGGATGACAAAAAAAGTCTGGGAATATCGGGGAATGACAATGGCAGTGAAAACAGCTGGTCAATCCCATGAGTTAAATGTTCGGAAAGTTTTTTTTTGGTTCTTCAGATATTCCCCTTCCCATCAACCTTTTGTAAAATGATACTTCGAAATGTGCATCCAAAAAACAGTGCAAAGTGTAAACATGACATATGGAGAGAACTGAGGGTGAGGTAATTCCTCCTACTTGTTGTGGTCAACTCTTGATTCTTCACCAATCTCTCTCTCCTTCACCAACCATCCCTTCACCACCATCTTTTATCCTCCCACATCAAACCATGCTTTCATCCTCACTCCCCCACTTTTCTCCCCCTACCACTGCTGCTCTACCCTCCCATGCCCATTGCTGAGTGTGCCCCTTAAATCACCACTGTCCCTAAACTTCCCCATAAAAGATGGCAGGTTCTCCCCTGCCTCCCCCCTCCTCTCCCTCCTTCCTCCCCTCTGTCTCCACACATTACTGCTTTAATTAAGGTAATTACTTTCAGAGTAGTACTAATCGGATCCCCTTCTCTCCTGGCACACATTGACGCTCACACACACACACACACACACACACACACACACACACACACACACACACACACACACACACAAAAGCAGTTTACTCATGTACACTTTCCTCGCTTGGCACACACTTCCACAGCCAGAATGCCAGTGAAAACTGCCCCCTAACCTGGGTTTAAAGTCTAATGGTGGAGATCCACCGAATCTGACAACGCCACATCTGGACAGGGCATCGGACCAGTCTTCATTGCAGGTGGTGGTTGATGTCATGTCAGGTGGGTGGTACTTGACTTTAAACATGGCAGCCTGGTGACAAACTTTCTAATTATACAGGTGCACAATAAGGGTGGGAGAAGTTTCATGTCCGGAATTTTTTTTTTTTTTTTTAAGTAAATTGTGTTGCTATTTCATTCCTGAATTGATAAATCAAGACAAAGGATTCTCAAGATAAACATTAGCTTGATGGTTGGTAACAGCTAAAACTTAAGTTCCATCGACTGGAACAAAAATTGCAATCTATTGTGAAACTAAATGACATTACCTCTTCGGAAAACATGTCTGACAAGAAAAAGGGAATTCGATCAGCCTTTCCCGACTGTCGAACGCTGGACGGACCTCATTTGCATCCATCCAGTCTTCAGATCTCAGCTACGTGAAGTGCTCCGTCACCTCGCTGTGCTGTATTACTCATCCACCGCTTCGTTGGGTCACTTTCTCTTGATAGAAAATTAAGACCCAAAGATTTCACACCCATAAATTAGGAACCCAATTAATAACGGAGGAGACTTGCTTCAAGAGGGAAAGAATTCAGACTGATGGGTGTATCAGGGACAATCTCTTCGGTGGCATATGAATCAAATTTTAAGAAAGTCCTTTTGAGTGTTCTGCACAAGGACAAACTTGAGTGTTCTGGATGACTTGGGCGTAAAAGAGGAATGGTGTAATTACATTCAAAGGACATTCTAACCACTCTTAAAGTAGTTGAATGTATTTGTGTTTATCACTGAATCAATCACAGACATGGAAATTACTCCTCAGGAGTATTAATTCATGATCTAACTTTGATTTATTACATGCAGTATGACAAGTGTTATCTTAAGCATGTTGTCCATAATTGACTGGGAAGAACTCAACGTGTTGGCTCAACACATTCGCGTACGTTTATCCAGGGTTTTGTTTTAATTTTATTTCACTTACGGATAAGCACATTTAACACCATGTCAGTCAAAAGCAGTTCAAAAAAGAAATGGGTGCATTGACAGCCATTAAAGTGCTCCAATATTTAGGTGCATAAATATTGAATGCGATTTCAAAAGAACTTGAAAATGCTCCAGGCACAAACAGATTTCTACGTCACGAATGAAGAGATCTGCGAGGATTGTAGACTGACAGCATGTCTGAAATATACCACAGAGGTAGAGCAGTTGGAGCTTCAGTTACCACGAGGAGAATTTTGAATTGTATTCCGAACACAACAGGTGAGGGTCTTGGATGACTGGATTTGGTCTGATTTTTTTTCAGCAGTTGCACTGTGAATGAATGGTAATCTATGGATTGCCTGGTTTGGGAGGCGTATGAACAGAGAATTGCAATAGTCCAGCTTTCAGGAGAGTGTGTCAAACAAACCAGCAAGTCAAATTAAAGTACTTTTCATATTCACCCTGATATAGATTTGATCAGTCTCTATGGTTTGTAGAGTGCATCATCTCAGGAGTTGCTTTAGCCTATCTGGAAAGTATATGGCAAAACTATAGAACACTCATGTTGCGCACAAATGTCCAGAATGTGTAATTATCACACACTACGCTTAGATATGCCGTTAAATTGGGCAACTGTTTTAGCTTAATTAGGCCATTTAATCCCGGTATACATGAACCAGGAAGAATTGATTTATTCACCAAAGTGAAACGGCATCTGGAACAACAGGTGGTGGTATGTTCCCCTTTCTTCCCGCTTGCCTTTTCTTCATCAGATTAAAAAAAAATGCATTTTGAAAGGTGGGCAGCATCAAGTTTGTCTCCTTGTACAGAACTGCCTTGCTTTTACCATATAGTTTTCCCCGGCATGATGACATCAACCCTTGAACGTTAGCAACACTTCACAAGTAGAGTAGGTCCAGCAACTCACTCCTTCAATGAATCTACAACCAACAATTCTCCATGAACAAGCACATCCTGCAACAGCAAAACTTCCTTTTACCAGACAGCAACGTCGAGCAGATTTAGGCTGTGCGAGGGCGGCCGTCTGCTTTGACCAGTTGGGGAGAAAGAGAGCAGGAGAGCGGGGCATCCCTTCTCTCTCTTGCCACAACTGGGGACAAGCAGGATGCGCTTGCTGATGGAGAATTGTTGGGTGTAGATTTATTGAAGGAGTGTGGTACTGGACCTGCTCCACTTGTTAAATGTCATGAGAGAATTTTTGTTGTGATTTGGAGCTAAACAAATAAAACTGACTTGACAGAGAAACGGATAAGGAAAGAGAAGGATTTTGTATCTTATTTGTACGAACATGTTTTTTTGTGTTGTAAAATTCACTTTTCAGTCTAACACGATCATTTATTTGAACTTTTTCTTAACACAGTGACTGAGGATGTGTTGCCAGTACAATTTCATCAGGCTCTGTTTTAAGGAATTCTGGACACTTGCTATGGGCTTAGTTGAAGATTTAAGTTGCTTCTCATGTCTGCATCTAAACTATTTCGCTGATGCAACTCTTAAAATATTAGTAAAACATTAACTCCAACCTAAGCTAGAACTTTCTCCACTCCCAGTACTGACAGACCAACTGTCTTTGGGCTTTTGTATATGAAATGAAGGATGTACAGTGCGAGTGGCCTGTCAAAGGAGATTGTGAAGTCCTCTCTTTCCGTCACCATCCCCCTCTCTGCTTCTCCCAAAGGCACCTTGACTGATAATGAGAGAGAGAATGCAGGTACAGCTCAGACTCAGGGGGGTTTCAATTAACGCCCTGCAGATTAATAAAGAGTAATAAGGTGTACTGTGTGTGTGTGTGTGTGTGTGTGTGTGTGTGTGTGTGTGTGTGTGTGTGTGTGTGTCCACACGCATTGAAAAGACCCCTGTAGCTCAGCATGATGGAGGGGACAGAAAGGGGAAAGGCTTGTGAAAAAGCAGCAAGAATAAGAGGAAGTCTCTACGAGAACAACTCTGATTGGCTATTTACCAAAGGGTTGTTAATTGATCATCTCCTTTGAAAATTGTCCACTTGATTTAGTTTGATTACTGTTCACTCATCAGTGATTCCCAGTGCATATCAATGTACCATCCTAAGTTTTCTTTGTCACTATAAATGCCCCCCCACAAGCACCAGGACTCAAAAATATATTGCAATTTTATTGAAACTGCCTGGTGCAGCTTCAAAATTACAGGAGGTGCACTATTTGCTGAAGGCCAAATGGGTGTGTCAAAATACCATTCTAAAAGAAGTATTTCGGTGCTCCAGAGAAATGGTTTTCTACAGAACAACATACAAAACACAACCGCTTGGTAAAGACCCCACCAAAAAAATGAGTCACACCAGAGTCATGTCAACAATTTTCAATTAAAATGTGAATCATGACAAAGAAATTATGTTAGAGAAAGTTTATAATATTTCTTAGTTTGACTTATAGAGCTAGAATAGCTGGAGGATCGATTCACTCGGGCACGCATATCTGTAACATGGCCCCAGATTGGCCTGACATAGGTCCAACCATGGTATCTGATAGGAAAATGAACTGCGCACAGTTACACAGACATCATCCCGGCAGGTGCTAGTGCTAGCTGTATGACAGCGACGTCACTTGCTAACTTGTTTGGTATGTGACGTGAAAAGCAAGTCTGACTGCAAGCAGCTGTAAGGAGCTGTACCGCCACCTACCGTTCCAGAGGTGGACGTACTTCCGTCAATAATTAGATTCTTCCCCAGTTCTTGCATGGCAGGACAATGACAGTAGTCCAATTAAATGGCCTGATCTAGCTAGGACTATCGCTCCACTGTAACCCACTGACTGTCCTTGGCTTTAGAACTCACAAAGAAAGATGTACAACTGGCCTGTCACAGGAGACTGTGAAGTCCACACTGTCCGTCACCACCCCCCCTCCCTTTCTCTCTCCCTCCCAACGGCACATTGACTGATGATGAGAAAGAGAATGCATGCAAAGCACAGACACGGGGCGGGGGGGGGGTCTGCAGATTAATAGAGAGTAATAAGGTCCGTGTGGGTTTTTGTTGCTGTGTTTGTCTTAAGGACAGAGGAAAGGTCTGTAGGAAAACAGAAGTCAAGAAGATCCTCATAGTGCAGTTTTGATTGTGGATTTGTCAAAAGACCTTTAATTGGTCATCCACTTCATGTCGCTACACTTCCCAGCAGGAGATCTCGGGCTAGTTTGCACACATGAACACCTTCAACAGCAGCTAAAAGGTATCTCAAAGCAAAACTAGCTGCAATTGTTAAAAAAAAGAAAAAGACAAGAAAAGCAGAGCAGAAACCATCATTTTGTTTTCTATCTTATCATTTTAGCAAACGTGCCCTTTAAATAAAAGTCTGTATGAGAGTTAAGTTATGATGCTGTGTTTGTTCATTGCAACACTCCCTGTTGCATTTCTCATGGAAACTAAATAAACACAAAAAGAGAGCAACACACCCTTGTGCCTGTCACTGAACAATGTTTGCTTTACAGAGTTGATTTATCGGAGCTCTACCAGTTTCACGCTGACCCCAGTCTCTCTCTCTCTCTCTCTCTCTCTCTCTCTCTCTCTCTCTCTCTCTCTCTCTCTCTCTCTCTCTCTCTCTCTCTCTCTCTCTCTCTCTCTCTCTCTCTCTCTCTCTCTCTCTCTCTCTCTCTCTCTCTCTCTCTCTCTCTCTCTCTCTCTCTCTCTCTCTCTCTCTCTCTCTCTCTCTCTCTCTCTCTCTCTCTCTCTCTCTCTCTCTCTCTCTCTCTCTCTCTCTCTCTCTCTCTCTCTCTCTCCCCCCCCCCCCCCCCAAAGGAATGCACCTACAGCTATCTCCATGTAAATTAACCTTTCCATATTGTTTACATGACTTACACAGGCTGAAAGTTAATACATAGTCTTTTCAGTGTTTTTGTAATTGTTTGCATGGCTTTTGCAACAGCTGTGACTTGCATTCAATCGCTGCTAGATTGACTGTACACTTTCAAACCTGGAATCCATTGTCTGGACCACGTAGCATCCTGTGAGTATCTCAAACATGCAGTATAAATATTTATATAAGCAAGAACTGGATGTGAGGCATGTTGCTATTGGTAGATGAGATGGCATTGTTGTATTTACTGTATGTGTCTGGGTGTGAGCATTTTTATGTGAATGCCTGTGTGTGTGTGTGTGTGTGTGTGTGTGTGTGTGTGTGTGTGTGTGTGTGTAGTTCAGACAAACCCTACTAAGTGTACTGGCCTGGAGATTTGAAAAACAGATAACACCTGACATGTGTGGCGTGTGCGTGAGAAGGGCTTGTCTGCATATGACTTTGGCATGTTAGAACTTTGATTTATGGCGTAGTGTGTTTTTTTCTGTACTGTATGTCTGTGAGTGAGTGTTTAGGGGTGAAAAGGACGCTTTAAGATTCCCTGCGGCGTGCACATGTATGTGAAAACAATGTCCTGGGCCCCTGGGACAAGCAGCTGCAAGAATGATTGAGTGACAAATGGCTAAACCCTGATACATATCATGCTGGCATATGGGAATAAGGAATGTATCGATGGCTGTTTAAATGTCAATAAATACCGTGAGGAACTTAACTGAGGAAAGACTGAAATAAAGAAGCATAATGTAAGATCGAGGGAGTAGAAGTAGGCAGACATATGAGGCAGTAACTGACAGACATCAAATCAATAGGTTAAATTTCGGTACCCGAACACTTCACGGTGACAGTGAGATAATGGCAGAGCTGGACCTCCTCATTTGTGTTGTTCAGAACACCATGATGATATCACGCCTAACAGCTTTTTTAACAGAGAGGAGTAAATGGTAAGCCAAAAAAAATCTAACTTGCGGTAGGACTTGCGAAACACCAGATAAATACAAAATCTGATGTGTGCACAGCTATCAAGACAAGAAGGACTCTGAAGATGACTCCAACATGGCACCACCTATCAGTCAGCTTGCCGTTTACAAACTCTTGCTTTGATTGACATGTCAGCTTGCCCCTGTCAACCCCACCTGGGCTGCAACCGGGTTCAGGACACTGGCTCACCCTGCTAGAGGGTTGAGGGGTCGGCAGTTGGTAGCAACAAACACCAGACTTTGCAGCAGAGTGTTTGTCCCATTAAAAGCACAGTATGTTGCTACAATAATCCAAACCACAATATTTTCTGTAGCGCTATAATGTAGAAACAGGGATTTTGCATGTCCACCACAAAAATAGAACCGTGTGTTCACCACTTAACAATCTGAGCTGACTCTCCATTGTTTCTTTGGAGCTGTAAAGTAATTCTAACAGAGGTTGTGCCAGTTCCATGCGGTGTACAATCACGGTGGTCATTTCTGGTATTCAGTTTAGATCAGGTTTTCTTACTGTATCACAAAATGAAGTAAAAGTAGTGAAATTGCAAGTTGTGACAACAAGGAGGACAAAGCATGAGTGCTGAGGAACAAGAATCAATCAGTCTAGGAGGGCCTCTTGATTAGACATTCCACAGCTGACTCCATCTTTGTTAGGCTTTAATTAATTCATAATACTGAAACAAATTACCTTTGCACGGATGAAAATTACACCTAAATGTGGCGTGGCAGTTTGGCATTTGGTGATTAAATTATCTCTGGAGATCGTGGGAGTTTGATAGAGCAGCGTTTTCTTGATGGAGTCGTGTAGCATTATTAAGTTTGAAATAACAGTCCTCTCATTTCCTACGTGGGGCCATTTGTAATAGTAAGACAGTACACAAGCCTGACAGGCTTCTGCTGAGCCACCAAAAGTCTCTTACATTCAAACGGGCTGGCTTTAGATAATAAGAAAAACCTTTTATGTTACTTTTAAAGACTTTATAGTATTTAGCCTATATTCTGCTGTCTGCAACTGGACAGATTGCAGCATGTCCTCTTTTTTCTGAAGGCTGACTTATCAAGGGCAGATGGTTCCCATCATAGTCAAAAAGTGACTCTTTATCAAACCCACCGTCATTGCTTTTGTTCACTAGGACAACCAGTATAGGGAATTCACCACAGACAATGAAATATAATAATAATAATAAAAATATATACATACAATAAGAATACCTCCTCATAGAAATAAAATAAAACAGCCTTGGAGCAGGAAAAAAGAAAGCAGCAGAGCTGAGCTTTGAAGAATGATAACAGAGTTAAGGAATTGAATGGCCAAGAGTTCTTTCTCCTCTTTTTATAGGTTATAGATGATGGTAAGTAGACCGCTGTGCAGCTTTATCTTTGTCTGACTAACTCGGTTTCTACTCCAGTTGGAGGCTTAAGAGAAAAAAACGCAACAGTTCCTGTAAAGTCTCATCCTGTCTTTGTCTAGGCCTGGATACTGAAGAAGAAAAGGCAAAGATACTTATCAGGTGTAGATGCAGGCAAAGTAAGGTTACAATGATGGAGATGCAACCTTCAGGTGTGACTAGTGAACACTTGCTGTAAACTTAGACACACCGAGCCTGAAAAGAGTAAAGAGAGTCACTGCCTCTTATAAGTTGGGTCTTGAACTGTATGATTTTTGCATCTTATCACGTGTGTCTTATGGGAAATACTGTAAACATGTTCCTGTATTAATATGAAGGCTGCTAGATGTTTTCTGTTGGATTGTAAGGTAACTATCTGTTCTTAAACGTGCTGCTGCCTGTATTGGCAGGTTCTCTTTGGCAAAAGAGATTTATTCTCAGTGGGAGTTCCCGGTTGAGTAAAGTCACACTAATATAAGCATCATTAAAAACAATGGCCCTGCTCCTAATCTCTCTTTTTTATTGTCTTTACATAACGTTTTCTTTATCATTAGTTTGTCATCAGGGCAAATGTCACTAAACTCAGTGGAGGAACCAATGAAATTTGGGGCAGATCCATTTTGCAAAGCAAAACATGGCTTTTATTTTGACTTTGAGTTTATCTGAGGTCGCCAGCTTTCCTTATTGTGTTTCTTACCTTGCTTCTTTGTTTTTGTGATTCGTGTGACTTGGCTGCAGGAAAGTACATGTCTAAAATCCATCTAAACACACAAGAAAAAAGGTAAACAGAATAGAAAAGGTCACTTATTTGCCATCAGTTTCAGTTTCAAGGCCTGAAGCACGAAAAGTTAAGCAACCGGTGCAAAATCAGAGCACACAAACAGATCAGGAAGTTTTTTTGAAAACACTGTGCATGTGCGTGTGTGTGTTTGTGTGTGTGTGTGTGTGCGCAACATCTTGTTTGCTCTTTCACTAAAGGCCTTGTAGAGAAAAACCTCCTCCGCAGGCAATAGGAGCCTCCGTGTCAATTATCCTGCCCTGAACCTGCGATCTCTTTACACCCCACCCCCACCCACCGCCCCTCTCTCTCTCTCTTCTCCCTGCCTCCCATCATCCTCAGCTCCTCTAATAGGCCTTCTCTCTCCAGATGATGAGAGGACATGCTCCCCTCTGATGGCAGCGCAGCACAGCTCACAATGCTCTGTCAGGGCAAGATTAGGACAGGGCAGAGGGAAAACGCTCCACCTGTAAAGTGATGGCCCACGTGTGTGTGTGTGTGTGTACATACAGGTATTAGAGTATCAGGTGTTGCTGCATCCTCAAAAGGAATATGCCAAACATGGGGTGTGTGTGTGGGTGTGTGTGGGTGTGTGCGTGTGTGGGTGGGGGTACCAATAAGCACAGACATGAGTACAGATCTCTTTCCTACAAAGTGAGAACATATATAGGAACGATGAACAGAGGAAATGAGAGAATGCAGAGAAAGAGAAGAAAAAGAGAGAGATGTATAAACTGTCAACACTGTCACGGAAAACGGCCCTCAAATTAAGCCGAGCGTGTGGTTCTACAAGGGACTCTGGGAAATTGCCTTTTATCGCTTCCCAAACAATGGGCCGTCTGACAGTGTTGCGTACGATAACGTGCGCACACACACACACACACACACACACACACACACGTCTGACAGTGTTGTGCCCGATAAGTCTGCCAGCCGCTATTTACATTATTCCTCCAGTGAGCCTCTGTCTCTCTCTCTCTCCCTTTCTGTCTTCTTCAGCGACTTTTACAGTCCTCGGCAGCCACACGCTTTCATGTGGTTAATATCATGCAAAATAACAGCTTCTTATTTTCCTGCTGCTCTGTGCCACCCACCCCTCCACCCCTCCCTCCCTCCCTCAGCATCCCATCTTTAATGGGGGCTAAGCGCTGTAAGCTTGCTGAGTGCGAGGGCCCTCTTATACACACACTACTGTGGTTATCTCTCCTCTCTGTTTATCATTGTTATTATTATTAATGCTCTGCTGTAACCGCAGAGCCCAACACGGCAAAGAGAGAGAGCGGAGGAGAGGAGGGAAGAAGAGAGGGATGAAGGGGGAGGAAGAAAGAGCGACGGAGGGTGAAAGTGCTCCTGTGATGTGATGCTTGTTAAATAAACTGCTATTTACCACCGTGACAGAGAGATTATTTACAAACATGCACCATTACGCCGCCCTCCTCTTCACCATCCCCTGCCGCCCACCCCCTCCCTCATCCTCCTCTTTTCCCTCTCTTAATAGCTTGTTTGATGCTGCTGGAGGGCCACGCTGGTCAGAGGATTATGGCTGGTGACAGTGATGAAATGCTCTTGTGCCGTACAAGGATGATGGAGGCGTGCAACATGTTGTTATCAGAGGGGATTTGTAATGCACTGAAGTTTGGAATAATGAGGCTCATTAGAGACACTGTAAACTATCATCTCATGCATTCATATGAAGTCATTTGACTACAGACCCCTTGATTTCTCACCGCACATGCTCACATTAGCGTTGGCCAGATATAAAATCCTAATGACATACAGCGAGAGCTTCCTATCACCACAGATGCGACTGATCATGAAGTAGTGCAAAAGTGTTTCCTCTTGTTTTTCTGGTCCTAAACACAAGATCTGTCTTATGATTAAAAAAAAGAAAAGAAAAAAAAAGGCTGGTATAATTGTGAATAACACGTTTTTATTTATTTTCGGCCTGGCAACCTTGCTGGGCACTCAGACGCACTGTGGGTGAACTAACCCAGAATGGCTGGTTCAGATTCAAGAGCAAACTTCCCAAATCAACTATGTAAAAGGTGTTCAAACAAGAGAAAATGTAACATTAGTAACCGAGCTGTCAGGACAAATGGGGTTTACATGCACAATCGCTGTCAGGCAACAGTTACAGCCTCATCGGGGTTTGTTTTTTTTAATTTTTCATTTAAATCGACTACATCTGGTGTCCCAGTGTACATGGATGTACACACACACATACACCCCCACTCCCTTCACTGTTCAGGTTCAACCCTGTAGTGGGACCTACATAGCACCTGAGTGACTCTTTAAGCTCAATGGCAGCTCCCACAAACGAGATTTTCTTGGTTTCACTTCAGCACAGAGAGGAAGTGTAGTGGATCTTCTACACAACCAATGAGAGTACAAATATTCTGCTTAACAGTAGCTTACAAATGCATTTGTCTAACCTCCATTGATTATGCGACCCTTCACCGCTTGTCTTCCACGACATAGTGATCCGCTGAAGAGGAGAGGTATGTGTCGATCATTAGACCTTACTTCATATTCATCGCCCCCTTCACTCCCACCCACTCGCCCATTCAGGAGACTAAGTGAGGCCATTGAGATGTTTCCGTTTGAAAAGTCCACCTCTTACAATATCCCATCCCTTTAAACTGCTCCAAAGGTCTTCTCCATCAGGGGTCCTTTACACTGTGTGTGTGTGTGTGTGTGTGTGTGTGTGTGTGTGTATGTGTTAGTGTGAATGTGAGCATGTGTGTGTGTGTGTGTGTTGTTTTACAGAGAGTGAGAGCAATAAAGCCTCAAGTGCCTTTTCTTGAAACTGGAGGGGATAAAATGAAGAGAATAAAAGAAAGAGTGGAAGAGAATGACGGGAGGAGGTAAAGGCAAGTATGAGAAAAATGACTGGGTAACACTGACAGTCATATGTTAACGTCAGGATTTGTGTTGCACACGCGCACACACATGATTACACGTATATTTACTGTGATACATGTAAAGCAGTACTAGGTAGGATCCAACTGATTTTTCTTTTGCTGCACAGATGTTTTTTTGTTTCACAAAAGTGAGTGTGCAGGTGTGTGTAATATCAGTCCTGTGCTGCAAACAAGACTATTCATTTGGCCAGTGGCATGTAACCTACACCCTGTGTGTAACCTGACCCTCAAGGGATAAGGTGAAAAAAGAGAGGCCAGACTTTTGTAAAAGATGCACATACACATACAATAGCTCATTATTTTATGCGTGTGTCACCGTGGCTTTAAGAGGTCGTATTCGGAGTATTAAAAGAAAAAGCCTGAAGCTAAATGGTGCACAGTTCCTTAGATTTCTTTGCCTCCCCCATCCTCCCTCCCTCCCCTACTGAGTCTATTGAAGACCTGCAAGTTTATCAGACCTAATGTAGCTTTAGCATATACAGCTTATGCCTGTAGCACACTCTTTTCTCCCTATCTCTACCGCTCACTGTGCAAAAAACCTCCCTAATACTATCTCTGCCATTCACAGCGGATGGCCCTGCTAACGATGCCAATTAGCAAGAGCACACAATGCACGCTTCATCTCCCCTCCCACCTGTCAGAAGTACACGCAGCACAGCCTCAAATACCAGAGAAAATAACTTCCCCTCTTTGCTCTCCTCCTCCTCGTCTTCCTCCCTACCACCCTCACTCTTTTTGCGTTAGCGCCGTTTTATGTTTTGTTTGGTTTTGCTGTGAAAACTCCAGGAGAAACTTTCCTATATGTGCTTGTGTGTGTGTATTTTGTTTGATAAGAAAAAAAAAGAGAGGGGAAAGGGGGGTGTGGAGGGGTGGGCACCAAACAAAATAGGAACACAGCAGTGAGAAGCCGAGGGGAAACAGTGAATATGAAGAGAAAACTGGCTGTTTACTGTTGTAACCTCTGTTGTCATCCTCGTGTCAGATGGAAAGATAGCGGACAGAAAGAATCACAGCACAAGAGGGAAAGTCGCCAAACCACCAAAACCCCTGACACCACACCCCTTTAACCATCTTTATCCCTCAGCACACACCTTGAGGGCATTCCTCCCTTCACCTCACAGATGAAAAGAGAGAATATAGCCTTTCTGATGCTAAATAGAGAGCGAGTGTGTGTGTGTGTGTGTGTGCATTTGTGTTTGTGTGCGTGTGTGTTTGTGCTCCCAAGAGGATGCAGAATCCTGTTTCATCAATTCAGCCAGCTGCCCACACACAAAAGTGCTTGTTGAGTATATGTGAGTGGGCTACTGCGTGTGTGTGTGTGTGTGTGTGTGTGTGTGAGCAGCAGCAACGTATTGTGTAAGTGGTAGTTAGAATGCGACAGCAAAAGCTGCTCTCTAAAATGGTACTCGTATTCTGAAGGGCCTACAGGGTTTTAGTGGCGTTTGCTAACGAGGCATTCATACTGATCCATTACAGAATGCCCCCCCCACACTCTCACACACACACACACACACACACACACACACACACACACACACAGAGGAAAATACATTGACTAATACTTCTATCCATCTGCACACGTTTTTCAGACCCAAGTAAAACCACTAATAAAGCCCATTGATACCGTTTCCAATAAGAGGAGTTGCTTTTCTCTTACGATTATTTCTTTTTTGTTTTGTTTTCCCTGATGCATCATGGCTCAGTGTCACAGAGCCATGAGCCTCAGTCACCACACCAGAAAGAACTGATCAATGTTGCCAAAACAGCAGAGCACAGTGCAGCGTCTCAGACGTGTATACAGTCTTTGGTGGCTGTCGTACTTGAAAGCAGACGGGTTGAGGTTGTAGCTGAGAAGCTGAGATGAGAACAGTCGCAGTAACCAGCAGAGGCGAGTAGCTGTCATTGCCTCCATGTATACTGTTGATAGCGAAGCCCCGCCCACTCACTGTACGTGTGTCTGAGATTGAAAGCACCAGAAGCTTCATGTTCACCACTACATGTTCACCCATGTTTTGTGTTCACTGTTGACTAAATGCTGCTGTTGAAAAAACCCAGGTGGAAGAGGAGGTTTGAAGGGTTATTAGCCAGTGGATATATGGCTTTACATTCTTTTATCTACCCTGCCTTACTCCAAGTCTGGAACCTCCACACACACACACACACACACACACACACACACACACACACACACACACACACACACACACACACACAATTCTATAGAGTAATATCAATACACTAAATGGGCCACATTTTTCAAACATACAAGAAGAAGCAGGCTTGTGATCATACCCACACACATCTACGCACTTATCAACATGGACATGAGGGGAGTCTTTGGTCGACTCTCGGGTCAGGTCTGAGATGGTGTGTGCACATTTTCAGAAGAAGTTGTTTTTATTGTCAAATGTTCATTGTGCAGAAAAATTCATCCTCTGTATTCAACCCATCCTCTGTGGGATAGTGAGCAGCCACGTGCAGTGGTCGGGGACCAACTCCAGATTTTCTGCCAGCACTTTGGTCATGAGTAATTAATCTAAGTTACATGTTTTTGATGGTGGGGGAACTGGAATACCTGGTGGAAACCCACGCAGACACAGGGAGAACATACAAACGCCACACGGAAAGGCCCTGGAAGAGCTGGGGCTCAAACCCAGGACCTTCTCGCTGTGAGGCAACACTGCTAACCACTTTGATACCATGAACAACCAAGCTCAACCTTCCAGAGCAGTGATGGAGTCAGACGATTGTTATGAGACCATTTTTGACAGTCATCTAACAACAAACAAAAACAGATCATAAATAAAAATATAGCTCATGGATATCTCAGGATATCTTCATAAGCAGCGTAGGACTAGCACCAAACTCCTCCAATTACTTTACACCCAACAATTCACTTTTCAAGCACTTTAAACCATCAATAGAGCATAGTCCCATACATCTGAACTTCTTAGAAGTCAAGAAAAATTTAAAAACTGATATAAGTACTTACCTTGGCAGACATGTAGATAGGCTGGTGATGCCTGGACACTCCTTTTGTCTCATCACTTGCAAAAAACAGCAGAACAGACAGAATAAGATCCGATTTAGGGGAAAAAAATCTGATTTGAGAGATAAAATCAGATTTGGCTACAGTCTGAGCAAGCTCTGACTGCCAGTCTTTCCCCTGTGGCCTGTTGGAGGATAAATCAATTCTGCACATAGCGTGTCATAGTGAGGTCTACATTTAAATGCATTACAAATTTTTTAACCAAATTTTCTTAAAGTTTGAAAAAGAAGGAGTTTGTCTGTTGGGTCAAGCAAGTTTCAGGCTTGTATCATCTTACAGAACAAGTCACTGTTTCCTCAGTTTCTTCAGCCAAATTGCAGGAAAGCTCATAACCAAACGTAGTCATTAGTGGGGGTTTACTGTCAAAATCAAAAGCTTTAATTTATTTTTCACTGTTTCTTTTTACAATTTTTATGCACATTATTGATTTCTTTAAACAGACTGTTTTTGCCCTCTCACTCATATTACACAGCAACGTCAATTCCCAACCTTCTCCCCTGTCCTCTGGTGTTCCTCAAGGTTTTGTCATTGGCCCCATCCTATTTATCATCTATCTCCTTCCTCTTGGTCACATCTTCCAAAATTACATTCATTTCCATTATTATATGGATGACACCCAGCTCTACCTCTCCTCTTAAAGCCACCTCCACCTTCCCACCCCACTCCCTCTGTGTCAGTTTACAAAAGATCAAATCCTGGTTCTCCTCCAACTTTCTCAAATTCAACAGTTCCAAACCTGAGGTCGTCCTCATTGGTTCTAAATCCTCTCTCACTAATACTTCCAGTTTACCCATCCTCATCGATAACTCCTCTGTTTCCCCCTCCCCTCTGGTTAAGAGCTTGGGTGTCATTCTTGACAACTCTCTGTCATTCCAGACCCACATTAATAATGTTATCCAGTCGGCCTATTTCCATCTTCGCTATATGAACCGCCTCCGTCCATCCCACACTTAAAACAGTGCTGCCATCTTGGTCCACACTCTTGTCAAATCCCGCCTAGACTACTGTCTTCGGTGTCCCCCTTAAGTCCATTCATAAATTGCAACTGGTCCAGAGCTCAGCTGCCCGTATTGTCTCGAGAACACCATCCATCAATCACATCACTCCTGTTTTCCAACAACTCCACTGGCTTCCTGTCAAATTTCACATAGACTTCAAAATCTCTCGACCTCCTCCACATCAACACTCCCTCCCCGAACACTCAGGTCAGCCTCCTCCATCAGCCTAACTGTGCCCTCTGACCATGTGTCCACCATTGAATCCAGAGCCTTCAGCCCTTCTGCCCCCTGCCTCTGGAACTCCCTTCCCCCCGACATCAGGAACATTAACTCACTATCCATCTTCAAATCCCATCTAAAAACCCACCTTTTCAAACTCGCCTACTCACTGCAATTTGTCATCTACTGATCACTGATTTTATTGCATTTGTACTGTATTGTCCTTTTAACCATTGTTTGTGTGTTGTGAGGTGACCTTGAGTGCCCTGAAAGGCGTTTTAAATCAAATGTATTATTATAATTTTAAAAAATGATGTCCTTCCTGTGACTGAAAGTCCTTTGACAATGCTGGGTAAATATTGGCTTCATCCATAATTATTTGTAAAGCATCATAACTTTTGCCAAAAATGCAGGAGCTAGCAGTAACCCCTGTGGTTTAGCACCACATTACACAGACTTGTTGCTATGTACTGTAGATCAAAGTGTTGGCTTGGGGTCTTCACAACAGTCAAAGTTGGGCCTTGTTGAACTTTGACCTCTACACACTGCAAGTCCCCTGGAAGAGTGGGCTGAACCAAAAGGCAATCATACGTTGTACACTAAAGCTCCATCATGGTAAACTAAAAAAACTGCTGTGCACTTATTTGCTTTGAACACATGCTACAGCAATATATGTGTGTGTGTGTGCACGTGTGAGACTTTGCTCTTTTTGTGTCTATCTCAATTTTTTTAATACATTGATTTCTCCTTATGATGGACAGAAGGCTCTTAAGGGGGACAAAGACGGAGTGATGAATTGCTGCTGTCCGCAAGAAAGATGCTTGTTTTCTTGTCTCACTTTGATTGGGTCAAAGACGAGACACTGGGTCAAAGGTCATGATGCCATACAGATTGACATGAAAAAAAACACAAAAAACTCATTTTACTCTTTTCAATTGGTCTCCAGCTGCAATTACCCATAAATTGTTGCCATGACCATGTCAATGTCAGCCTGCAGATAAACTAATACTGTTACAGAATGGAGTCAGTATATCCAGGCATTTATAGAGAGAGACATTCTGCAGGTATACACACTCACACACTCACACACACACACACACACACACACACACTATACAGTACTTTTTTGGGGTTGGGGGTGTGTCAAGGTTACAGGCTATACACTGCACTGAACACCTTGGGTGCATCTTCCAAAGCCTCTGCCAGACCTCCATGGACACTAGCACTGTCCTCATGCTCTAGATACACTTCACCTTCATCCCCATCCCCAAGAGGAACTCTTCGGAGACCCCTAGCGACTTCCACCCAGTGGCCCTCACCCCCATGTGACAAAAGCCATGGAGAGGGTCGTTAAACAGCACATCCTCTCTTGGACAGGCTCATAGCTCGATCCCCTACAATTCGCAAACCGGGCAAGAAGAGGCGTCAGCAACACCAAAGCCTTCATCATCGACACAATCCACAAACATGTCGAGCTTCCCGATACCTTGGCCAGGCTTCTGTTTGCAGACTTCTCCTCTGCTTGTCACACCCTGCAGCCACACATCCAAGCAGAGAGGCTCCACCTAAACTTCAACCTGGACGACCAGCTCATTCTCTGGATCCAGGACTTCCTTCCCCACAGAACACAGAGAGTCCGGATGAACAACAACCTGTCTGACCTCCTTACCACCTCTACAGCCTCCCCACAGGACTGTGTGCCCTCACCACTGCTCTTCATCCTCTACACCAATGAGTGCAGGACCTCACAAGCCAACTGTCGTCTGGTGAAGTTTACTTATGACACAGTCCTCCTGTCCTTCCTGTCCAGCTCCACCCAGCACCATGGACCTGCCCTGCAGCAGTTTGTTGAGTGGTGTGACACCTCCCTGCTGGAGCTTAACATCAGCAAGACCAAGGAGATGGTAGTGACCTTCTTCGGAAGACAGAGGGAGATGGCTGCTGCTGTCTCCACCATTACCCATGGGTCATTGGTGGAGACTGTGACAGAGTACAAATATCTGGGGACCATCTTCAACGACCACCTGAGATTCTCCTCTAACACGGAGGTGATCCTGAAGAAATTCCACCAGAGAATGTACCTGCTGAGGAAACTGAACTCTCGTTACAGTCTCTTTGTCACTCTCTGTCAGCAGCAAGATCCTTCTGACCTTCTTCTACACATTTACTGAATCAGTCTTATTGTTTTCAGAGGTCTGCTGGTTTCACTCCATCAACGCGCAGGAGAAGAACCACTTATATTGTATTGTCAAGGTGTGTTCCAAAATAATTGGACTTCCCATTGCTCCCTGACCGCTGTGTATGAGAAGCAACTCTGCAGCATGGCTGCCCAGATCCTGAAGGACCCTTCCCACGCTTTCTTTCCACCATTCAAGAGGCTGCCATCCAGTCTCAGGCGACGGTGTCCGGCCAGCAGGACCCAGCGAAGGAGATCCACCTTCGTCCCCCAGGCTGTCCTCCACCTGAACTCTTTGAACTCCCTGCTCTCTGACCCCTAGTACCACCCACAAGATTGCCACTTGATATACACCGAGTGTACACCTGTACTTCCTGTATATGCTGCAACTATGTTTATATTCTATTCGTGCTACGATCCATCCTGTACATGCCACAATATCTCCAAAGTATTTCTCATTCATTGATGTAATTACACTACTTATCTATTGTACACTACTACTTCTTCTGCACTACTACCTCTACTGCACTACTACTTCTATCATGCACTTTACAAAGCAACTGCTGCTAACCCTGGGAGGTATAGACTTCCTTACCTTATGTATGTTGTTGTGTTGTTGTTGTGTAACCAACTGTACAGCTCTCTGCTACCTTAATTGCCCCCTACGGAGATAAGAAAAATTTTCTGAATCTGAATGTATTATTTCAGTGCCTCAAGTGGAATGTGGATGTGTGTGCGAGTTCCCATCTAGGGGTCAAAGGTCACCGAGTGAGGGGAAAAGGAGCAAGCACAAAAAGATTTCAGCTAAACAAAGTCCAATCTGTACATTCTACAGCATGAAAACCGCGTCAAGTCAGCCATGTCTGTAAAGATGTAAATTTATGAAAAATCAGCGAAACTCTGTGGAGGGGCTTGCATACTTTCAAAATACCCGTGCTCTTGTTACGAAATGTCGGCAGTTTCGCAAAAAGTCAGAGCCTGTATTTTTCAATGATGTGTGAGCTGCCAAATGAATTCAGTTCCGTTGCACATCATTGCCTCGTGGGTATTCTTGTATAAAGACAGCAAACTCATCACATTTACCAACAAAAAAATAGTGGCTAAAGATTGTGTTAACCAGCTTCCTGATGTCTTCATGATAACTTTGGCAAATTTTATCAGTTCTAGATCAGAAACACTGTTTTTTGTTCAAAAAGCATGTAAACACTTATGTCTGTTTTGTATTTATTTAGAAAATAAAACAAATGAGGACTAAAAAATTCAGAGCTCTTTATGTGGTGCAGAACAGCGGTTATCACAGCTCATTCCTGAATAAAAACATGAAAAAGTGAGAAAAAAAAAAATCATACAAATTTTGTTGCACTTTGTAAGGAAACCCACCGTCAAATCAAGCATTTTTGACTGCTGTAATCAGAAAACTAAAAATCCTGATGGACTGTCGAATGCACTTTGCTCGCTTTCATTTGATTGTTCTTGACAGTTTGTGAGACATATTTATTGGCGGAACATTGTTCCAAAAATAGCTTTTCTAACTCATTCTCACTGGGGGGACTCAACATGTATCAATAGAAATCTTTTACGGTGTTTTTTTGTGTGTGTGGTCTTGCTGTGGTGCCGAACTGTGGAACGCAGAGGTCAAGAGGAGCTGACCTCCCCAAGGTCTGAATCGGGTGAGAAGGGGGGGGGGGGGGTTCTCAGACACACACAAACAAACACACACACGCTCTCTGTTTCCTAGCACCTGGATCTTATTTATGTAGTTTATACAAGCACTAATAATGGTTTATTCACAGAGATAATAAGTGGATATACAGGAAGAAGTGCTAGAGGCTTCTTTGTTGCTTCCAGTGGAACAATACAATTATTTAGAATTTTGGGGAACCGTTCATTAATAGAGATAAACGGGCAGTTATTTAAAATCTGATTTACCTGCCTTCATTTAAATCTCAGTCGAGAGGTGGTCGCTGCATCTTCAGGTGTCAGCAGTGGAGGAGCGAAGTGCTAGGTGTGACCAGCCTACTAGAATAAGATAAAATACAAGAATTCTCTAAACAGTATAGAAAGAAATGTCATGGAGGCAGAGACGCACATGCATTAACACCTGTTCTCTTCTTCTTGTCCATTACTGAACTGCTTTTATTCTCTTGGCCTTTGGGTTTTTTTTTTTGCCCCCCGTCCCCTGTGCACTCTTGTCTTTCAGACTAAACAAATTGGCTGGGAAACTGCTCTAGATCCAGATGCTCTCTCTCTCTCTCTCTCCTTCTCTCTCTCCCTCGCTCTCTCATCACTCACTCCCTGTCCCGCACTCTTCTACCCCCACTTCGCTGACCTTTGCCCCGCTGCCCTCCCACTCTTGCAGTCTCTGGCAGACCAGAAGTACAGCAGCACCTCTCCCCTCTCTCATTCAGCAGCATTCAGTCATTCCAACTATTTTGCTCTTCTCTGGTCAAAACAATCTCATAAGGAGCCATCATTGTTGAAACACTGTAGTTACTTACTTCAAAACTGTTAGGGAGTAAGCAAAGCTAAGTGGGACCCTGTCAAGCAAGTACACCTCTCCCATTCTTCTGCGTTTAATCGCATTTGGAAAAAAAAAAAAAAAGTTTCACATAACAGGGCAATGCAAAGACATTATTGTATGTTTCTAAAATATAGTTTTGGATCACATGCTGACAACTTTTGTAACAAATACATATGGTACTACACACACACACTCATGCAGGATCCGTGATGACAGGGCCCACCGTGATGGTTGACGCAAGGGATCGAACTTTCTTTTCTGACTGGGAACTGTGGCTTTTCAAACAGGAGTGGGACCACCACAGGACACACACAGGAGAGAGACACAGACTGATAGATGAGAAGAGAGAGAGAGAGAGAGAGAGAGAGAGAGAGAGAGAGAGAGAGAGAGAGAGAGAGAGAGAGAGAGAGAGAGAGAGAGAGAGAGAGAGAGAGAGAGAGAGAGAGAGAGAGAGAGAACATTTGAAGCTTGGTGGTTATATTTCCCTGGAGCCTACCCCAGCTTTACAACTCCATTAACTGCTCTAGTGCAAATTTTAGCCGGTTTCAGCCCAGGTTTGTTCTGAAATAAATCAGAAACGAGGGAAAAGGAAAGACCAAAACGTGTGTCCCTTAGCACCTTTGGTTTAATTCCTTCCACTGGCCGAAGGGGGAGTGAGCCAAATATTGGTACGGCTACATTGCCAACTCCACACAATCCAAGCAGGGCCACCCTAGGATGCAGGATGCCCGAATGACCTTCTTCATTTATGACTTCTTCTTCCTCTTCAGCCACATTGAATTTCAGCTTGTGTGTTCAGCATGTGTGTGTGTGTTCAGCATGTGTGTGTGTGTATATATAGGGGTCTCCAGTGATTCCCTGAACCCCACAGCCAGCCTCATTTCAGCACTTTTCTAAACATCACCTCTCAAAGCTCATTCCCGAATAAAAGACAACATGGAAAGAAAAACAGGACAGCAGCAGAAAAAGGAGGAAATGTTTTTTAAAAGGTACCAGACCGCAGCATTTTCCACTGATATTATATACTCCCTGCCCAATCCAATATATATACGGGCCACAGGCCAAGAATGTAAAAATAAAACACATAGACTCAACATCTGGTGCAAACTGAACAAAACCCTCATTTAATCTGCACTGAATACAGCATTCTACCATTCTCCCTCTGGCCTGTCTCACACACTGACATACACACTCACTCAAATTCAAACACATTCACACACCTTCTTTGTCACATATGCACAACTACTGTACACAGCAGTACAAATACATGTGTGAGGTTACAAGTACACTCACAGCTACTTTTAGGGTACACATTGTTCATTGGACCCCCCCTTCAGAGTTGCCTTAATTCTTCATGGTAAAGGTTTTAGGCCATGTTGAGAGGGTAATATCACCTTTTCTGTGGACTTTTTTTTTTTTTAACTACAAGTGTTCATTGTTCATTCCATCTTTCTAAATGAAGAAGAGGAAACAAACACGGTGTCATCAAAAGATTCAGGTCAAATTTTATGCTTCCTTGAAATTCGCCACCAGCTTTCTGGCGACAGACACCTACTGTGCTGGAGTGAGGAGGTCGTGAGAGGTGTCAGCGGCGGGTCTGAACTTAAGAGGTGAACAGATACTTGTTGGAGTAGCAGTTAGTCTTTAAACTGTCAAAGCTCACAAATTTAACGTCATTGATGACTCTGCATCTTTAGTAACCTTTACTCCATCCATGCATCCATCCATTTTCTTCCGCTTATTCCTATTAGGGGTCACGGGGAGGGGGGCTGGAGCCTATCCCAGCGGCTACAGGCAAGAGGCGGGGCTCACCCTGAACAGGGCGCCAGTCCATCACAGGGACTGGATAGACACACCTACACACCTACAGTCAATTTAGAGTATCAATCAGCCTTGTCCTCTCTTGATGTCTTTGGACTGTGGGAGGAAGCTGGAGTACCAGAGAGAAACCACACAGGAACAGGGAGAACATGGAGACTCCACACAGCTGGGACTCGAACCCGGAACGTTCTTGCTGTGAGGCGACAGTGCGAACCACAGCACCACCGTGCCGCCTTCCTCAACTCCATGTTCTTACCAATACATAGCTTTGCTACTTGGGTCACTAAATGCAGAATTAACATACTTTTCAAACTGGGAAACTGTGTGCAGCTGCAGAAGACTACAGAATATCGCTTTAGGCTCTAAAGCATTGTAGGAATAATTATGTAAAAATTTAGATTACCTCCACCATTGCAAATCATATCGCAATCAAAATATCAGTCAAAAATAAAGCTATTTTTTCCTTTTTTTTTTACTCCTGCTACATTCTGTTGCAGCTACTATGGTTAATAATTGGTGTAATTTGACATTTTACAAAATTTATGAGTGGACTCCTCATAAAAACGTTTGCGAACCCCTGCTTTAGGGGATGAATAATGAGCCCCATCTTTGAACATTACCTCGTCCCCCATCAATCAGGACAATGCACCACCACACTCAGAAAGGCCCGTCTTTACACAACTTTCAAGCATCCTCACATGCCAGCGTGCTCCGAAAAAAATTCTTCCTGCATTCTTGTGTCACAAAGAAGGTAATACGGCAGTGAAAGTCAACATCTTTGTCAGGTCAAGATAACTATTTGCAGAACTTAAAAGCCAAAACACACTTTTTGAGTGAAATATCACTTTAAAACTGAGAACTTCTAAACACTATTCTAAGTGCTAGAGGGGCTTTGTTGCCCTTCTTGCATCGTCTCAGTGACATGAAGACGACATATTTTGTGTGAGCTGTTAGAAAGATAAGCCCTACCTTAATGGCACTCAAAAAGTCCTCAAACTTCTTACGCTCATTAACTAATTTACTCATACAATATGGACATGTCAAATTGTTTCCTTCATCACTGCATGTGTGACTTACACTAGAATTGGTTTGTTTATCTTCGTCACTGCAGTGTTGCAGTGTACGTGTAATTAAATTTGTTTCTGTGAGATGATCAGACACGGCTGACCACAATCTGAACTGTTTTAGAAATGCTCAGTGGCATGGATGGACAATTAAACTGGCCAATGAATAGTCCTTTGTTGATAGCATGGACCAGTAGGCTTGTTGGGAGGTTTTCTCCTCTTGGATAATCAGCAGATGAGCCGGACACGAGGGCTGGCCTGAGAAAAGCACAGTACAGCTAGCAACAGTAGCCGGTTGAAGCAGACAACTCAGCAGAGACAAAGGAAACCTAGCAGAATGGAGCCGGACTTAACATCGCTCAGAAAGACCCGCCATCAGTGCTAATTAATAGCAGCAACAGCTGAGGAGACAGAGGACAATAATTCAGGGACTGGACATTGAGATAGTGACTTCATACAAGTATGGGTGGACTGGTTTGACAACCCAAATGCACTTTACTAGAAAGGTCAGAGTAAACTTTATTTGCAAAGGAAAATTAGGTTCTGGAGTGCAGGGGGATGCCAAAACACATCAATGCCAGCATTAGGGCATCTGCATCCTTGGACGTGTTCTGCTGGGGGCAGCAGCATCTCCATTGCTGGCAGGAAGTAACTGGACAAACACATTAAGAAGGACAGGTCTGGATTGGAATGCCCCCTACACCCAATGGAGAGACAAAGGTAGCTAAGCTATCATCTCTGTTGGAGTCCCACCCCTTTGTAATATGAAAAGACTCTGACTAGAGGCTTTTACAGCACACAACTACAACCAAACTGGAAAACACATTATCTTTTGAACCAAACGTCTTTTAAATACTTCCGTCTGTGATCTCAGAATGACTGAAGAAACATCAACGCAACCCATTCGCTTCACAGCTTGATCACGCTACACTGAACACCCCATTGGCTTGTGGAACACCCAGTGGCCTCGCGCTAGCAGCTAGATACTAAACATTAGCATGGCGGAGAAAAGAGAGGTTCCAAGCGGCACTGTGTACTGGCAGGTGCTTGATGCTCAAGTGCAGCTGTCCAGACATCTACAGGCTGGACGCAAAGATCCCGGGACAACCTGTCTGTCTGCTGAGGGCAGCAGCAGGAGGCAGAAAAGGAACGATGACAATGATGGTGATATTAATGTTGTCCGTAGACTTCCTGACACTGTGGTGGTCACCAGCATGAGCTCAGACATCATCAAACACCTAACAGAGAAGAAAGAGAACAAACACAAAGCAGCAGTGGAGCAGCTGGAAGCGGAGCTGACAGGACTCGCTCAGGTGTGCCAGACACAGGTGACGACCGCAGGTTTGCACCTACTGGCCTCTCTACAGGATGTGGACCTCAGGTTAGACACCCTAGAGGACAGAATGAATCAAGTGGAGCACCTTAGTCTGCAACAGGTCTCTGGCCTCTGGGATGAGGTGGAGGAGGGGCTGCAGCTGAAGAAGATTAAAATAACAGATTTCAACCAGACGCTGACAGAGTGTGAAACCCAACGAACCGATGAGATCCGAGCTATACTCAAGAAACACTGCAACCTGCTGGAAAAGATCAGCTTCCTGCCAGTTGCCGAAATCCACAGACTGATCCACAGCAAAGCCACGATGCTGAATATGCGTCTGCTGATGAACCGACGCAGCATAGCTCGTGTGGTGCTGCGGCTTCAGGAGGAAAACCTGAAGCAAACATCTCTCCTCCGTTTGCACTGGGAGAGCTGTCTGGGCCACTGGACCAGCAGCAGAGCCAGCCAGGTAGTACGCAGGTTCAAGAGCTTCCTTAGCGGTGATGATGATATGACTGCTTTAGAGCAGCAGGTGCTCCAGCAGGTGAGACCAAGTCAGTATCACCTGACAGTACAACGCTGTGAGATCATCTGTCAGGTCATTTCTCTGGTCCCACCCTCCTGCTCCTTGGCTGTGGTCTCCGATTGGTTCAGCCAGGTGTCAGTTGTCAATCAACAGGTCGACAGTCTTCACTCCGACATCATTCGGCAGCTGCGTAGCCACTATGAAAAACTGTGGCAGAATCGCTTGGCTCAAGTGCAGCGCTGTGAAGAGGAGCTTGCAGCTCTGCAGCTGTCAGAGGACGAGGTAGCTGACATGGTCAACTCTCAGCTCCTCCCTCTGACTCAACAAAGACAGAGAGAGGAGGAACAGCGATTGTATGACTTAGATCTCTGGTCAGACTCTCTATCCCGTGCTGCTGTCCGGCTCAGCAGGAGTGTGTTTGTTGTGATGAGAGCAGCAGTATTGCTATGGGAGATACACAGCCGCAACTTAGAGAGACAGGAAGAAGAACTTCTGCAAAAATTGAATGACATCCGATGCTCACAGGAACAACGCTTACAGAGGAAGAAGGTGTGTCTGTATAAGCTGTTGGATGAACTCCGTCAAGCGAGCAACGAGGACATTCTGAAGATGACTCTAGAAAAAACGGTCCACTATCTGCTGGACATCAAAGTGAGCACCCCACAGTGTGTCACTGATCAGTGTGTTGTGTTGGACTGCCTCCCCCAACAGTTTGTGGATGAGCTCTTCAGCTACAGCAGCCGCCTCAGCTCCTTCTACCACCTCACCAACACCTACACACCAAGTCCAGAAGAGTTACAGAACCTCCTCCAACCATCTGGTAACACCAGAAACATAACCATGAACCAAATCAAGGCAAAAACCAGGCTGAAGTCTTTGGGGAAGATTCCAAATATGTCAAAGAAACGTCCAATCAGCAGTCAGAATGATGTTGCCCAATCTCATGACTGGTTGATTGAGGCAGACTCATACTTGCTGAATCTCTATGACATCAGCAGCCATATCACATTAACATCATCCAGGGGTGTGTCCTACTCTGGCCCCACCTTCAGAAGCACCTCCCCCAACCTGCAAGAGAATGCACAACAAGAAATGCACATGAGCCTCTTTCCTACGGATCTGCTCGCAGACATACTGAGCCAGACCCGGACTCTGTTCCTAAACCACCTGGAGAAGCATTTCCATGAACTCCTCAGCTCTGTGGTTGCTAGGGTGACAGAGGGAAAGGAAGCAGTGCATTCAGTCCAGGAGTTCTACATGCAGCTGCTTGACCCCCAACAGATCCAGACCCACATATACCAACCACGCCTGGCTGAGCTGCAGCTCCACCAGCAGCGTGTGGATGCTCATTCCCAGGAGGTGTCAGATGGGTTGATGTTCTGCAGGGCGGAGTTTCAGGAGTTGCAGACCTTAATAGGAAGGAAGAACCAGGAGCTGACCATCACCTTGTCCAACATGGAGGGCAGGCTGTTGAAAGCAGACACCAGCCAGCGTGTCGAGGCTCTGAGCGTGACCCTTCAGGATTGTCTGAACCATCATGTCAAACACACCCAGCACTGTCAGACCAGAGTCACACAGACGCTACGGGTCTGCCTGAGGGAGCTGCGACACAAAACGGTTCAACTCCACAACTCCTTCAGGTTGTTCAGCGAAGGAGGTGACTTTGCTACTTTGGAGGTGAAGTTGTTTCAGAAAAGGTTGAAGGAGGAAATCAAACGTATATGCATGACAGAGGAATCAGTTTACAATCAACTGGAGCACCTCCAGGTAAAGAGTTTAGAGAAGCTGAAGAAAGAATCTGGTCGTTTGGAGGAGAAAATTGGAATCCTGCGATCTGAGATGATTTTCACAGAGAGGATCCAGAAAATACTAAGCAGCACACAAGTTCAGCTCAAGGCTGAGGCAGCTGCCAACCAGGGGCAGCTGGCGACCATCAGCTGCTATCTGGTGGAGCTGAGGAGGATGATAGATAACCCACAGGTTTGTCCAGACCAGGTGTGTGTGTTTCTGTCATCAGTTAGAGAGGAAGTAAGGAAGCGTTTTCAGTACTTGGACATGAGCCTGACCGTTCCTGGCCAACAGGAGAGCGTCTCTCTACCATCTTGTCCTAAATCTGGGAAGAAGACTGGGTCAACACCACTACCTGGTTTACAGCAGCGATCCAGGTCAGGTGTGAATATCCTTGACGACCCTGTAATTGGTATGGTCAGATCCTTGAGCAACTTTTGTGTCATTGTGGATGCAGCAGAGACAGAACCAGAGAAACAGACGGAACCAAGAGAGGCAAGAAAACTGAAAGCTGCCACAGGTCAGGGTATTCAATGTCCCCAACAGAGACGTTTACAGTCTTCACACAAGTCCATCAAGACTGACAGAAAGTTCCAGATCTTTGGGTCCAGACCAGAAGCAGACGAGAACCCAGAATCTTTTGAATCTAAGGTGAACTCGATCCTGCAGAAATGCCATGAAGCCCTCCTGCTGGTTGGCAAAGACTTCTACCAGAGTACACCCTGTGGGACCTTCGAACGGCTGCCCCAGTGTTTAGACCAATGGGCTGAAAGCATGCAGCAGAGGCTGCTGGGGTACCAGGAAGAGGCAAGGATGCTACTGGGAGCGAGCAGAGGAAAGTTGGCGGAGCAGCAGTGTGAGCTGGATAAGCTTTGTCCACTGCCTGCTGCTCTGATCTGTAATAATGAGCATCAGCAGTGAGTGGGGATCCGAGAAAAGGCAGGAAGGAGAAGATGGCTACCATAGGATAGCAAGGAGTTAAACAGGAAAGTTGAATAGGTCAGAATGATGAGAAGACAGTAGAGCAAAGAAAGGGGGAGAAGAAAAAGAAAATGTGGTCTTCAAGATAATTAACTCCAAAGACCTTGGCTCAAAGACCTCAGATTAAGATACCTGGGGAGCATCAGTAAAGGGAAACCTTCTAACGGAACTCTCCAATTTGCTTGACTTATTTTATAGTATAGCTGTATGGTATTATCTACACCGACATCAATATATCAGTGGTCGTAGCAAAATTACCAACTGGGGAAGGGGGAACGAATGGGTGATAAGGCCCTTTGATAGTCCAGTGTGGGACTATATATCAGTTAAAATCTCGCTGTCTGCAGGTGGCATTGTGATTGGATGATTCCTAGACATCACAGGACAAAAATCAGAATTCAGTGATGATGACAGTCAGCTCAGCAATGTCACAGTCTCAGCCTGTCATCCAATCACAGAACAGTGGCTGACTGACTGGTCTTAAATTGTGGTCTTCCGACCCTGACCTTACGCTCCATGGAAAAAGCATAACTCTAGCTGAAATTGCAATGTGAATACTCTGAGATGAAAAAAATGCTGAAAATGTATTAAAAAAAATTGGAAGATGAAACTTAAATAAACAGATAAGGAAAGCAGAATGTGCAGAAAAAGTTAAGAAAGTAAATGACCTTAAACAAGACAAAATTGCTATGTTTGAAGGCTCCTCACAAGTCAAAAAATGTTACCAGGAATGTGCTACATCTAAAACTACAAGTCCCAAAACAAAAAAAATTCGAGCACTGCAAGTCTTCAACAAAGACACAAGCATCCAGTTTGAGTCAGTGGTGTTTAAAGTGTAGGCAGTTTTACATCCGCTTTCATCTTTATTTATTCCTAAAAATCTCAGCTCTGTTCAAAGAATGCAGCATTTTCCTTAAAAACAAATATATGGAGACATATAGAAGATAAATGTGACTAAATCATCCCTCATTTTAGCTTACACCCACTTTCGAGCGATGACGGGGAGGCTGGGGAGAGAGTGAAGGACTGCTTGGTTCCCTGCTGGACAGGTAGGTGACCAACACTGGTTTAGCTTGTGCTAGCTCGGGGTTTAGCTTGTGCTAGCTCGGGGTTTAGCTTGTGCTCGCTCGGGGTTTAGCTTGTGCTCGCTCGGGGTTTAGCTTGTGCTAGCTTGTGTTTAACATAGCCTCTGTCAGCTTCTGCTGACTGGCAGTTAGCTTATCCTCACAGGTATTCAGCATGTGCTAACCACCTGTTTGGTTGTGATTGTAGGGCTGGGTGGGGGTGCTCATGTCGGGGAGGAGGGGAGTCCTCCAAGGCTGTTGAAACCGGTGGGAGGGCCAAATTGAATGAAGGCGTCTACAGGCGCAATGAGCCACGACATGGACTTTACCTTTAAGATGGCCGACAACGTGACTTTGTTTGAGCACTTGGAGGCAATTTAACCACAAACTTTGATTTGTGTCATCATGAGGACAACACGGGCTAACAGATGATACATTTCTCTACTTTATTATATTTCATTTGTCTGTATTATTATTTTTTCCAAAAAAATTTCAAGGCCGGCAGCCAGAGGGGCAGTGGTGTCACATACTTCCCAATACACAAGAATTATAAAACCTGAAACTCTCCAGAAATCTTAAATAACACAAATTGTGATATTGTAAAAAAAAAAAAAAAAAAAGTGTTGCAGATATTGAAATCTGATTGTAGTATTAATACCTGAAGGTTTTACAATCCATTTAAAGCTGGCAAACAGTTTCTGGCTGGAAGTGGGCTCAAGTTTCAATACAAATATTTTTAAAAAGTACAGAATTCAGGAAAGTACACCTCAAAATGTTTACGACGTTCTATCCGACTGGAAAGCACTTTGGTTCTGTTACACCTTTATTTTTCAATTGAATAACTGATTTACTCACCATAAAAAAGCTCCTGGCAGCTGACCAAAGTGCTGGTTTCAGTCCAGTCCGGAGTGAATACATGTAGATTGCTCTCAGAAGCGTAACAAGCCAGACCGGAACTTGAGTGACATTTCTGGGTCTTTGTGCAATAAATTCATAATGATATTGAACGTCTTTCGTGAGTTTGTATCCATTCACCGCTTTTTACGCTGTTGACGTCCAACATTTTGTATCACGTGATGCTGTCGACCATTCGCAGCTCTTCAGGAAGAAGCGGCACTAAGGCATCGTGGGTAACGAAGTTTGTTTTTTAATTGGTTCATTTTCACAATCAGACATATTTTATTGGTTCCATCAATATTACCAGGACATTTATATTGTGATATGAAGAATAGAATAGTGAGAATAGATAAGATAGGACTCTTCTTATAAACATGACAATACTTTTTGCTGTGTGTTGCAAGGAGAGATGTGGCCCGCCCCCTTCCAATACAAAACTTCATCATATGTCAGTGTGTCTTAGTTTGTGTGTGTGTGTGTTAATTATGCTATAATTCTATGAGATTCAACTTATGCCAATTTTTTCTGTGTTATTATTTTGATATTCATTGATTCATATTCAACTATCTGATTGACACCACTGCAGCTTCTGAAGCTTCAAAAAAAAAATACACAAACCTCTTGGTCGTGCATCACAGGCTTTATTAAAGGCGACATTAACGTCAGAATTCAGCCCACAAGGAAATGCACGGTCAAAACTGGTGCAAGTTGTGACTGTTCTGCACAGTTATGAAGTCGCTTGATAAAGAGGACGTTGGAGTGTGAGGGTTACTGAGGCAGGAATGACAAACCAGGTTGCTCAATTCAAATCAAGACGAACTTAAAACAATCCACATCGAAAACTTAAATTGAACATAAAATGTGTTGTGCTGCACACTTTATTTAAAATATACTTTACTTCCAAGAAATGAATGTGTCTGCTAGGGTCTAAGGAAAAGAGTTTACTTTCAAAAACGTGAAACAGAGTAAGTAATATTAACAGCATTAATCTGATAAAGATAATTAGAAATTATAATTAAAAAAAATATGTACGCAAAGTGAAAGAGAGTATTAATGACTTTTTCTTGAAAAAAATAATTGTTACTTGATCCCAAATTTTAATTTATTGTTTAGGCAAGAACAAATATAAGCTAAAAAGGAAACATATCAGTGCAGATTCAATTACAGTATACACCTGCAATCACAGATACTCCCCTACTGATCGATTCTATAACTGATGCTTTGTTAGGCTTTAACAGTCTTGATTTTTTTTTGTACCCTGCTATGCGCTGTCTTACTGATACTACATATTTGTGTAATTTTCATCATCCCTCCGCTTCACTTTGTCTTTCGTCCACCCTCCTCCTCCTCCTCCTCATCCAGTTAATTCATGAACAGCATCATGATTGAATATTAATAATTCACATCAGCTCTCCCTGATGACTCATTACAACCCTTCAAATTGAGGAGGAAGGAGACGGGCATACATGGATGACAATATACCAGCAGGCACGCACACACACACACACACACACACACACACACACACACACACATGCACGCGTGCACACACACACAGTGTCAAACTGCTGTGTTTGCATTCAGTAAAATTATGACACATTTGCTTAATAGTTCAAATAATATTTTTTATTATTCGAAGACAACGTGTTTGGTATTAGTCGAATAATAAACAGGCACACATGTGTAGCACTACTCTACTCAAGAATTTAATGGAAACACATGATCACAACTCTTTTTGTTCCAATAACCCTGAAAGTTTGGAGTGCACCTGACACAGACTAAATGTAACATGACCCTGATCTCACTCATCTGGTGACTCACAATGATTTGTGCTCTCCCAATCGCAGTTGGTGATGACTTGGTCCTACTCATTCTCTGATTGGCACAAACCTAAAGGCACGAAGCACAAGCCAATCAGAGGCATAGTGGGTTCATAGGCGGGTCTTACGGAGATTTGCGCATAGAATGTGCAAAAAAAAAAGGCCTACGAACATTTTCATCTGTTTGTAAAAATAAGAATCAGAATCAGAAATCCTTTATTAATCCCTTGCGAGGAATTGTTGGATCGCACTGCTCCATTTCACAGTAAAGATAAATAAGGAGGAAGTAACCTATCGAAGATATATATAAAATAAGATAAACAGAAATGAAACACAATCTCAAAAAGAGTAATACAAACAATATATAATAAAGAAAAAAATAATCAAGAAGATAAGGAGGTATCTCTTTTACAAATTTACATTTTTACACTAGTGAATGGGATTTTTGTATTATTGCACGATTTTAACAGAAAGCAAATCCCTTTAGCATACAGTGTGTTGCCTAATGGCAGAAACTGTCCAAAGACACAGTGCGTCTGCTGAAGTGCAAGTCCTGACTGTTTCAGCCTCTACCCCGGTACCCAGTGACTGACAGAGCAAGCATTGATGTTAGCGGTGCCAGCCGAGCCACTGGTTTTGCCAGTGCCATCTGTGGAGATAGAAAGGGTCCACAGCTGGAGGGTGAGGGTTATTAGGGTGTGCAGGACTGACCTGAAGCCCCAGACATGTGAGTTTACATAATGTTACTCAGGGGCATCAAGTTTCTTAAAGGTGAAGTGTCATTAAAATTTCTTATCGTCATATTTCTAATTGTTCCCATTAAATAATTGTCAGCAGCTTTGAACTGACTTTTGATTAATTACATGTCTGCATTTTAACTAATTAAACTTATTCATGCATTGTAATAAATTATTCATTTGCAGTATAATAATATGGTAAGAGCAAAACTAAAATGCACTACTTCCTTTAATAAAGATTGTATTCTCCAGATTAGTTCTCTGAAAGGAAAGCTAAGCAGAGCAGACCATGCTTTATAAACAGGCAGGCTCGCTGTTGCACATTTAGCCCCATTAGTGGAAAGCAGAGTTGAACACCAAGCAGACTACGAGGTGTGTGTTGATCAATGGAGGTTAAACCCAAGGTTCAAGTATAAACAGCTGGATAAGTCACAATCAATAGCTTCTATCCCCTGGCAACTGTTCAATACCTCCACCCCAACCCAGATGGAGAGGGAGACAGAGCACACCAGAAATTTCTCTTTGCCTGTTTTGTGATAAGGATGTTAATGAATATATAAAATCACACACACACACACAATCACACACACACACACACACACACACACACACATACACACACACACACACACAATGCCCTAAGCAGATAACATGTAAGCAGCATGGTGGTAACTCAATAGAGTCGCTCTGATAAAAAAACACAACTGTTGCTATTGATTTTCCTCACATGCTATAATACCTTCCACTCTACTTTAACAAGCATCTATTCACACCCGCAGTACAAATTAATATGACACACGTGCATTAACCTGCGCACACCTAGGGTTACTTAATCAAGCCTAGAAATTGAATTCCTGTGTATTTTCTGTTTGTCATATAGATTTCTTGTCTTTCTGTAAGAAGAATGTCTGTCTTTAATCTTATTTTAACAGTAGCATGCCTGAAGTGCTATAGGAAGGAAATATTATTCCTTGAGCGAGTGTACACGTGTTGATACTGTGTGTGTGTGTTAGTCTCAGCACTAAGCCATAGAGGAGATGGACTCCATATGCAGAGTGTTTTCACAGCCCTGAAGGAAATCATGCCCATAGCAGAAAACCCACCAACTATTTCACTGAAGTCTTATTCCTCTGTATGTGTGTGTATGAGGGTATCGTGTGTGTTTGTGTTAGCCTGTGTGTGTTCCTTGTGTAATTTTTGTTCATTATGCTGGCATGAATAAAGCACCATACTCACCTTTCTATGACCAGTTCAACAAAAATACTTCTCATTTGAGTATGTGGCGAAAAATTTGGATGTGAGTGCCATAATGCGTGTATAATTGTGTGTCCTACCAAGGGTGTTGAGTGGTTTGACACAGGTGTGTAACAGCTCAAAATAAGGGCCAGGAAAAGACTATAGAGGTGCTATGGAATAAGAAATTGTCCAGCTACAATTACAAACACTGACAAAAGAACACACTTTCCATTTTGAACATTAAACTCTGTTTCAACTCCTGCCAGTTAAGTCCCATTCTGAGCCTTGACAGCCCTAAGTTATGAGAACATAATCGTTGACATCTAATCAGACCACATTTGGAAGTGTCTGGGGCACATGTTGCTATGTTCTTTAGTAGTGGGAAGGCAAATATTTCTTGGACTGCCCCATCAGTCGATGTTTAAGCAGAAATATGGACTGAAAAAGACCTTCACTACAGCCTGTTACAACATCTCAACTGTTCTCTCTCACACTCTCGTTGCACAAATAGATAAAACAAAAGGTCATCCGAAACATGGCCATAAGTCTGATCCCACACAATAGGATAGGATAGGATAGGGTGCGATGCGATACGATACGATACGATACGATACGATACGATACGATACGATACATTTCTATGTCCCCATAGGGAAATTTGTTTGCTGAAAGTAGACTTGGACTCAAATACTGCACACAAAAACGCCTCCACAGTTAATAAAATCAACAGATGTACACCACCAGCTGCGCCAATCAAAACAATACAAGTATAAATGTATGTGGACATGAATGGATGTGTTGGTTCACAAAACCCCAGCAAAAAATAAAGGTGACATTAGGGAAACTGTGTTTCACATCTGCAAGTGCGGTATGTTGACTGTCCTCGACAGAAAAGGAAAAAAGGAGTTTATTTGCATCCGGGGGAGTGAGATCCAATTACAAGTGGACACACATTTTAAAGCCAAGTGTGAACTCACTTATAAAGAGTGGTTCATTTTTAATGAAATCGCTCAGGACATATCTTAATACCAGGTCTGAACTGGGCCTCCGATGTTTTCCAACTGTAGCTCAGGCACATCTTTCATCTCCTTTGTGTTCTTCTCATCCTGGTTATCAAAAGCATCGTGGGAGAGCCTCCTTGTTCAGTTCTCAGTCATGCCTCGCTGTAGAGAATCTTCAACTGTCATTTCCACCTAGACAAAAAAACGGGAGGAGATTGGCTGATTGTTTCTAATGCAGGCTCTAGCAGGGCTTTATCATTGTGATAAGCCGGAAGCTATCAGTGATGGCAGTCCTGCTAATACCGCTCAGCTAGAGCCAGGCTAATCATTTACAGCAGCAGGCACATAGTTCTTTTAGCCCACTAGCATCCAAGCCTGATTGTGGAGAACTTCCTTGTTTGTTGCGTGTCTGTTTGCATGCGGAATGAGAGGGTGAAAGGAGGGGGGGGGGGGTGAGTTTGAGAAACAGCTGCAAGATGATAAAATACACAAAGATGTTATGGAGCTGAACTTGTCAGCAAATGAGGGGGTCGATTTAGGCCCCATAGTTGTATGTACAAGTTTGAACAAGGCCAAGAGGAAAGACGGGGAGAACAGGTGTAAGATACAAACAGGCTGGAGTACCTTAAGAGGAAAAAAAAAAAAAAACAAGCATCAGTGATTACCTAAAGAGCCATTGACTCAGGAGACAGTGGGTCTTTATGATAGGATCAATAGCCATTCATGGTTGGCTGCTCTGGAACCAGCAGTTTTTCCTCTAACGCACATGGATCAATACAGGTGATTATCAGGGTTAACCCTTTACTCTCTGACTCTGATCTTTAGTCTCAAGACAGCGAAACATTTGGCTCAATATCCTTAGATAATGAGCTGAAGATTAAAACACACACAGGTCAGCAGCAAGCAGAAGTGATATTAACAGCAAAAGATGTTGGCTGGATACTGTAGTCATAAAGACGCCACTCAGAAACATTGATTTCAGTTCAGCAGTCTTCTACTTTCATTTTCATCTCCCTGAGAGGTGAGAATCCAGCTAACTGTCATTGAAGAAAGTAATTCAATAATATTCCTCACAGTTTTGGCTCACGGTTTTGTGTGTTCTGCATGATGATGCCCTTCTTATCAGAGGTTGTCTTAGGTCAGCCCCTCTCTCTCATTAGTGAGAATCTTCTGCACAGGCCTTCTCATCTCATGTGACACGTGGGTCAACCCAAACATACTAATTAACCAGGAAGTCTGGTTGGAGTTTGTTTATGAGCAAAAATGAGGCAAACAAAAATGAAAGCTGGAGTAAACATTAAGTTGTTACACAGCCTCGTAATTCAGCTTTTCTGTGCAATGAAAGACATTCATGAGTTTCCTGACAGTAGGGTGTGTCTACTTTGACTGACAAGTTGTTACTGTTCTGATCTTTCCATCAGGAAAGAAGCGCATCAGTGCACATCATCATTATGCTTGTAGCAGCTCCTCCCTATAGCCAAGCTATGCTTAATGTCCAATTTAAAGCCACAAAGTTTGCAAATACTGCATCTGTTTTATTGTAGCTTATTTATAATTTGTGGACTGTAAAACTAATCAGATGGTATCCAATATCAAGTTGCCCTGGCAGGCTTTTTTTTTTCCAGCCAATGTCTTTTCCACATTTTGCCGGCCTTGCAGCCCAATAACTGAGCTGGCCCATCTGGCTTTTACCAGAACTGGAGATGATCTATCCGAGCCTGGGACCGGAGCACATTCTATTTTCTCTGTTTCTATCATAAAGTATTACTGTAGGCGTCTGTTGAGTTAAACCAGTTAGCATTGGTGTGGACGCCCTGATTTATGTATTAACTCCCTTCTTTCCCACGATCCTTCACATGTTAAACATGTTACTTGTAACCTGCATAGAAGATTCTGGGTTACTGAATCAACCAGAGGGTGACACATAGAGATGCTATGAGCTAGGGGAAGAATTTAAGTAATCTAGATGTTTCTGACTGCTTCTCAGCGATATATCTAACACTGTCCAACAAAAAAGCACTCACACATACACACCATTACACACACACACACACACACACACACACAACTCACCTACAGTTACATGTCTGGATCTGGTTACCTAATTTTCAGTGTATTTCTGGTTAAAAGGAAGCAATTTCCCTCTGTTACCAGAAGAGAGATTTAGCTGAATATTGGTACATGAATCTGAGTCTGTTGTGAGAAGACGGTGACTGAAACCCTTGAACTCCGAGCAGTTTGTTGCTCAATCCATGTAATTATTTGTGCCAAATGCTATAAAATTCATTCAGTCATTCCTGAAAATTTTAACACATTCAGGAGACTTGGATAGATCACGCTGACCTTTGACCTTTGATTTTAACATGACGGACAGATGGATATACAGTCTGTAAATGTACCGCTGCCGGTGTGCCACAGTTGTTTCTGGGACAGAAGTATGACAATAATCAAGTGTCAGATTTGTTTTACAATTTAAAGTCACTTACAAAAACAGTTTTGAAACAATACAGCACCGAAAAATAAAAGAGTATGGCTGGCATCAGAGGGAGAGGTACAGAGAGAGAGAAAGAGAGAGAGAGATGGAGAGGGGCTAAGATAACGAACCATTAAACTTGGCGCTGCTGTCCAAAATCCTGAGGAGAGAGAGATAGAGCATCTTTAAACACTGTCATTTGACTTTGAACAAAGTGACTTTTGAAGTGAAAGAAGCCATTTCCCCCTTTTTCCTTTTTTCCTTTTTTCTCTTCCCTCCACATTTTAATGCTCCCTGCTCTATCATGTAAATCCCCATTCAAATTAGTTGGGCATTAGAGCCCTCAGCAGTAATGTCAGAGAGACTGAATGAGATGGGGGACTTAAGCACCTAACGAACAATGAAATTCCCAAGCCTTGGGACAGGACAATTAAGAAGCAGGCTTAGCCAATGATGAAAATTTATTGCTATCTAATACATATTTCTATTTTCTGAACACTAACCAATTTGAATGTGATTAAGGGGGGTGGGGCGCTTCATTAAAGAGACGCTGGCTCTCAGAGGTCGCTGGGAGAGGAGCCTTTTGATGTTAAATTACAAATACGGAGGAGAAAGGCACTGCCATTGTCTTTTTGGGGTCCAAGTATTGTTTTCTGTGGTTCCCCTTAAACGGGTTAGTTAACCCCTCGCTGTCCAGAAGATATGCTAATAGGACGAGCCTGGGGGGAGTAGGAATGGAGAGGGCTTTTTAGCGGGATAATAGACAAAATAAATGCCTTTGCGTTTATTCCTTTCATCAGAATGAAAACACCCATCCATTCATTGCTTCTTCCTTTTTTTCCTTGTGCATCAGTCGAGCTCTCAGTGGGTGTCTTTAGCTCAGTTGGAGCCAATTGCAAGGGGGGGGGGGGGGCGCTTGAGTGAAGGGAAAAGTACAGAAGGAGTAAAACTAACAAGCCCCCAGAAAACAAGACAATTCAGAGCAGATTTGCAATTAATGCTGGCCGAACAATTGTGCTTCTTAAACTTAGAAAATGTCCATTTACTCATCATGTGAGGCCCAGATGACACATCTGTTAGTTCTAGCATTTAGATAAGAACCTGCATCTTTATCAGATTGTTTCAGTGCAAACCAGTGAAAGGAAGGCTCTGGACCAGCAGGAGTAAGCAGATCCCAGAGCAGAAAACCTCTTCATCACTTTGTTTTCAGCCGTATATGTTGTGAGTCTCCAGGAGCAGCTTACCACCAGAATACTATGAATTAGAAGAAAAATCCGTCTTTGTTATTTAACTGTCCTGCTTTGAGAGAAGAACCATAATTTGGGTGTAAGAGGAGAGCAGCAAACTGCATATATCTTCTCTCCTGAAACACGCACCAGGGCCAGATTAATTTGTGTTAATAGATGCGTTCTCAGGCCCAGTTTGGAAGGGATTTTCATTAACTTTCTTTATATTTAATGTTCAATTAGTTGCGGGTATAACCGGACCATAATCAGATGGAAATATGGGCAGGAATTAATGCCCCGGCAGGAAGAAGGAAAGACCAAGGGATTGGTATGCACCCACCACAAGATGTGTTCGTCTGCGAGCGTGTGTGTGCTTGTCTTCATGAGAGTGTAAAACCCTATGCTCAGCGTGCATAATATTACAGCACAAAGGTATTAAATCTCATAAATATATTTATAGAGATTAGTTGAGATATTTACATGAATACACAATATGCACTGTTGTGACAGGAGCAATGCCGGCAGGGGAAAAATGGGGGGAAAGAATGGAGGCGGTTTATGACAGCATAAAGAGAAAATGAATGACATGGAAAATAGAAAAATCAAACACTTTATTGTGTGGGTGAGGCATGCTTTTATCACCCTGATAGGCAGTGTTTAGTGTTGTGTGTGTGTGTGTCTGTGACTGATGCGGCGTGTTGTGTTGCATGTCACGCTGAATGATAGGATTACTCATTTTCCCCTTAGCAGAACACAAATCACTCTTTTATCCACCATCATTGAATCTTTCCAGGGTTAAGTGTTTATGTTCACAGCTTCTCACTGAGCTCAGTGTGTGTGTGTGTGTGTGTGTGTGTGTGTGTGTTCAGGAAAATACTTTGTCAACCTTCAACAGTAAAGTGAAATAGCAGGAACTATAAAGTGGTGACATCTTGTCTCCCTCCATATCACACAAACTCAAACACCGAGTAGTTTAGGGAGTGACATTTACAATCTACCAGAGGACTTAGGCTTCGGGTGAGTCTTGGGATATTATTGTACGTCACTGTAATGACATGAGCGATGGAAACAGGACTCTGTGTGTGTGTGTGTGTGTGTGTATGTGTGTGTGTGTGTGTGTGTGTGTGTGTGCAGGCGTGCATGCGTGCAAGGTTGAGGGGGCTAGATATGAGGTCACTTTGGTCCCCTTGACAAAACACAACAACACAACAATGTGAGGACATTTTGACTTGTGAGGACTTTCTGGACGGTCGTAACAACTTTAAAGAGCTGTCCAATGGTCAGGACTCGCTTTTAGGTTCTGGGTTAAAATTAAGTTGGAGTTAAGGTCAGGGTTAAGAGTTCAGGTCAGATATTTAGTTGGGATGTTAAAGTTAGGGTAAGGGGCTAGGGTATACATTAAGTAACTGAAGGTCCTCACAAAGATAGAAATACAAGTGTGTGCTGCATTCCCAATTGGAGTAATGCATGTGTGTGTGTGTGAGGGTGAAAGGGCTAGATATGAGGTCACTGTCTGGGGATTCGTGGCCTGCAGTCCTGAATAGCATACTATGAAGATGATGACGACATCTCATTCCAAATCCTTCACTCATGAGAGGGATTTTAGTTCTGCCGCTTCCTGTGAAACCTGCTGCCGGCTAAAGAGGCGAAATTTGAACTTGCAGATTTGTATTCCACCTTGTGAACTCTGAACATCTAATACCTGTGTAGGTGTAAGAAGGTTGTGACACCTTTCTGACACACCTCCTGTCCTGTGGCAGCTCCAATAAATGAAGAAGGAAAGGCGTGAGGAGTAAAGGAAGAAGCTGACTCATCTGGTCAGGAGGATAAGAAACCATCTGTCAAGGTTACGCAACATCATGTTTTCAGGGTGTCTGTACGTGTGATCCAAGGAAACTATATTTTAGTGTGTATTTACCTTTTAATAATTTATTTTTTCAGTCTGCATGCTTGGTTTTTATAGCATGATTTTAGTGTGTTTTGTTGACAGCTTTTAAGGGCGGCACAGTGATGCAGTGGTCAGCACTGTCACCTGACAGCAAGAAGGTTCCGGGTTCGAGCCCCGGCTCGGGCATGGGGTCTTTCTGTGTGGAGTTTGCATGTTCTCCCTATGCCAAAGACATCAAGAGGGGACTACACTAATTGGATACCCTAAATTGACCGTAGGTGTGACTGTGAGTGTGAATGGTTGTCTGTCTACATGTGTTGGCCCTGCAATGGACTAAATGTCCAGGGTGAACGCCGCCTCATGCCCGAAAGCTGGACAGCTTTTATTTTGAAGGGGACACATCCCAGGAACCCCCACTCCCCTGCAGGTAGAGGACTGATTAGAGCAGTTCTGAAGGGACAGGAGGCTGGCGGGGCGAGAAGCTTGGACTACAGAGAACCTGTTGGGAAGTAGGGCTGGAGGTCAAGGGAGTTTGAGGCCCAGCCCTGAACAGAACCCAGTAGGACAGGGATGATATGGGTGCTGGAGGGGCCAGGCCTGATACGATACGTTGAAGACGAGCGGGAAAGACCATGCAGGAAGGGGCTGAAGGCTGGAAGAGCGGCGGAATGCTTCAGCTGGAATCAGACAGTGGGCGCAAGGATCTCTGTGTTAGATCCTTTAAAAAAATGCGCATTCTCTAACTCTTGCGAGCGTCCTGCAGGGACTGAAGGAAGGAGAGGGCCTGTTAGGGCCCCAGAAAGCTGCTGCTGAAGACATTGCTCCACCTGCTTGGCTCAGAGCGACAAGACTCTGTTCTCCATGCTCCAGAACTCTTTTTAGTGACCTGATTTTGTTCTTCTATTTTCCTGGGACATTAAATATTCTAATGATACCACTTATAGTGTTGTCTCCTGGTGCGTCACTCTACTCTCCACCCGATAAAAAGACCTCATTGCCCACCTTTTTTAACTTCCCCTCCCCTGTGACATACGCCAGATATCTGACAGACCAATCAGCGAGTCTGGGTTTTTTTGGATCACGTATATGAAAAAGCTCTTGATTTCGGTCGTTCACTCATGACAGCTGTGTTAGTCGGATGAAGTGATACGGGCAGTTGATTAAATGTTATCAAATATTCACATTAAAGGTGGAGCAAGGAAAAATGCCTTTAACTGCCTTATGTTGAAGGTAAAGATGCGGTTGCTTTACCGTCAGCGGGGTTTGGTATGTTTAATTTACTAGCTTCCACCGTTGATGGCTGGTGGTGTCAGTCTCGGCTGGTTTAAAGCTCCTCACATAGTTCCACACTTGCCCTGAACCTCTTCTACTGGGATTCAGATTCTGCAGACACTCCCAAATAGAGCGTGGCAAAATGAATTCTGGGTCTGGTTTACAAGGCTAACACATCCTCTTGGACTCAAGGATGAACTGACTTGATTTTTGTGGCCAGATATTAAGGTCACTGTGTTTATGGCACTCACAGATTTTATATTAAATTACCAAGTTTGGGCATGTTGGGTTTAAAAAAAACCCCCAAACAACTTGTTGAAAAGACTTGTTCAGTAATAGGGGAAACAATATTAACAAGGCCATAGATATGTAAGTAAAGCTAAACACATATTTTAGCATTTAACTACATTAAGGCAGACATGGAACCACACGTGTTTTTTATATCTGGGATGAACATAATGTGTGTCATAAATAAAAACAAGATAAGAAACATTTCTTGCCTTTGTGGTGTTTTCAGAATCCTTTAATACAACATAAACTGCTTGAAGAAAGTCACCATTCACATTCTATTCCCTTATGTACTTATTTCTTTCAAAAAAAACAACTTTCAGTAAGTGGAATAGTTTCTACTTTGACAAGGACAGCTGTGTTTGGACATCTAACATTCCACATAGATGAAGCAAGATGGAAAAATATCTTCACCTCCAAACTGCTCGGAGTGGCACAACAAGAGGGTCCAGGCCTGACCCGCCCAGGCCCCAGATGGAGGGAGTCCAGTCTCCCCATCCTGAATTTTAATTTATCAAAGCACAATGACAATATAACATTCTGCATTCAACACTTTTGAGTATTTTTGACCATTGCTTTATGAATTAAAAGTCAGAAAGCAACGCGTGCGTTTCCTGAGCTGCTTTGCCACAATAAACTGGCATAGAATGATCTTAAGTGGTAGTGAAATTTCTAGACAGAGTAAATGATAGGAGATGTATAAATCCAATGTCCTTTCTGCCTGTATTGGCTTCAGTTTTTTTGTGCACTCCATCCAAACGAATTACTTTCCTACTTTCAAACAATTTCATGCTCCAATTCCAAAGCCTACTGCTTCAAAGATAACAGGGAAACATGGAGGAAATTCTGATCATTTGGCTAAGATCCCCTCTGACTTCATTAGCTGCCTGCATTAATTAAAAACAAACAGGATAAATTGACCACAAATGGAATTTGGGGTGAAATCTTGTCAGCAATCCAATAATGGCATGGAGGAGGGAAAAAAAATCATTTCAATTACAGTGTAAGCTGTCTGAAGCTGGGGTCAGATCTGCCCCTCTCCACTGAACTTCAGGGCTTCCCATGCTCTGTCTTAGTTTGAGCATCCAGGGACTTGAACACAGACGATTACTGAGGTAATTTGGCTGAAAGCCCACTTGAATTGGCCAAGACCCTCGATACTATCAGCTTCACAATTAACCAACAAAAACAGATAACCTCCAAATCTCTGGAAGCTGTTGCAGCTATAATAGCTCACCGGTCCTGCCCACCACATGCACACACGCACGCACGCACCCCCACGCGCGCACACACACACGCACGCACACATGCACGCACATGCACGCACGCACATCCATGTTCTTCATATACAGATACAGTATAGATGTACACACTCGCAAAGCCACACACAAATGCTCTCACAAACCTAAATACACTGCAGGGATTTCTGTCCAATTAACATGCATGCAAAGCAATTTAGAAGCCAACAAGATGTTTTTGTCTGACTGCTCCAGGGTAATTTAGCACTTCTGTTTCCACACAAGCCTGCCATGGAGGGAGGGGAGGAAGCAGCAAAGAGGGGTTAGAAAAGTGGAATGGATTTCTTGATTAAAACTGCCCCTCTCCCCCTCCCCTCTCAGCATACAGAGGCATGAGGCTTCGGCTACACACACGCAGCAAACATGCAGCGAATCCATATGCCCTAATACAGAAGCAGCATCATTGTTAATTTCCTTTGTTAGCTGTCTGCTCCCCTGGCCGATTTAATTTGTGGTGGTGTTTTAGTGAGCGGTGGGTAAGAATTGAATTAACAGACATTCGTTCATTCGTACATTCCCTCTGTCTGCGCTGCGTTGTGTGTGTGAGTTTTACATACTGTTCAATAATTGGACTTAGATTACTGTAGATGTCAATGCGTGATCACATCGATGCCTCTGTGCGAGTGGCGTCCAGCGCTGATGTGGTTTCTCTACCACGGTAGCAGTCGTACTTCTTATTACTGAGCAACAAAGGAATTACCTTGTTCTTGTGCTTTTGTCTTTGATTTGGCATTAATGTTACCCCTTTGACTACCACATGAAGATATGACATTTGAATTTATGATTTTTTTTTTAAAATTTTGAACATATAGAAAAAAGATACAAATAAGAATAGTGGTAATAGCGGTAAGTAAATCTGTACAATAAACTCAACAAACAAACAATCCTAAATGGCAAATATTTACTTCTACATGTTCAAAAAGAGTGAAGTGCAGGCTCATTTATTCCCTCCTTCAGTTTAAACTCATGTTAATTCTTATTATTTCTTATCAACCACTTATAGTAAACATGTGTTCATACCACTGGAGTTTTACATACTATACAACCAAATACAAGCATGTTCAGGCTGTTTTCATTCAATCTTTACAGTCATACAAAGAAAAAAGGACCATACTTTAACCTGTACACAACACAAAATTGCGAGCCAGGAGTTGGACGTCGGGACATTTGCAGTCGTTGCTACACAGGTGGGTTCTTCACTCGTGTCCCTGTTAGACGCCAGGTGACGCCTGACCAGGTGTTACAACAGGATTTGACAGGTAAAGGCCATCACCAATCACATGCCTCCTAACACCTGTTTATTTTCAGTCCACTTTGTAAAGATCCCAGAAGTATACTTTTTGATCGGGTCCAGTGTGAATATGTCCTGATCAGATGCCTTCTAATCCAGCCTGGAATTGAAGTCACTTTTTTCCAATTCTCACAAAGAAAATTCACAATGATACTGGACATCGTTTTGATCGGTTATTTATTTTTGAGCTGAAAACGTTCTGTTCTCCGTGCAGTTAAGATGTCCCAGATGTGACAACAAAGAAGTGCCCTGCAGAGACAACATGTATGCGGCGGAAGGAAACCCTCAGCAGCAGCCTCTGGTCTGCTCCTGAGAATCCTTCCTACTGACTGAGAAGGAGTGCAACTATTCTGGTCTGACAAGCTGCAGGGAAAGAAACAGCCTGTTGCTTCACTCGTAGCCTGCTAGCTCACTTACAGCCAACAGGCGTTAGCTCGTATACACTAGCCCAGTGCGCTCAAGGTAAATACCAGAACAAAAATTAATGGAAAGAGAAGCTTCACAAACAGAGCATCTAAAAGACGTTTCAGTTTCTAAGTGTATGAACTGATTTATGGGTTCCAAACAAAGAAAGGACGTCTGATATGGATGTTGGTGGATGACGCTGGTTGCTGCTGTCGCCTTGACAAGTTTCAGTTTACTATAAATCCTGTGAATGTACATTTGTACAAGTCACATATTTTCAGTTGATGCTCTTTGCTGTTTCATGTGTGAAGTAGGATGCAGCGACCCTGGTTGCTGGGATTGTCTCAAGGACATCATCATCATCATCCGTTTTAGAAAGAATCTTAACACATTTTGTTTAAAAGCTGTAATAAATAAAGATGTCATGTTATGTATAATGTTTCTTTTATTAGCACAATTATTTGATATCATAGTAGAGTAGGCAACTGGTGTAGTGATACTGATATGGCAAGATTTTGTTTCAACGTAATTAATAAAAATCTGGGTTACTGATTGAAATTTTGTCCAATGTAGAAAAGGCTGTGCATTACTTTTAAATATATTATACAAATAGATCATGAATATGTTCGAAAATATAAACCAAATATGTGATGGTATATTTAAATAATCAAACCAATCCAATTTATAGAAACAATTCCCTATGTGGAAACCAAAAATAAAAATTATTTCCACCAACTTTAAACCTTTTCATCACAACCAAACAGTTTGGATTCAGAGGAGCGCAAGTGGATGTAAGCAGACATCAACAGGCAGATGGAAACCACAAGAACGAACACCGTGAAAAAGAAAATCTGATCACACATTTATGCCGCCCACCTGAGGCATTCCTTCTAACCATTTTTCACGTAATTAAACCTATAGTCAATTTCAATTAGCTGGCCTTTCTCCCTGTGCACGCCCTTTATACAAAAAATAATTAGTCAATTAGCCAATTAACACGTGAGCAGGCTTTTGTATTAACAAGCCTTTTACAAGCTGTGGCAACCTTGAAGTAATGGCAGACAGGCAATAGACGCCATGGGACTAGTTTACACCACGACGTTCTGCTCAACCTGCTGTCACACACACACACACACAACCGTGATATCATATGGTAACTGGTACTCGGCATAGCAGATGGACTTGCTCGCTTATTTTAGTCCAGTTTGGTGGTTCGACGTCGTTCACTGAGTGAATCAAGTGTGTTTGGCCTGGAGTGGAGCCAGCGGCCCCTGTAGACCCCTGATGTTGCCACACTGATGCTCACCGATGATCACTGTTCCTGGCTCTTCCTCCGTTATGCCGACATAAATCATATTAGTTTATCTTTATTGTACATTGTTCACAAACAACCCCCCCCCCCCCAACATACACACACCCACGCACACACACACACAACCAAGTCAAATAATCTGCATGGCCTCTTTTCTTACTCTCGCTCTCTCTCTCACACTCTCAGAAAGACAGAAACACGCGCTGAGTCCAGTTGTGTCAGCGTGTGCCTGGTCTGTGTCTGTGTATAAATACAGCCGAGAGACAGCAGTAATGGCTCCTGCTTCAAATAAACAGAGAGCAGAGAAGCCTCCCATCCCTGCTTCTCTCTGACCTAAATCAAGTCTGGACGACACCCCACTTCCTCACGCTGGACGTTCTCAAGGAGACCAGTGCTCCATGAACAGATCCGTGTGTGTGTGTGTGTGTGTGTGTGTGTGCGTGTGTGTTTGTGTGTGCATGTGTGTGTTGGTGTGTGAATAAGTGAGAGGGCAGAGAGGCTTTTGATATATCCCACATGTTGCTTAGAACCCAGACACAACAACCTCCTCTGCATGAGGAGGAGTGTTATGAACAAGAGAGGAGACGGGGAGAAGTTTCTGCTGGTGAGTGTGTGTGTGTGTGTGTGTGTGTGGGGGGGGGGGTATTAGTTGGTGGGGAGGGGTAGGAACAACACTGGTGCTTTTAGGCAGGGGGGGCCCTTTAAGCCATTGAGGTTTATGTGCTCTGAGGTGTCGATGGGGAGATGAAGGTGTATAGGAGAGGAGGGTAGAAAGGTCATCGAAGGTTCATGTCAAAGCAACGTGTGATCAGTGAAAAAAAGCAACCAGAAAAAGAACCTGTCATTTTAGGCTCATCCCACACAAATACACACCTACCTACACACATTTTGTGCGAGTAGCGGAGATCCCTCTATGAGCACCGGCCTCCTTGAGAACGTTTATTTTTGCATTCCGTCATTCTAAACAATCCCTTAAAAGGGATCGCAGATGTTTATAGGCCTTCACAGAACAAATGCTGCCTTTCTGACCTGCAGATACACACACTCACAGCTTACACACACACACACACACACACACACACACACACACGCACAAACTCCCCCCAGCGGAAGAAACAGAGGCAAGTTCTTGTACTGAAGACACAGGCCATGAAAGAGGACGGCAGGAGGATGCACCCATGTCAGTTTAGCCATCATCAACGTAATAAACACTCGTATCAGGAGGATTTACTGTAACACATGCAAGGTTGATGATTGGCAAAAAAAAACACAGGCACATAACTTTGATCTTACTGGATGAATCAGGGATTATTATAGCGGCGGAAATAGAGGAATTGGAAAGGAAGGCTGTGTGTGTTTGTATTTTTTTAAGAAAGCTTGTTAAAAAGGCAGCCGTCTCTGCCTGAGCTCTAAAGCCACTCAGACAAGCAGTGTTTTAGTGTAAACACACACAGTGGTTTTCCCCTTACATGGCCATGTGCTGCCAAACTGTGTTAGTGTGTGTGTGTTGAAGATGGGTGATTATGGTCATTATTAACCAGCTCGGAGTGTGTATGTGTGTATGCGTGTGTAGCAGAGACAGCTCATGTTCCAGAACAATTGTTGTTTATACAGTGCCAGGTATTTTATGTCACTGACACTCTACCACTTTAGACGCCATATCTGTCATCTCTCACACACACACACACACACACACACACACACACACGCACACACACACACACACACACGTACACGCACACATGTACACACACTCTCCGTGGTTTATTCACACCCAAAAAGATAAAGAGTTAAATATGTGTTAAAAGTCAAGCAACTTTCAAGATTTTGTCGTCCTCATGAGTGAATATCTCCTGGCTCTCTTCGCCAGTGGTCAAATCTCTTTTTTTAAATTTCTAACTTCAAAAAACTTTATCCGGGATTCTGCTTGATGGCTTTGACACTTCCCTGTTAGTGCAGTAGTTCTATCAGTGACCATATATGGCAAATAAATGAAGTTTGAGTGTTTTTATAGCCCTAAGACAGTGTAGTCCACTATCAGAGGATAATGTGTCTTTATGATAGTGACTTTTATAAATTTAGGCTGTCAGGCAGGGACACAGGGGTGTGTGTGTGTGTGTGTGTGTGTGTGTGTGTGTGTGTGTGTGTGTGTGTCTGTGTGTGTGTGATGAGCTTGGGTGTTGGATGGTCCCTTAAATCTCTCTTCCTCTTACACACACATTCTTATATACATGCACACACACTTAAAATGGCTAACTCTTAAGGCTGGAGGGGCACAAAACATCATGATTATGACCGTCTGACCATGGAAAATTAACAAGTTTATCTCTTTCCCCTCTCTCTTTCTCTCCCTCTCTCTGTCCTACCGCTCTCTGTATGGTAGTTACTCTTCATACACCCCCCCTTCTGTCCATCTCCGCTCGTCTCTACCTCCAGCCCAGTGATACTTTTCCAATTTTCCGTCAGTGTCTTCTACTGAGCCCAGGGGAGGACTGGGGGAGAATGGAGCTGTGATTAAGTTGATACATTTGAGATAATAAAAGCAGAATGGCTATCATTCTCTCTTCTCTCCTCTCTTGTACGCCCCACCCCACACGGCCTTCTTCTCTCTGCTCTGGGCAGTTTGGACACTGATAGACAAACCATATGTAAGGACAATGGTGCAAGAGTGAGAAGGACTCGCTGAGATACGTACAGACGGGTTCTCTCTCCTCACTCTGCTTGATATCATGCTTTACTTGCTTCCACTTGTCACACATGTTAGAGTCAGGAGGAGATACGCTGCAGTCCTGCTATCGACTCAAGCTCCCATCTATCCTGCCTTTAAGTCTCTCTTCTGCTCAACTTCTGTGTGTCTGTATTAATTCAATATTATGTCTATTTGTTAGTCACCATTATATAATAGTGCCATTTATTCTGGCACCTTGGTTGTAATAAGTGCCTTGTTGACACTGTGAACTCAAAAAAAAAGAAAAAAAAAAAGGTTTGCAACGATAGAAAAAAAAAGTCAATAAGGAGACCAACAAATGTAGCTCTCATAGAAATATGTGAAATGACCACGATCTCCTAACACCAGGGAAGGAATGCTGACAGTAACTCAATTATGATCCTTTTGTGGTGGTCAAGTGAAATCTCCCAGCAGCGTTTTATTTATGGTAGCCAGGATTTTTTTTTTAATCGTTCATTCACTGACGACAGAATCGCCATACACTGGAAAATAATGATTTATGATGTGTCGCAAGGTTCAGTAAGGTTTAGGCACAAACGTCAGGATTAGAAAACGCTGTTGCTTAGGTTATTGTTTGGAAATGCTGGTGGACTTGAGTGACACGTGAACACCTCCAACTGTGAAATCCAGTGTTTGTTGGTACCAACCACAACCTAAACCTGCTCCGTTTCTGCAGCAGTGACCCCGCCCGTCACATGACTTTAGATCAGGGGATTTGTGTCCCCACCACAAAAAAAGGAATTTATTTACATCATGTGCTTGATGCCTTTGTAGTATGCATATTTTTTTAAATAATCCGACTGAATGAAAAGGAAGTTTTTATTTAATTTGTATTTTTACTTCACGGCTTGACTTTTTAAAGTGGGTTGCATCACACACCTTTTATGAAGAAATCTAGACAGGAACTTACAAAATATACAGTAATTATCCATCTCTACAGACAGAATATGGTACCTCATAAACTTATGAACTGTCTTCTTAAGATTGAAATCTTGCTGGCAAGCATATAGTCTCTCTCTCTCTCTCTCTCTCTCTCTCACACACACACACACACACACACACACGATCACACACATACACATCCTAAGCCCACATTTCCAAAGAAGTACTGTCCATCATATAATCAGTGTGACCTTGTCATTTATGGCGGTTCAGCCCATTCTGCAAAGAAAGGAACCACGGCCATCTTTACGTTAATGTCCCCGTCATTTCACTCTGGCTGACTCTCAATATTATACTAATGTACTTTACTGTAATGTACAAGGGGAAGATCCCCTAAATGTTGACATGCTTAAACTTTAACGGTCCGAGAGCTGGCCTTGACGCTGTCCCAAAACATGCACGTGCGCACTCACACACACACACACACACACACACACACACACACACACACACACACACAAAAGGGTCCGGTAAAAACAGTCCAAGGGGAAATGGACAGTCGAGTGCTCTTCTGCCAACGGAACACTTTGTTCCTCCAGAACGTAAACATACTGATTTATTTCAACAGCTCTCTTCAAACACGGCCGCTTCTCTTCCTCTCTTTCTCTCCTCCTCTTCTCGTCTCTCCTGCAACCCCTCTTTCTCTCCAGCTCAATGCCCTGCTGCACCCCACTGCCCTCTCTCACTCTGGAAACTTGTGATGTCTGTGTTAACACTCACAAACACACCGCTTGCCCTGATCGCCTTGTTCCCTTGTTCTCTCCCTCGCTACCTCATGTCAGTAATGTTCCCATGCAAAAAAAAAAAAAAAAAGCTTTGCCCTCTAAAACACTCGTCTCCTGTGCAGGATGGAGAAATGTTGAGAGCAGCTTTGGACTAAAACGACAAATCAAACACTCCACACTAAGGATAGCCAGCCTCTGTACCTGCCATGCACGCAAGCAAATGCACGCTTTTCTTTTTTTTTTTTGCATTCTCTCAGGATAGTTTGATGGCTTGCACTGATTCTAACATCAGCCAGACTGACAGTTGACATTCTCTCTTCTTTAAAACCCTGTCCTGCTCCTTTATTTCCCTCGTTCTGCTCAGATTGCCAGACTATTGTCAGAGGTATAGCAGCAAAGGGGGAGGGCAGCGAGGGAGGGAGGGAGGGAGGGAGGGGAGGAGAGATAGCAGCTTTCTTCTGATTGTGTGATTTCAGGGGGTTAAGGTGAGTGTAAAGGAGGAAGAGCAAAATGGAGAGAATAAAGGAGACATACTAGATGATACAGTTGGTGTCAGCTGCTTTCATCTGTTCATTTAAGACTTTCTTGCTCCAGGCTGATTTATTTTTGGAGTAACAAACACAGATGCTGAGTATCAGCTCTGGGAGATTTGTCCTTTTCCTCCACCTGCTGTTAGCTTCTCTGTATATTGTTTACATGACTTCCTCTGTTCATTTCTTTTTCGTCTTCCACCTCTCTCCCCTTCCACAGTAAAAGACACAGCTCTTATAATTGAGTTTGTCCATGTGGAAAAACAATACAAGCCAGAAAAAAAAAAAAAAACTTAATGCCTGGTATTTTGTATACATGTCAGATCGCATGAGTGTAAGTTTAAATTGGGAGCATTAGTGCATTGTGGGTAAGAAAAAGAGGGAGGAAGGATAACAAAGAGATGAGAATGCTTAGATCACATGGATAGGGAGACTGACAGCGAGTCATAATGCTTATATTAAAGATTATTTACCTCTTTTTTTCCTCATTTTTAATGAAAAAAATCACCCCTGTAGTTTGCTATTAGATTTTACTGAGTGCTCCCGCTCTTTGCTGCCCGTCTGTCATGCAGGAAGTCATCAGTTGTATGTCGACTGATAGCAGCAGCGATGGAGATGAATAACAGAGAAAGACTTGTTGGCTGGCAGACTCACTGCACAGAGCCAAAAGATGTCACACTTTCCAACAAAAAGTGACTGATACCTGCTAACCTTGGGAAAGTATTTAGAGTAGCACAATAGAGTGATGCTGAGTTCTCATGCCTTCATCACTCACTGCTACATCATCGCCTTGTTAAACATTTTAATAGGCAATGAAGAAAACAAGCCAGTCACATATTTTATGATACATTTTGACTTGTAGGAACATTTAAAGGTTTTACAACCCTTCTTGTTTTTTTCATTATTAAAAGCTCATTGAATGATACCCAGCAGTTATTTAATGAAACATTATAAATATTGTATACCCTAATATTTTTAGAGGTCAAGCATTTACAGAGATGCATGTTGTAATAAAAAAAAGATTCAGTTGTGATTCTTTTTATAAGCTCGTTTTCATGTCAGAGATCTCCATCCATCCATCCATCCATTGTCCTTCGCTTATTCCTGTTAAGGGTCGCGGGGGGGGGGGGGGGGGGCTGGAGCCTATCCCAGCAGCCTTCAAGTGAGAGGCAGGGTTCACCCTGGACTGGTCACCAGTCCATCACAGGACCAACACATAGAGACAGACAACCATTCACACTCACAGTCACACCTACGGTCAATTTAGAGTATCAATCAGCCTCGTCCTCTCTTGATGTCTTTGGACTGTTTGGACTGTGGGAGGAAGCTGGAGTACCAGAGAGAACCCACACAGGAACAGGGAGAACATGGAGACTCACACAGAAAGATCCTGTGATGGAGCCAGGACTGGAACCTGGAACCTTCTTGTTGTGAGGTGACAGTGCTGACCACTGCACCACCGTGACGCCCCTGTCAGAGATCTCGATTTATTTAATTATTGAATATTTAAATGGACTTATAGGCCTCAATGATAAAACTGGAGCCAATTCACTTGAAAAATTACCTGAATGTACAGTCCTTTACTCTACTGTAATTTAAACTGCTCTTCTCTACTATATTCTAAACTGCTCTACTCTACTCTACTATATTCTAAACTGCTCTACTATAAACTATTCTACTCTACTCTGGTCTACTCTACTATAAACTGCTCTACTATAAACTATTCTACTCTACTCTGGTCTACTCTACTCTAAACTGCTCTACTATAAACTATTCTACTCTACTCTGGTCTACTCTACTCTAAACTGCTCTACTATAAACTATTCTACTCTACTCTGGTCTACTCTACTATAAACTACTCTACTCTCCTATAAACTGCTCTACTCTACTATAAACTATTCTACACCTCTCTGGTCTAATCTACTATAAACGGCTCGACTCTCCTATAAACTGCTCTACTCTACTATAAACTGCTCTACTCTACTATAAACTGCTCTACTCTACTATAAACTAACTGCTCTACGCTACTATAAACTAACTGCTCTACTCTACTATAAACTATTCTACTCCACTCTGGTCTACTCTACTATAAACTGCTCTACTCTACTATAAACTAACTGCTCTACTCTACTATAAACTAACTGCTCTACTCTACTATAAACTATTCTACTCCACTCTGGTCTACTCTACTATAAACTGCTCTGCTCTACTATAAACTTTTCTACTCCACTCTGGTCTACTCTACTATAAACTGCTCTACTCTACTATAAACTAACTGCTCTACTCTACTATAAACTAACTGCTCTACTCTACTATAAACTATTCTACTCCACTCTGGTCTACTCTACTATAAACTGCTCTGCTCTACTGTAAACTATTCTACTCCACTCTGGTCTACTCTACTATAAACTGCTCTACTCTACTATAAACTAACTGCTCTACTCTACTATAAACTAACTGCTCTACTCTACTATAAACTATTCTACTCCACTCTGGTCTACTCTACTATAAACTGCTCTGCTCTACTGTAAACTATTCTACTCCACTCTGGTCTACTCTACTATAAACTGCTCTACTCTACTATAAACTAACTGCTCTACGCTACTATAAACTAACTGCTCTACTCTACTATAAACTATTCTACTCCACTCTGGTCTACTCTACTATAAACTGCTCTGCTCTACTATAAACTATTCTAAGCCACTCTGGTCTACTCTACTATGAACTGCTCTACTCTACTATAAACTAACTGCTCTACTCTACTATAAACTATTCTACTCCACTCTGGTCTACTCTACTATAAACTGCTCTGCTCTACTATAAACTATTCTACTCCACTCTGGTCTACTCTACTATAAACTGCTCTACTCTACTATAAACTAACTGCTCTACTCTACTATAAACTAACTGCTCTACTCTACTATAAACTATTCTACTCCACTCTGGTCTACTCTACTATAAACTGCTCTGCTCTACTGTAAACTATTCTACTCCACTCTGGTCTACTCTACTATCAACTGCTCTACTCTACTATAAACTAACTGCTCTACTCTACTATAAACTATTCTACTCCACTCTGGTCTACTCTACTATAAACTGCTCTGCTCTACTATAAACTATTCTACTCCACTCTGGTCTACTCTACTATAAACTGCTCTACTCTACTATAAACTAACTGCTTTACTCTACTATAAACTAAACCCTGGAAATTACCAAATGCATCATTTGGTGAGTCATGATGTCATGATTGTTTCTTAATTACAAGCCAAACACACACACACACACACACACACACACACACACACACACACACACACACACACACACACACACACACACACACACACTCTACTCCCTCTCTCTCTTTTCTTAGCAACTAAAGGTAATGTTATCACTTCTTTGTCAGTGTGCCATGCTTTGCTCCTCTCACTACAGGAACTACAAACACAGTACTGAGAAGAGTTGTAATTAACAATCGTAGAAAATATAACTTTGCCACATGAAATTCCTGCTGATCAAGCAAGCTTGTATGCAAATTATGCTCCATAGGCCAACGTTATTAACACTGAATAGTTTTCTCAAGGTTAGCATGAATGCAGTTACTTCACTCAAGTTATAAGTTTGCTTTGTTATCAGCAGTTGTGATGCATTTGTCAGTCATTCCAGCCTGATATCAGGCTGACTTCAGGGAGGAGCAGGGGGGAATATATCGGAAACATTAAGTGGCCGAAATCTTTTGCTATCCAGGATCTAGACGCTGCTGGGTCTTGCAGTTAGACTGGATGTTCACAGCTGCTCAATTCAGGCATCACCTGCCTTTCACAGTTTACAGTGTCAAAGGATCCAGTGGGGTTAGATGTCAGAATAGGTTCAGGTCGGCGGGTCTGTGTGATCCTTTCAGTTTGTCTTTATGATGTCAGGCAAGATCTGAGATCAATAATGTTAGATGAGTGGAACTAATCACCAGGAAAAATGTGTTTTTAATCATTAATTATTTGGTTGCATCAACAGTGTACAATGGTTAGTTTTGAGTTTTGATTCAAAATCTCATTTTTCCAAAACAAAAATCAGCCCAGTGAAGGTTCAAGGTGATGGAAATCTCTCTTTCTTCTCCTTTACCCCTGCTTTTCCTTTTCCTGCGCCTCATCTGTCTGTCTGATGTATATAAGCCAGTCCCATAATAAAGAATGCAGCCATACATATTCATGATAAAAATCTAGTAATTAGTAAACCCCCTCCCCATGCGCGCACGCACAGAGATACACACACACACACACACACACACACACACACACACACACACACACACACACACACACACACACACACACTTTTGCTTCATGCATATGTATGTCCTTGGCAAACAAAGGCAGTGGCAGTGTGGGGCATTCTCTATTAACACACACATCCACGTGTGATGGCACAGATAGCAGCCCTGCCACTCATACACACAAGTGCAAACACATCCATGACCATGTACACACGGATATACACTCTGATTTCCACACACTCACTGAGCGATGTCAAGTTTGGGGGGGGGGGGGGTTCCTCCGCTCATCAATAGAGAACCTACAATTTCCTGCGGGTTGAAAAAAAGCAGCTTTTAACACAGACGGATAAGCACTGACTCCCAACTACTCACTCATTCTTTCCCTGACACACACACACACACACACACACACACACACACACACACACACACACACACACACACACACACACACATTGACAGCCCTGCATCACTATTGCATCACATTTAGCAAAAGACAGTAAGGCATATTTAAGAATCCTGTTGGGATGCTGCCTCCTCAGCTCCCATCGCTCACACACACATACACAATCAGCCCGCTCCTTCAGTGTTATCGCTCGCTGAACAAAAACAGCTGAATGCAAGTGAGAATTGGAACAATCAATGTAAAATTATTGCGTCATGCGAGTAGTGTGTCTGTTGCTTTGAACCTAAAGGGTTGGTGGGTTTAGCTTTTGTGGAACAGGGGTTTTATGCCATCTGACATCCTGAGCCTCCGAGCTGAGAAGTTTCGTTTTAGTTTTGCTGAATTAGATGATACAAAGACGAAGAAGACAGGTGCGGTGAGGAAGGAGTTGTATGTGACAACAAACTCAGGGAGACAAACTAAGATGGAAGTTTGGAGATGATAAAAATTCTACAAAAATTCTCACAAAAATTCTTCCGTTCCACTATTTCTTCCTCACTTTCCTGTTTGGCTTCCTGTCGTACTCGATGGCGTAAATAGACTCACACCTGTACACGGAACTGAAGATGCTCAAGAGAAACCGACAGATTGAACAACTTGATTTCAACTAGAATTACCACCTCCTGGTTATGTGTCTCCTCCGTTGGCCAGATGTCAGATAATATGGCCAGGAATTTGTATTTAAAATTTTTTTTTAAAGTACAGTTTTGGAACATTATAATTTCTATCTTTGATATTTTTATGAAACGAAATATCACTCCATCATTTCTTGTTATAAGATATTTTTGTGTGAAATGTCATCATAATTGTTAATGTGTGAATTCCTTAGTTTTTGTACTTGTGTGTGTGTGTGTGTGTGTGTGTGTGAGAGAGAGTGTATGTGTGCATATTAGATGACCTTTGCGCAGTTTTTTGTCTCAATGAAATGTTGTGAAAACACTCAGCTCAAATGAAAATTCTGTCTGACAACTATACACATCATACATATCCTTTTATTTGAAGTAAAAAGCTCAGGCTTCTGTAGTGGATATACTGGGTAGCCCTGCGTATCACGATACCACTGCTTCTCGCCAGTGGTTGTCAATAATGCCAATTTTGAAAATAAAACCTCTTTTTTTAATGGATTATTATTATTGTTCTTAATTCTACACACACACACACACACACACACACACACACACACACACACACACACAAAACAATCTCCTGCAGGAACTTCAAAGCACATAGTTGTTCCAACAGCAGTTAGAGTGACAATGTATTTATGGCTAACTACCGGAAAAGTGCGCACACACGCACACGAACACACACACACACACACACGTGTGTGTGCGTGCATGTGTGTGTGTGTGTAACAAACACACCCAGGAGGTTTCAGTTCTAGTGAGCTGGTTAAAGGGAGGCCACTGGGCATAAACAATGCCAAACTTATTCCATCATTGCTGAAGCAAAAAGATGGCAGCAGGGAGCGGAAAACAGAAAAGTAAAGTAGGTCAGAAGGACTGCAGCGCTGAACCCCAGACAAACGGATTATTTCCTCACTTTGTAAAAGGGAGGGAAAAAAAGCCAAGACAGTGATGAATGAATTACAGTAAAATTATTTATAAATCTGGCAGACTCCACTTCAAGTTTTAGAATGTGTCTGGAAGTTTTTTCTTTTTTCAAAAGGAGAAATACTTCATATGTTAATCCCTTACTTTACTTTATAAAGTATTATTAGTACACATGAATAGACATGGGGTCAGACTCTGTTTCATAAACTTTGATTTCACCAGACTTTCAATCATGTAGGGGATAGCAATAAGTTTCATCTCTGGGCCACTTATTTCAAGGTTTGTCATTGCAGGTTTCATTGTTTGGTATCTTTTATTTAAGTGTAATGACAAAAAGCTAATATTGTGTCAGGGGGTGTATACAGTATATAAATTTCAGACATAAAGTAGAAAGTGCCATACTCACTGCAGGTTGTTTGTACTTTTAGAGGAGCTTCTTCAGAGAGATCCAATCAGAAAACAGCAGTCTAAAGAAAGATCCTGAATTCAAATTTCATTTGTTCAACTGCAAACATTTGTTTCTGTAAGGAAAACAATTTATTAGGGGAAAAAATGTTAGCAGACAAATTCTGATTAATGCAAACATGGTTTTAATGCCTCTCCTTGACAGAGGACCTGGATGGTGTCGCTCACTAGCAAGTGTTGCTCTTGTTCAGCATATGACAGATTACTTTCTGCATGGCAGACCTGCAGCGGTGAGTAAAATCTATAGCAAAAGTACTGTTACTCGATACTACAGTAAGACTGCAGTCTATTACAGGCAGGCAGTTGATCAAATCTTTTAGAAATAAAAGCACGAACACAATTTTCAGTATCCCAATGGGTGTGGAACTTTTGGTACACTGCCAGAGTTTGGTAATATTCATGTGTATCGGTTGTCTATAATGTGGTACAGTACTAGTCCAAATACCTGCTTGCACTTACAATATGATATGTTGAATTTCCAAAAAGAACACGTGATCAAAGGAGATGATTTCCTATGAATCTATTTTTCATTTTTAACATTAAAGGAATGAACCATCTCATTTAATTTAATGACCCGTTTGTAAACGAGAGAGACCTAACTCTGAGATTTAGAGTTGTGCTGCGGTTCACTCTAAAGTGCTTTGCAGTGTTGATTTTTTTGAACTATTTTGTCATTCACATTTATTCATATCGTCAGGTATTTATTTGACAATTATACACATCAGCCATAACATTAAGACCACCTGCTTAATATTTTCTAAGTCCTTCTTTTGCCACCAAAACAGCATTGGCCCATCAAGGCATGGACTGAACCGCGTCACGGAAGGTGTGGTTTGGTTTCTGGCACCAAAACACTAGCAGCAGATCCTTTAAATCCTGTAAGATCCGAGGTGGATCCTCCATGGATTGGAATTTTTCATCCATCACGTCCCACAGATGCTGGATTGGATTGAAATCTGAGGAATTTGCTGTCAAAACCCTCCTCAACAAACCAGGCAGATCATCCTCCTGAAGGAGCCCAATGCAATTGCAGTTTGGCAATACTGCTTCCATCAAGGCATGGTCTGCAACAGTGTTCAGGGTGGTGGCAGGGTAGGAGCTGTCTGACTTCTATCTTAAAACATCTACACACAATCTCTCGACATCATGTTTGGACATCAAGTCTGTCAACTTTGTGATCGTTTGAAGCTGACAGAAGGCTCATAGAAATCTACGTCCCATTCTAAGATGGCACAGGTTTCCTGCTTGTCTTTATTCTTCAGTGACAGGCTGTTGATGCGAACAGACTTGAAGTCATTCCAAATAAAATGACTTCAGCTTTTGTCCTGAAGCAGCCCTCAAAAAAGTCTAGTGTACTGTTCCAGATAGTCAAATGAACTGGGCTCCATTGGTGATGAAGCTATATATCCATGTCATCTGCATGCATAAACCACACATTTTTCAAATAATTTCTATGAACGAATTATGTCAAAATGAAATAACAATGGTCCGGTGATTAACCCTTGTGGTACTCCACACATTGTTGGGGGGGCAGCCACTAATTTATAATGAATAGCCTCTGTCTTGAAGGAAGTACTTGAGGTAATTACTAGTGTTTGCTCGAAGGAAGTGGATGGAGGGTTTGAGATGAAAAGAACTAGCCGCCTTTTACACACAGATTCTGCAATACTGCTGTTAACGTTGCTCTACCACAGTGGGGTAATGCCTCGCTAGAGTGTGATTTTTGGCGTGAACTGTTCTGCTGTTCCTTGTGTCTCTATTAGACAGACATGAGTTTGGTGCTGGGGATACCTCCATTAATCTGCCCCCCCCCCCCCCCATTCTGTCTCAGTACTTCAGTTTTATGACATCAGTGAACCATCCTCATCCGATTAGTTCTAATTGATTGCTGAGGTGTGTTGGTGGAAAACTGTTTTCTTAATCTTTTTTATTTTTTTTTCACTGAAAAAATAAGTAAAGTGATTATACTTGATGGATGAGTTTCCACAGGGGCATGCAGTGTGCAAGTATTATTATTCTCTGAATTAATGACCTGAGACAGGAATGATTGTCTTGCATTTTTTTCTTACCTCTAAATAGTAATTGTGGAGTAATTCAGACCTGTAAGTCTCCATGACAGTCATATCAAACAAACCACAAGAATGATCCCATAAGGCAGCTTTAAGGACCGTGACAATGGACAGGGAAGAGAGAACATATGTGAGCTTAGTCTAATTGGGTGACATCTACCCCTTCTGAATAGAATTATTCTGAATACAACGATATGGTCAATAAAACGAAAGTGTAACTGCACATTGAATCTGATGCCACTCAGGTAAACCAAGCAACTGTAACATCCAGACCCAGAAAGGGGCTTGAATTAAAAATGTCCTTTCCACTGCCTTATCATAAGGTTTGTGTCAATGTTGACACCATCCTTCAGAGCAGAAGGGTTTTATTTAAGACGAGGTAAGGCAGTCCTTATTGTCTTTGCACAGACACCATGAGGACACCTATACAACCAATTTGGGAGAGGACTCGAGCTCATTGTGCAGGAAGGCAGACAAATGAGGAAGTCCAAGGAGACTTTGACACCAGAAGACTTCATAACTTTACCTCATCTTGTACACGGGGCAGCACCGTAGTTCGTTCCTTATGTGTGTGTTGTGTTGGAGTGACACACCACCAACCCCCATACTGGTGCACTGAGGCTCCCATTAAATGCAGACAACACAGCTTCAAGGAGAGCTGACCTGCTCAGAGTTGATAGAGTTTGAATGAGGTGTCCTTTTTGGACCCGAGGTGGTGTGTACTAGCTGGGGGGTTCTTCTACTAGTCATTGGAGGACAGGTTGGGAAGAGTACCCATTGAGGGGACAACCAGGAACAAAATAAACAGGGGAAAGTGAAAAACTAAGACTTGCCAGAACATGGGATTTATTTCCAGGATGGAGAGTGGTGGAAGGCAGTGTTAACCTAGCAGGCGTTGCTCTTCTAACCCTGGACCCGCTGCTTCAGGATGGATGGAGTCAGAAAACTTGGGTAGGGTTTTGCTCAATGAATGAGCCAAAGAGTGACCTGCAGAGTGGATCACTTCACCCCTGGACTACAGATTTGTGGTGCCAGTGGGTAGAGCTGTACTGTGAGTAAACCACTCTCCATGACGCTGATGGTACAGAGATTGAGTTCACTGGTGGACGTTGTCTACAGAATGCAGGTTAAAGTATCGTAGTCTAATGCTTTTTGGTCTGTAGGGGCAGAGCATGTGATGGGGTGAAGGTAAATCATAACTATGCACCAGTGGTCTGACCCTTGCATGGACAATAGAATTATCTGTGCCCAGGAAGCCACAGTCCAGCTTTGAACAGCACCACCAGCTGGAAATGCTCTCTCTTCTTATTTTCACAGACACACAGACATTGGCCTAACATTTACTGAGCAGGCTCATCTGAAGTTGTAATAGGTCAGGTATAAAAGGCTTTTTGTGTGCATGTCAATCAGACATGTATGAAGCCTATGAGCACGCAGAGAAAATGAGACGTTTGCCACAAAGAAAACTTGCAGCCACCTAAAATAATACCACTCAACAACCATTTAGAGTCTCTCCCTTTAGCATATGAATCATAGGGAATAATCAACTTTCTACCACATGAAAGGCCTTTAAATTAGACGGGAGTAGGATTGAGAGGTGGAAAACAGCATAAATGAGTCATGATAAAGATCTGATGCTGCTGTGGTCGGACGTGTTCTTGCCATCAAGCAAAAAGCACCACCCCTCACACTGGACACACCCGTTTGTTTGGCTTTTGGTTTGATAGACAAATATTGCAGGACGAGGACTGACTAGAAAAAGGGTTGCAAGGAATAGTGAGGAAGAGGAGGAGGAGCAGGAAATGAACTAAACTCTGGTAAACTGCACCTGCAGGGATCTCCTCCTGTGTATAATGAGAGTGTTTAATGAGAGCACACTGTTTAACGCCTCCGTGTGTGAGCGTGCGTGTTCAAGTGAGTGTGTGTCCGTACATATGTGTATGTGCATGCGTGCACCTGACTGAGTGTAATAATTGAATAGAGACACAGTCTTCATTCCAGCCCCCAGCGTCCACACGGGGAAAATAACTCATGAATACATTTTGTGTGTCCATTTCACATTCCTGTTATTCAAGTTGTGCTCTCCTGTTCCTGGTGATGAGTATGAGAGGCCATTGACAAACTGGGGGAATAATATTGCAGATAAGTGGTCTAATAAAAATGAAAAATATGAATAATTAAAACATATTACTTAATCTAAATGCATGTGGTGTATAACTGTGTTGCATAGAGGAAGGGGGAAAAAAAGCCACTTTGTGCTCGACTGGGCTTCCTGTGCGCTTAAATATACAAATGTGCATGCGTACGTGCATGAGTGCCTGCTCAGTGCGTGTGTGTCTGGGTGGGTGCATGTGTGTCTGGGTGGGTCCGTGTGTGTCTGGGTGGGTCCGTGTGTGTAGGAAAATTCATTGATGTAAAGATAACAAGCAAGGAACTTCCAATTAATGCAATTAAATAAATACAAATAAAGTAGGACAATGCAGTGATGTATTGTTTATTGCATGAGAAAGTAAAATAAAAAGGAGAGGGATAATTGACAAGAAAGGGCTAAATGAATTGAAAGAAAGAAAGAAAGAAAGAAGGAGGGGGGGAGGTGGTGGAAGAAATGAGCAGCTCAATTTATCAAACTCCTCTTTGCTGGGGGAGACTAATTAATTTGCTTTTGTGATTGCTGTTCCACACAGCGCACATGTACACACACAAACACTGACATGCACATAAATGCACCTAACCAGTTGGACCTCAGTGAGCGCGCGCGCACACACACAGACACGCACACAGACACACACACCCTCCTTTATCTGTCTTTGTTTTAATATCTGCTTTTCCCCTCACTATCTCAGCTTTCACTCCGTTGTCTTTTGTTTTGTTGTCCTTGTTTTAATATCCATGTTTCTATGCTAAATTAAGCTTTTAAATTACGTCCCTCGCTGGCTCTCTCCCTCTACAGAAGTTTGTTGAGTAAGCTGTATACAAAAGCAGCATCGATCAAAACTGAAACCTTGGACCAGTCAGTCCTATAATATCTGCCGAGAACCAACAGGAGCAAGAAGGGAAAAGACCATGACAATTGAGTCTTTTGTCTGGTGCAGTGCTGAACATCAATTTTATTTTTTTCCCCCAAAATTAAATGAATAAATTAACGGATTCACTTATTGAATACAGTACATACAATTTTCAGCTGCTGCGAGCAATCAGGGGCATCAGTCAAGGGCTCAAAAACAAATGAGTTGGAATGAGTGAAAGGACAACTGAATATGACTGTTTCACCGTGAGATTCAGTGTTTATGTTGAACGACGGGGGTGTAAAATCATGTTATGTATTTACAGAGCCATTTTCAATGGAGTCAAATCTGAAAAGAGAATTTGGAGTGATGAAAATATCATTTCAGTTGTATTAAATGGCGTCGGTCATTGTTACAAATGCATAGCTATTAGTAGGGCGACCCTGAACTGATGAGGAATGCTGCTAAATCTCAGATGAGTTGACTATAATGTTTTCGCCTGAACAGTGAAACTTGACACTGATGTCGGAAGTGAAGTTACTTTTACGGAGGATGATCTGTAGGCCTACACCGGCCAGGGATTAGCTTAGCTTTAGCGAGAGTGAGCTGGCCTGGAGTGAGGGAAGAGGAGGAAGAGGGGGAGTACTGTGAAAAGGAAGGAGCATGGGGAGGAACAGAATCCGTGGACGAGGAGTTCTTGAGAGTTTTACATGATGAGAACATTTTTCTGAGAGAGAGAGAGAGAGAGAGAGAGAGAGAGAGACTAACTATAAGCTGGGAGTCTGTGAGGTCGATGTCAACATGGCGGCAATGTAATCGGGTTCATGCAACTAGCTTCTTTTTTTATTTCATACTAAAATTTGCTATTATTGATTTGAATTATTGTTTTATCAGGTGTGGATACAAAAAATGAAAGCAAATGTTACAAATGTCAATTTAAAAAAAGTTGCATGTTTTTCCCAAGTTTCATTATTAATTGTTAATGATTTTAAATCCATTATGTGGCCTAACAGTTCTGACTCATAGGGAACAAAAAACATGTGAAACCAGTACTTAAAATGGACAGAATTATGAGTGGTGAGTGATTTACTGCAGTTTCATTCTGTTACACCTGTTGTTTACCTGGTGCTCCTGGACCATCCACCTCTAGTGCCTCAACAAATACATATACAAATACTAGGCTCGCTGTACGGGTCCGTGTTTTAAATAAAATGATCAGAAATTAAATAATACCATCATCTTATATTATAAAATAAGATTAATCCATTTACTTTTATAATGACCTCGTGGCAACCAACACATCTCATGGGACAACAGCAAAAATGGGCTTTATTTTCATCTCATATTGACTGCAATGTAAGAGTTCATGCAACGGTATCTTAGCTCTAAAAGCAATGTTTAAGTTCAGCCTGAGGACGCATAAAAATGTTCTTCTTCTGAAAGAAAAGCATGAAACCCTCGAGCGGGAGCGCACAACAGAGATCAGTCGATCAGTACATCCACGTCAACCAGGTCATGGTTTCAAAACTGAATAGCCACCAGACTCTCAACAACCTGCAGCGCACAAAGACACACCAAGCAGCATTACACACACAACAGCCAACCCGTAACCACCACCTCCAGCCCCCCTTAATCCTTTGCAGGTGACTGCTGCATCTGCTGGTTAGCCGCGAGAGCTGATTTGTAACAGGAGAGGACGAGCTAACGGTGAGTTGTAAAAGAGAGAAAAAAAACAGGTTGACTGATGGTTTCAAGAATGAGAGGAGCTGAATTTGGTGTGTATATAGTTTTTCTTCTGATGGATAGTTAAAATCTCACTGTGGAAAAAATTACCATGCTTATTTTTGTCATCTTCCTTTAACTGTTGTTGTTGTTGTTTTTTTTGGGGGGGGGGGGGTATTTATTGTGCTCGTCTGACTAAAAATGAAATTTACATGTAAACGCATTAGCCCCACTGAAAGCAAGAACATGAGCCAAAAAAAGGTGAAACAGAATAAAGTTTAATTGCAGAATCCAGTAAGGGGGCATACCGCCACCTACTGTTCTGGAGGTGGACATATAGCACTTCCTGGTCCTAAAAGCGGGACATTTGGGACACCTACTGGCCAGTAAGTGAAAATGTTGTCCATTGCATTTTCAAGTGTTTGTAAGGAAACCCTGTTTCTGCCCATGTAAACCTGATAAAGTTGCTTATTTCGGATTAAACAACATTCCACAAGCCTGATCAATAATCATATTCGTTCTATAGCTGTATTTTCACAAAATGACATGTAAATTTATGCTAATTTTAGAAATGCTGCAAAAGAGGAATTAGGGTGGTTTGTGGAGGCTATGTAGTGTCTACTTCTGCCAGAAGATGGCAGTATAGGGAACTTTTCACTGGCTTTAACAAGCAGAAGAAGACGACGACCTGGAAATTCAGCAGTCCTCTTATTTTGTCTACTATGATTTGAAAGGTTGTAACTGTTCTAAAATTCCTGCTGGTGTTTGAAATGTTCCTGCTTCACCGGAGGCAAAGTTTGGAAATATCCGTGAAGACAACTTGTCAGTCATTTGAGTTAAAGTTTTACACACACACACATTATATATATGTATATATATACACACTCATGGCCTTCCTATACTCACACACATACACAGTAATAGCCATTAAGATTCCCTGTAGAGCAAAGGACTGTGTTTTCCTCTGCTGGGTCGGAACTGCAGGGTCACACTGGAAGGCTAAAGCCCTCCAGCCTGCCTCTGCTCTGCTTTACTCTTTAGATGGGACACTTTTTATCCTGACCTTCAGGCAGCTCAGAGAGGGATAGGTCACAGAGGGCTGAGAAAACTAGTCAATTTGAAACAAGTCGCTCTATGTGTGTCTATTTACGATGCTTTAATAACAAAAAAAAGGCTACAGCCTCAGCGAAGATCCGATGTGTAGTAAGTAAAGACTTTATCTCCCATCACGCAAACATACACCCACACGACTTGCTATCTCCTAACTGGTCAGACAAGCAAGGAAAAAAAAAAGATGTCTGGATCAGTTGGCTCCCAGCCACAAACAAACTGAGTATTAACACACACGTTCACACACACCTCTGGTCACTGGTGCCTGGGTGAACCGGAGGGGCAATAATTGAAAGTTGGTTCGCTTCAGAGAGCATGACACAAAAACCAAGAGGGGAACCTAAAGCTTTTTCACACTGTTTGTGTTTGGGAGTTAGTAGCTACTTGGGATAGGTCAGAGGGACTGTCTGGCCCTGCCTAGTGGTCAGGCTCAGAGGTGGGGCAAAGGCAAAGAAGGGGTTAAGTCCTGGCTGCCATGGCTAATGCTTCAATCTTCTTGCCCCCCTCACTACAACAACACAGGATCAACAAAGACAGGATCAACAAAGCTCCGGCCAAAATCCTCTGATGCACTGACACAGAAAATTCCCAGTCCTCCCCGGGCCGCACAGGGGACAGCAAACACACACACACACACACACACACACACACACACATACACACACACACACACACACACACACACACACATATCCAACTGCTTAGGGAACAACAAACAAAGGCAGTAAATACAGCTGCAGACGGCTGGACAGATAACAGCCAATCTCTATCCCCAACTTGCTCTGTGGCTCAGTGGCTACTGACTGCCCTCTGCAGCTCGCTGCCTTGGCTCTGCCTTCCACACGGCACAAACACCTGCTGCTTAATACTTCAACTCACTCAACTACAGAATCCCTTGTCACTCAACAACTGTTCCATCCTCCTCACCGTTGAAAACTTGAACGCAGTCTTGGCATCGTTTGTTGTTTTATGTCCGAGTTTTCTTTTAATCAGTTAGTGGAAGTTGTGATTACATATTGACATGCAGCATTACAGTCCATGCGGCAAATAAGAACTCAGACCAGTGACATAAAGACATTTACTGTCCACGCAGACGAGT